>NW_027316278.1:27353815-27796315 GCF_026437365.1 Eucyclogobius newberryi
TCTCCATGGGCCCTTTCTCCATGGGCCCTTTCTCCATGGGCCCTTTCTCCATGGGCCCTTTCTCCATGGGCCCTCTCTCCATGGGCCCTCTCTCCAAGGGCCGCCTCTCTCCATGGGGCCTCTCTCCAAGAGCCGCCTCTCTCCAAAGGCCGCCTCTCTCCATGGGCCCTCTCTCCATGGGCCCTCTCTCCACGGGCCCTCTCTCCAAGGGCCCTCTCTCCAAGGGCCACCTCTCTCCATGGGGCCTCTCTCCAAGGGCCACCTCTCTCCATGGGGCCTCTCTCCAAGGGCCCTCTCTCTCCAAGGGCCCTCTCTCTCCAAGGGCCCTCTCTCGCTCCATAGGCCCTCTCTCTCCAAGGGCCCTCTCTCGCTCCATAGGCCCTCTCTCCATAGGCCCTCTCTCCATAGGCCCTCTCTCCATAGGCCCTCTCTCCATAGGCCCTCTCTCCATAGGCCCTCTCTCCATAGGCCCTCTCTCCATGAGCCGTCTCTCCATGGGGTACTCTCTATGGGGTACTCTCTCCATTGGCCCTCTCTCACCATTGGCCCTCTCTCCATTGGCCCTCTCTCACCATTGGCCCTCTCTCCATTGGCCCTCTCTCACCATTGGCCCTCTCTCCATTGGCCCTCTCTCACCATTGGCCCTCGCTCACCATTGGCCATCTCTCTCCATAGCTACAGAACCAACTAAGTACAGAGCAGTGGGAAGGGGAAAAGAGGATTTTTTTCACGCATAATCACTCTAAAAATACAACTTCAAGTACTTTAATTATGAAGAGAGATAATTAAAAAGAGAGTTCTACAGAGCCGCGGCGCACGGCCGAAACTGCCATGTTATTTTGTGCCGCGGCTCCTGAAACTGCTGGGCTATTTGACCGCGCCGTTTTAGACCGCGCCGGGTTAAGGTTAGGGTTAAGGTTAGGGTTAAGGGTTAGGGGTAGGGTTAAGGTTAGGGTTAAGGTTAGGGTTAAGGGTTAGGGGTAGGGTTAAGGTTAGGGTTAAGGTTAGGGTTAAGGGTTAGGGTTAGGGTTAGCCATGAGGCTATATGGCCGTGCCGCGGTTCCTGAAACTGCTGGGCCATTTGACCGCGCCGCGGCTCTGCAGCCTTGGCCAATTAAAAAATGCTTAAAAGTCAATTTTGCATAATATGTCCATGACAAAACCTTGCTAACCCTTAAATGGAGTTAAAGTTGATTCCTCATTGAAAGCATCATTGTTCATGACTCTGCTTTGCTTCATTCACACAGTAGAGTAAACTTGCATGAGAGCTCCAATATCAGATCTCGGTCCTCTCCGGGTTTTGTTAGCGCTTCCCTGGATTTGATATGATCATTTGAGTGCCAAAATGTTCACTCCAAAGCATTTCCTGTCAATAACCACAACCTTTGAGGATAGGAGTAACTGTTTTAGCATAATAAGTTATTTCAGGGTGTTAAAGTTCAAGATGTCTCCGTAATTATTGACTGATTATAATCAGTTTTAGGTCATTAGGTCCTCCTCTTGGGTGCAGGCATTTTTCTCCTCACACTTCTCCCCTTCTCTTTTGAGGAGTTTAACTGTGGACAAATGCCCCTCCAATGATTTCCTACTTCATAAGCTCCTGAAAGTCAAAAAGCACTCCCAGTCATCCTTCATCTCGCCCCATTTTGATGAGAGGGCGCCAAAATGCAGAACAGGCAATTTGCGCCGTGATTTGTGATGCTCAGAAGTGACGGAGATATGCAGAAAATGCTGGCCCAGAACGAAGGAAAAAAAAGAGATAGAGACAGTGAATATCGATTGGTCTGTTTTAAATAAAGCCATGGCAGACAGAGAGGAAGAAGAACGCACTCAGGGAAATGCCTGTGTTCCAACTCTACTGAACTCATAAAAGAAATGACAGTCTTGTTCCACGATTTCAGTGAAAAAAAGGAAAGTCCAGGCCAACTGACCGGTCTTTCGTTTACCAAAACACATAAATCCGCTTGTCAACACGGGCCCTATGTCCGGCAGTAAGGTTAATGTTAGAACAATACATGCTGAGTGTGCTTTGACCAAAACCACTGCGGAGTCTTCAGTCACGGTCTTTCCTCTATATTTTTTTCCCAAAGCACATACGCACTTGCGCTGAACGCCTCTGAGAAGTTCCCATAAAATTTGCATTGAATCCAGGTTGACCAGAAGCAGCGCTCTTGCCAGTAAAAGAGTAATTTGTTAAAAGCTAATATACAAATGAGAAATTATACGCGGGACCAGCACAGCATTTCTGCAGTCCCAGATACGGAGAAGCAATCTTCTTAGAAAGGACAGAAAGGACTTTGTGGAGGTCTGCAGCAAATAAAAGTGTTTTGGCCACCTATTTCTCACTTGATAAAACATTCACATATTATCAGTTCAATGTTGGAGGAATGCGCTCCAAAATATCAGTTCAAACATTGCGGTCTTTCTAAAATAAATGCAAAATGAAATGATTTTTTTTGTATGACTGCCAACAGGGTTTATGAGATTATAGTGCACTGCCATAGGAACTTGTCAAGAGAAACATCCGGAAAACTCAAACCACTTCAGAATGTCTGTGATGTTGAATGTATTATAAAACGTTTTGCTTTTTTAAATTTTCTCTTTGTACAGCGACACATCTAACAGAAAATAGATGCTCAAATAAAATAAAAAAGCAGACTTTTAAGTTGCATAGATCAAGATAAAGGTAAAAAATGCCATGTATTTCCAAAGGAAGTCTGGTTTATTAGTTTAAATTAGTCTAAATGTACAGTTTATACCAACCCAGACAGATTAAAGTCAATGTTTTAAAGGTGCACTGTGTAAGTTTAACGCACTACATACTTTTACACACTTAAAAGACAGACCACAAAAATGTCCTTTGGTATGATCAGAAAAACTTGCCACGTAACACTCTCCTCCATCAACTTACCCTGGCATTCCGACAAATAAAACCTGACCTTGACGTGTAATATAACCGTTTAACTTTGACACCGTATTCTCGATTTGAAAAATGAGCGCTGCCATTTACTTTGCTCATGCCTCGCTTTTGCCATTTCCCCCCCTGAAACGGCTGTGACATTTGAACAACACAATCGCGCTTCGTGGAGCCATCATCGCCGCGGACAAAAATCACACTCCCGGGGCCGCCCACCTGCCGCCATCCGCATCTTAGCGCAGCAAGAAATAACGGTGACCAAAAATTAGACGCCCAACCGTCGCAATCTGCCCTGTCGGACTCTGGGCCCCGGGAAGTCCACATTTTGATCGCCACGTTCCGGTTGTTCCCCTTTGCAACGCAATGTCATTACGGGCCATTACAAATGAGGGAGGGTTTTATTTTGTCTGAAGAAGATGAGAGAAAAAAACGAGAGACCAAAGTACTTTACCACCCACCGAGTTCCATCTTTCCGCTGGACCCCATGTCGCGGGGCAAATTGATCGTTGGGAATAAAGGGTCATTTCCTGCGCCTGTTTACCTGTCCGGAGGAGCGCTGTCATCAGTCACACACACACACACAAACCTGAGCGAGCTGTTGTCGTGGCGAGTTCAGCGAGGAAGAGCTGAGTTATGGTTGCGCTTGAAGGAGCGTCTTTGTGGAAATATGGCGGTCCTTGGAGCTCTGACCCCGACGACCTTTGACACGGCGAACCTTGAAGTAAATAAACAGTTTCGACGGCCGCCTCTCTGGGAAAAAACGACCTCAATCTGTCCGTGGAGCAGTGATAAGATCTTCATCACAGACAGATCCTTGGAAAACATTTTACAATTGTAGAATGAATAATCTTAATTAAATCATAGCGCAAGAGCAGAAATTGTTTAGTCCCACCTACATAAACGTCTCATGAGAGCACAACTTTTATTGTAATTATGAAAATCCTTTTTGTGGTAGTAAAAAAGAAAAGCACTAATTAAAAAATGCATAATGCATGAATGCTGTACAAAGAACAATATCCAAATGATCATTTCAGAGAGTGGTATGTCTGATCTGTAAATACATGTTTTTCAATGTATTTCTGAAGCAATAAAAACATCTGCAGTTTAAAAAAAAAGAATGCAACATACATAAGTCAGAACATTTTAGACAAACTAATAATGCATCTATAAATACTGTAAACACATCTTGCAACCGTTGAAAACATATCCTTCATGTTTACCAAAGAAGATAAAAATATAACCTAAAAAGTGAAAGACAGACAGTAAATTGAGAACGACATTGAGAAAATGGCCAATGTTCCGTTTCCTTTTTATGATTCAAACAGCTGAGGCAATGAGGCAGCAGCAGCACCTGAGCCCACAGACACAGATTGTACAGTTGTTATTGTTGTTGTTGTTTTTTAAAAATATATAATTAACAGCAATTTTTGTTGTGTTGTTTTTTTTTCTAAATATATAATTAACAGCAATTTTTGTTGTGTTGTTGTCACGTTGTAAGAGTTGTAATAGGTGTTGTGATTGTAGTTGAATATTGTAATTGCCGTTTTTGGAAATATATGTTATATTATATATATATATATATATATATATATATATATATATATATAATTAGAATATTGAATACATCACTGCTATGGTAATAATTTAAATGCAGCAACAAGAGCTGAATATACGGTTTCATTCATCATTCAGATTGTGTGTAATATCTGACCCACAACCAATATTTAGCACATATCTGATTGATTGTTCGAATATTTAGAATTTTGTCATGGAGATAATCCCAAAAATATCACCTGACTCAATTTTAATCTCCCCAAGCTTCGTCAAAACGTCTTAAACCTTGCTTCGTAATCAAACCTCGCTCTCTTCCTGTACCGTTTGCATGTCCCTTTGACGACGACTGGACCACCCACCAACCGTTGAAAACATATTGCCCACTCTTCCTCTGCGAGATAAAAAAAAAATCAAACAGTGAATACGGTCTTTTTGTGTTCTCTGGCCTGTAGTCAGCATGTGTACAACCCCGACACAGGTGTGTGGAGTCAGCCCGGCCTCAGCAGAGCACAAACATGTCCACAGCACACATAATGAAAGTCTATTCTGACCTTCTGACATTGCCTTTTGTTGTTGCAATATGGACCTGGTTGTATTGAAGTATAGGCAAGCGGTGCGCCGACATGCTTTAGGGCCGGTTGCGTCAGGTTCCCGGTGAATTGGGAACACCTGGGCAAGAACGATAGAGAGCCGTGGCGGGAGAAGACAATAAAGAGGACTGCAAAGTGTGCACCTGAAGATACAAGACTGCAAAGAGTCAAGAAAAACATATGTATATACAGCGAAAACGTTATAAAAATCTAAATAAAAATAACTAATTAAAGAGTTTTTTATATCAAGCAATAAGATATAAACTAATTGAAGTAATTTAATGATATTGTCAGCAATAACAGCTATTAACATTACTATTATTATTTTTAAGTTGTTTTGTTGTATTAATAGTAACAATGAGGTTTCCAGGTAAAAGAGCTATAATGAGCCCTCTTTTTAACGTAGTCGTATGTGCTGATATGTAAGGGCTGCAACGAATAATCAACTAATTGTGTCTAGTCAATCATAAAAACAGACGTACTGGTCACGTTCCGATAACCGCTCTAAACAGACTAGAAAAAAAACACACAAAAACAACTTTTGTCACAAAGACAGCGGCATTGCTAAATCAATGTCAAAAAGAAGAGCAACATACAACCATATTTTAACCTTTGTTTGGTTGATAATGTACTTTAAAAGGTATCGCTCGGTGGCTGTGTGGATTGCACACGTGCGCTCCATGTGAGCAACACTCTGGACAGTTTGCTGCTGAAATGTCCTTCACAAGTCTCATCCCCATTTCGCACTATTATGTCCTGTCTAATAAAGGCTACGGGCCAAAAAATCTTTAGATGGATAATGTACTAAAAAGTCTCAACAGAAATACTCATTTGACTAGAAAATTCTTCACAAAATAATCAGCGCTGACTAGTCGACTGAAATAAGATAAAAGTTAGTGACAGCCGTATTGATATGTCTCCTTCAGGCCTGCGTGAGTAACCCTGCATTCTCTGGTGCAGAGTTTATGGAGCCTTGAAAAGTCTGCTGTTCTTAATAATCGTTCCTACCGGCATCGTTTCCTCACAGCCATTTTTGTGGTAAATCGCCCCCGTACAAAAAGTCAGCAACAAATATACAAGCTTCTCAAATGTTTTTTTTTTTATTTTTTCCTGATCAACAGAGCACGGCAGACTTGCAAACTACTGCCCTCCACTGGTCAGCTCTCCGATTTCTATTAAGTATTGGGAAATATTCAAGTTAGATAACATAGTAGAACATGCCATGCTGTTTTAGTGATGACCAAGATAAATACGATCAACAACCAACAAATCTTCAACTCCGTTTGACCTGTTTAAGGGTCAGTTACTTGTGAGGACAACCAGAGCTGCCCTCGCGTCATGTCCCATCTCTGACAGGGCACATTTTTCGGTCTGCTCCGTCTACTTCTCACGCAAACATATAATTCACTACATTCCTGCCACGGTAAAGCGCGACCCCATATTGCTCTTGTCATACGCAACATGCTAACCATATGCTCACAGACACGTTCTTTATACACGACCAAGACGCCCTGCGCACAAACACATTCCACTATTCCCCCAGGTGAAGCCGCTGTGCCCCGCTGCAGTAAATATCATTTTGAAATCAATGCAGACTTGAATCAATCCAGACTGTGCTGCTCCGGTGAATTGTGAAAATGGGAAAGAAGTTGATAACGCAACCAGCTCCTCTGAGGATTTCACCGAATTCCCATGTTTTTTCTTTATTTTTCTGTACTGGAGATAGTGTGAACGTGGGGCATTTCCATAACCTTCCCACCACAGCCATAAAGTGAATAAGGCCAGAATAATTCATACGCACACGCACGCCCCGCATCTATTCTAGATAAATTCAATATTGTGTTCACAGGCCAGGCCTGAGTGGGAGTGCATTTGGCAGAGGAAGCACCAGCGCCTGTAAATCAATACATGAAATAGAAACATATGAATAAAACACCAGATAATAAATTAAAAAAGAGAGTGTCAAGCACAGGTCTTGTACCGTTTAGGAGTGCCAAAGGAGAGAGGCGTGACAGAATGCAAAACAAAAATGTGTGTTTTAAATTGTGGCTGTTTTGTTCCCTGCCCACGACATGTGCTTTCAGCGCTGGGCTTCCAATGTGCTGAAGAACGCAGCAGTTTCACGTATTGTTGCTGCTGGGGATAAGAATTACTTTGTCGGGGCGTATAGCCTCTGTGAAGCCAGCAGATTCATAGTATTTAATAGCAGAAATGCAACAGTAATGTAAGCAAGAAGGCAAGGCAATGGTCATTATTTTCAGAGGGGATCCTGATCTCAATGTAGAAAAGTTAATCATCAACCAAGCAACGCCACAGCAACCAAGGTAGCAGAGTTAAAAATAAAATCACTCACATTTACTATAGCAAAGGACTACTGTAGAAAACTACTGCACGAACACAAATCAACTGAAACTGATTTCCTTGACTATTTAATCTCGTTAGTCTGGAAAGAATTTAGCATAAGCAACATACAAGTTTATACTCATTTAAATATAGCATAGGTCTAGTACTACTCGACTGCACGTTGTAATGAACATACATGAGATGCCATGAGCTAAATTCCATCTCAAATGATTGGAGGCATGGTCGGAGAAGTGTCTTGCTCAATGACACTATGACAGTATGAACTCCAGCCCCAATGTGGCACTTGATATTTTCAGTGGACTCCAAACCAAACCAGATCCAACCCTGCGTAGCTTCACAGATCAGACGAGATCAGCACTTCTCATACGTAACATGTCACTGTACGAACAACATACTTGACTCTATGCTACGTAAAACCATCACAATTCTGCAAACGCCAAACCCGGCATCTAACTCCATGTTGTGTGCAAATGCAGTCAAGCACAAAGTAAAAAATCAAAAAAAAACTTAAAAAGCAGGGAACATCTTTAAACACTGCAAACCACGCAGACGTGATTATCACCTCTAATTAATGGCTGATAAGTAACAGCTCATTCCCCATAACAAGATCATAAAAAATATGCAATTAATAAATGATTTTTGTCACAAAGCAGATAATGAGCTATTAGTCTGATGGTCAGAGAAGCAGGCGGCAGTGTGGGGACCACTGGACTTTATGGGATTTATTATACGAGTATTGGCGTGCGCATTAGTTTTGAATCATTAACCACTTAGTTTATAATGGATACTGTATTGTATGTCATTCCACGTATGAGGCATTCATTGTCTCCCCATTGGGGTGGTTTTATGGAAATGCAAGCGGCAGGGTTTCTACTTGCTCGGCGAGGCCCAGCGCAATTACTGATATTACCTACATTCAGGTATAAAATCGTTTCACGAGTACGTTCAAAACAACACGTGCAAGAAATGAAAACTTCCATTAAGTGGCGAGCTTATATTTTACTCAGCGGGACAGCCGAGCGCCAACGTACTCGACTATTTGGAATACAGCTAAAACACGCAACCGGCACTTATTTCAGCCGTCGGAAAAAAGGCGGGAAAGAGGGGGGACAATTAGCCACGGCGGTGGAGACAAAAGCTGGGCGCGGCGAGGGCTCACTTGTCGTTGATGCTCCAGTTGAGGCAGAGGTTGAGCGAGCTGAGGTTGCGGCACTTCCTCACCACCTCCATCACCGTCTCGTTGTTGAGCTCCGAGATGTGCCGCAGGTCCAACACGGTCAGGTTACTCAGCTGCACAGAACACAAGACAGACAGCATTTCAGAACGATCGGGGTTTGCTCAGTCAACTTTAAAGATCAAGTCGATTCCGCTTATAAAAGTAACTATAACTACTATAGGAGTATATCCGTGCCGATATTGTTTTCTAGTTCTAACGGAAATGGAAGAGTGTTGAAGCTACAAAGGAATCACAAGCGCAATCATTTGAGGAAATCAGTCAAAATCAAACCCGCCGTCAATACAATCTGCTACAATCTCAATGACACTTTTTACATCAGCATAGACAACAAACAACAAAACTGATTCATGTTTTCCTTATTAAAAACAAATAAACATGGCTTTTACTGTATTTTCCGGACTATAAATCACTCCGGAGTATTCGCATTTTTGGGGGGGAGACCAAGGACAGACATTTCCTCTTGAAATGCAATCTAAAATCATGACAAATTAGAGAACAACATGGTGAATAGGTTTACGTATGCTAACGTAACCTCTTCAGCTACACGAACACCAATCCAAGCATTTTTCCCCACAGCGAAGGCGAGCGATACACATTCACTCGAGCTTTCACGAGTCGCCCATACAAAAAGGCGATGGGGACAATCTTATACAGACATTCCGCTTCCTCTTCCCGAAAAAAACATGGATTTTCCTCCAAATCTGATGAAGTGATAGCTAGATGAATGTCACATAAAAGCGAACAAGTCGGTAAATGAGTGAAAATTACTTTGGTGAAGCTGAGTGGGAGTAAGCGCAGATACCCAAATTCCCTCTTTTCTCTCCATTCATTGCAATATCCCCACTTTATTGTCTGAACACTCAGATTAATCGACAGTACAAAACGGAGCAAAAAAAAAACAACAACTTCCTGACACTATTCAGCACGGCTTAGTCAAAACTGAAGGACTATTTTATTTATGGTTAAAAAGAACAGGTGTGCGCCGATGCCTGATGCTGGGTGCTAAATGTCAGGGCCAAAGATGCAGCGCAAACAAGCTTAAGTGCTGTTAAGATCTTAGAGTAGTATTGTCGGCTGCGCCATAGGATTGACATATACGTCGCAGCGGGAACGCACAAGGAGAAATGGATAAGGAACTGAGCCAGCTGTGAAGTAAGCATCATGTAAACGCTGCTCCTGCCGCCACACACTGAGAACGGTAAAGAAACACGGCTACAGAGAAAGAAGAATCCATAGACTGACATTGATCTGTAAAGCCGATTTTGGGAAGAGTTTCGCTAAATAAAAAAGGGTGTAAATGCACAAAAGCGTATCATGTAAACCTTTAGTGGTCCTAAACGGCTTTGTATTTTACGCTGAGAAGAAACTATGATTTTATAATTATTTACAATTCTTGAAACCATGATGAAAAAAACTGAAATCCTTAAATTACTTCCTTTCCCACTCTCTGATACAAGTATGCGACTAACTTTAGGTAATCAAACTTTCTGAAGGATAAAGTTATATAAATGTTTCAACATAAGTTAACTTTACTTTGTGCAACTTTATTTCGCCCCAGTTTTGGCATGTGCGCGCCACGCCCCCTGGTGAGTGCAGCGGGCCAGAGCGAGCTCTGTTTTGGATGTTATTTACCATTTTATGGCAGACATTTCTGTAGATTTTATTATGATTGTAATAGAGCATGTGCCTTACACATTTGCTCTGGAACTGTGCCAAAAACAGATAAGAAGAAAAACGTAAAAGCTGTGAGCCGATAAACAGGCCACTTATGACTCCAATGCAGCTCTACATTACCTCTGATCTATTGCCAGAGCCACGGCAATTATTATTGTAAAGAAACCTACAAAAGACTAACATGTGGACAGTGGAACTGTGAGGACAGGTCTGTCTAAAAGACTCAGACAGCTAGATTTATGTCAAGTTGAGTAGAGCCTCCTGCCGACCACCATTAGACGAGACGCAGCTTCTTCAGTGAGTATCAAACGTGTATTACGCCTGATTTATACTGTATAACGGGCTTAAAATGTTTTACAGTTCAGTTTTAGGGGCTTTGTTGACAGTAAAGTCTGACAGAGGCTTCTATTATTCCACTGACACTGAAGTGAATCAGGATGTTAAAACTCTTTGCCCACTAACACTATCTGAGAAGAGTCGGGTGATTTGACTGTTTCTTAGCTCCACTGGTGGCATCGCTCCATTGTGTTGTGTTTCCTGCCGCCTGCATCATTCTGCTGCAGCCGGACATGATGTCACACCGGTCACTTGTATCATGGAGCTTTATTCTCCACGAAGCAGGAAGTGCACTGTTAGCATGCTAGCTGTTGATAGCTTTACTGTGACGGCAGAACTCACTCAAGCCAAAGCACTTTTAAACTGATGCATTAGCAATGTGCAAACAGTTTAAAACAAGTTCTCCTTTTCATTTTTTTGGACTGGAAAAATCACAGCACCTTCAAATATATCAAAATGATAATTTTTACAGTTCTTAAAATCAATAAACAATATTGTGTTTCGATTAATCATGATTATCAATTAATTGAACATCTATAATATGAATATAATAACATTTCCATCAATGTTGCTACAATTAACGCTAACAAAATGTATGCACGGTTAACTGTATGTAAGAAAAGTTAACCTGTTTGTGAGTTTGTCTAATCCTTGTATACAAAGGATGAGCTAAAAAATATTGAATAACCAGAATTATAAGTGTTTTTTTTTTATTTTCAGTGTGCATATCTCCTTCAGCATTGCTCGGTTTGACCTTATTTTAGGTAAACAGTCATATCACCATAGCAACAATGATTCTGGCACATTTATTCATTTTTCTGTCCAGCTATTCTATTGGACAGGACTCCCACCATTCTTCCTCTCATCTCACATTCCTGTCCACGTAAAAGCAGCGCAACTTTTTTTTCCCTCCATGCTCGAACAACAACTTTCTATTGGCGTACGCGGCATGACTGCTTTGTTTCCATTGGCTGTTCCCTGCTCTGTTTCAACCAATCAGGGTAGAGCACAAGCTATATAAAGGATGGTCCATTGAGGGTGCTCACTCGATTCAGCTCTGCCTTCTCTTCTTGTCCGGATGGTGTAGAAGCTCTAGTGTTAGTTGTTGTATTTTTATTATCTTAACATAAATATAATTGCATTAATATATATAATTATATTAACAGTTTTGATGGAAAGTTGTGGAAATGTGGATAGCCTGCTTGCATCTGCCATTTTGGGTTCAGACCAGGTTTGAGGACTACAGCAATAGTAGCAATAGTAGTTTCAAAATTGCTATATATTATGTTTAACTTTTATAAAAATAATTATTATGATGAATGCATTCCCATTTGTGAAAGCAATAAAATGTAAAATTATAATTATCTACATTGTATGTTTTTTTAAGTACATATAGTTATTATGACATGGTGACGATGTATCATAGTTTTACAAGTCAAGTTGCATTTTGTGAAGAAAAATTAAAAAAAATAATTTGTGAAATAGTAAATAGTGCTGAGTTCTAAAACCCACTCTCTCTGTCTTCAAAAAGTGACATTCCATAGAAAATGCAGGGACAATATACCCCAACTGACACATTTTTCTGACAGATATTTAATTGTTTAAACAATAATTGAACAAAATAAAGGTGTTATCAGGTATTATTTGTCAAATCATACCTATTGTGTAATTTAATTCTGGCCAATGTTTACAATGTAACAGTTGTGGAATTACCTACCTATGTCACATCTGCTGCTCATGGTATTTTTATAATATTATTTTTAAATTTATATTTTTTAAATATAATGTTTACACACGTTTTTGTGAAATATGTGGTCCAACCCGTCATATGTACGGATTTACTTGTTACTTGATGCTGTTTGAGGATATTCAGCAGATTTTAGAGTGTAGAATTGGAGGTAGTTAAATGTTTATATAATGTATGTTACACAAACCATAGTGCCCATTCAAATGACTGTCATAATATAAAATTATACCCTATACAAAATACTGCTAGACATGAGACACGTTATCTATTGCTATGCTACTGTATCGTACCAATACCCTGAATGAATGGCAGCCGCATCCTCTTACCGCCTCTCGTCTCCCTCATACACTCTTGTTGTGCTTTCAGTATTTATGCTTATTAAGCCCAAGAGTCATATTTGAAAGCCTCGACATCAAAAGTAGCATTTGTTCACCAAAATCTTCAAACCGCTTTAGCCTGCTAAACAGAAAACCTACTACAACCAATGGCGAGTTCCTCATTGATGTCGACCGCCAATGGGAAATCAGGCCACGGAATTGTAGCTTTTGATTGGCTAGCGGTGTAGCTAGGTTGGACCAAAAAATGCTTTGCAGATGTCGGTGTGAAAGGAAGAGACTCATTGTTGCGTTTGATGGGGGGAAAAAAAGTTCTTGGGTTTAGCTGACAGTGCGCAAATCCCTAAAGGCACGGCAAACTTTGAAATAATTTGCCACAGAGTTGAATTTGACAGTGTTTGTTTTCTTGCAGTTAGTGAATGAACCTAATTTGGCTCGGAGGTGAAAAGTTTCAATGTTCTTTAATCATAGAACAGCATATTCAGGGTATATTTGGATCCACGGGAGGACAAGCAAGATAAATAAATAGCAAGGGATAAGAAAATACCTCAGGCACCATGAAAGTTTCACAGAATTTAGTGATTTTTGGGTAGACATGTTGGTGGAAAAAAGTGTGAGAGAGAGAGAGAAGTGAGGAGAGGATTTGGTGCGCGGTTCGGCACACTTTCCCTCCCGTTGGCTGAGGGCTGTAACCGGGCAGAGTTGCCTCGTCTCCGCAGAGTTGGCAGCTACACCTGGATAATTATTCATTCATGCCGTTGCTAAAAAACACGGAAAACCTTAAAAAAAAAAAAAAAAGGAGGAGGAGGAGGAGGAGGGAAAAAAAAGCAGCTGCAACAACACAAGCCGCTCGGAACAACATGACGGAAACTAATGCAGATGATATGAATATTCCAAAGACTACATGTGTTTGGTGGAATATGTATGACATGGAAAAATATTATTCTGATCAGGCTGGGTTAGAATTTGTATTTTTTTTTTTTTTTTTTTTTTTAAAGGCAAGAAGGTGTCAGGAGTAAGTAGTTACTGTAACTCATGATAACACTTGCATCATTGCTAGTTTTGCCCTGATGTTTTGCCTGTTTGTTTTTGTATCGTATATATTTAGTACTTACTCAATTTAGTCAGTTTATTGTTATTTTATTTCAATCAAAACCTTGTATTATGCATGCCTTATTTTATCAGTTTATATTTGACAATTTTTACGTTGCGCCTATCCCTAAAGTTACAAGTTTCTGATTTTTGCCCATTGACAATCGCAATAAAGCATAATCTTATTCAAAAAGGATTCATTATTCACTATAAAAACACATTAAACAGCAATGCAAGGTTTCTATGTTTCAGGGAATCAATTTATTTTTTCATTTCCATTTCAATTCGTACTCATAACTAAAAAGGCAGACCAGATGCACCAAGGCCAAACTGGGAATGACACATGGGCACACAAAGACTGGGGCAGCCTGGGAAAAAAAAAACACTGGGTGCACCCGGGCCCCCGTGCTACTATTGAATAAGAAAATCCCCTGATATCACAAAAATGAATATTAGCACAGATGTTTTCCAGCCTTACTTTCCATACTTGTATGAGAAGGAGGAAGGCATTTTCACCTTTTCCCATTATGTTCAAAGGAAAGTACATACACAGCATTATTACACACAGGAAATCGCTCAAAAGAACAGAGTGACACTGAAACCTTTGTGATCGGTTGTAGATATTATAATTGATGCCAAAAAATCCCTAGCTTTTTTTTAAATAGCATTTTAGAAGTCAAAAGTGCTGCAAAGCCAACACGTTTAGCTTTATGATTGAGGCTAAGGTTGTGCGAGATGGGCATAATTATTTCAACGTTATTCTCTGTAATAGTTAAACAAACGGAGAAATGGTTTAGTGGTACCTTAACTGGAACTACTACTTGCCATTACAACATGTATTTATACGAGTATTATAATGCCAAGAAGGAAGTAGTAAGGACCTTATGCAGAGGATATGATGTCACGAATAAAAAACATTGAGTTCCTGGCTGTCGCTGTCCATCACGCTCAGAGAACAAGCGGCGTTTAAACCGCAAACAGGGCTGGCATTGTTTAGAGCCTGAAGAGGTTCCACGTTGGATATGGAAAATATGAGCCATTTCTTCACAGCTGTAGCCGCAGAGCCCAGTGATTTACAATGTGAATTTATGTCAATGAAAATTTGCCGAGATGTGCTGATTTTTTTTTTTTTTTTTTTTTTTTTTTTTGAGAAAGAGGAATGCATGCAAAGTTAAAAGTAGAAGATGGTGAGTTTTATCTAAAAATGGGAATAGCCAAGTTTTAGAATGAAGGTTGTATTGCCAACTATATGGAAATAAGCAAATAACATAATAATAGACAATATTACAATCACAATTTACCGTACTCTTGCTTTTTCATTTTAAAACTCTGGCACATCCTAATTCATGTCTTTCACAGCAGTTCTGGTTATACTTGATTAGCATTTCTCACATGTTTTTTTTTTTTTTTTGGCACAAAATTCCACTTCAAAAGAAGCCTGCAAATGTGGCAAGATGATGTGTGTGTGATAAGAAAAAAATAATACACATCTCACATGATTAAACTCTTGTTTATCTGCAGTTAATTATGAAGTTATAGCTCTTTTTAACCAAAAGATGTAGTGGTTTCTGTATAGACGGAGTATCCATAGTCAGTACTAGCATAATAATAGTCATATGTAGCTGTAGCCCGAGAATGTAGTTGCATTTACATCTGTAATCTAAAAGAAATGTCAGCACACATTGCTAAGGCGGCATCTTCGTGCATGTGTTAGAAACCGTGTCGGACGAGACGGGGCGAAGGGATAAGGAGGAAGGACGCTGGGCAGCAGTGTCACTAGGTGAATACAAGAGCGCACTCATGCATACACTCTTCTCTGTTGACCCTTATCAGAGCATCTCAGACAGGAGCGAGCAGCATGGAGACAATCCCACTGTGAACTGCCCCCTTCTCCGCTGACAACATACACATACAAGACAGCAGATGGATATGAATATTTGAATAGGGGAATCCGCCCATTGGTGCAGAATACTATGTCAGTATCAGTCACGGACCAATGAGCGGCGCTTTTAGTTAACTGCAGTCTTTATCTGTCTCCGCCCATACTGTCTATCACTTATTTTTTGTCTCGTGCGCTAATCCGGCGTGCGCTGCGGTTGATAACAAGCGCAGTGGCGAGGAAAGGCGCTAACAGATAGAGAGCATTGGTTTCTCATGAGCGCACTAAGCCAAATGACCGCATAGGCATATGATGAACTTTGGTTGTGGAAAATCATGTCCCATAGATTTCACAGTAAGAAGGGAAGACATGTTGTGTCTATTACAATATATGAGCTAAATAAAATGTATGTAAACCGCTACAATAACTGCTATGATAGCCCCTGTAGTTACCCATCAGTCTCATGTTTTGTTTTATGTCTCAAGGTTGCAAATCATTTAGTAAAACTCGAAATAAAACTGTTTCAAGAAATAAAACAAAACAATTTTCTTTGAATAAAGCTACAGAATTGATTGGCAACAGCAGTTTCTTTTTTGAAATAGTATTATATTAATCTATAAACGATTGCAAATTGGTAGCACAGTTTGATATTTGTGATTCAATAAAAATAGAAATACAATTAAAGGTCGTGCCCACAACAGTTATTTTTGAATAAAACTGCTGGCGGCAGGTTTGCCACATGCTTTCCTCTAAGGACAAGTTTTAGTTTTTCTTAAAAAGTGTATTTGTATGGCATTAAACTTAAAATCTATCTCCATGGACACAACCATAGAACATCACAAAGTCAAGCTATGGGTCTTTTTTTTTTCTTTCACAGCAAAATGTGAATGTGAAAAAATCTGGGTATAATTTTGCAATAAAAACAGCTGTAATTGAATAAATGTAAGATACTGTAGATGTTTTTATGCCATTATGTGGACTATTCAAGGCAAAGTAATAACATATCCATGAAGACAAGCAGGTGGCGTAACCTCCATCAGCTTATGTGCAAATTGCTATTAAGATTTTTTTTTTCTCAATGTAAAAAACGTAGTATCCTTGCATAAATAGTGTTTGCAATAATAACCTAGATCTGTATGACAAGCTCATTCACCCGATGTCAAAAGTCAGGTCGCGCCAAATAAACATTCTTCAATTACTCTTGGCGCGTCTACTTATTATAATCATAAATCCCCAATCTCTTCTTTACGGCGCTGAAGAAAATTATTACCATTCTGACAATTCGCCCCCAACCCACATTACCTTTCATTCTCCGAATCCTGTCAGCTCATTGGTTTGGCCTTTATCCCCTCAGCGCTCAGACAGACTACAGTGAGGAGCGCACACAGATGTGGAGGGCTGGAGTGTGCGGGTTATCGCGCTCGCACAGGTCACACAGATTATGTATTTTCTGAGCTCATCACAGGCACGAGATAAGGAGGGGCACTACAAAGAGACGGCCACCTGCAGGTGTAGTGGCGACGGAGGTGGAAGGAGAGTTGGACCTGTGGTTGACCTAATGTAGAATCAAAGCTTTTAATCAATGGGAAAGTACAAGGTAGACTTTGCCCTGTATTTGCTGTTTTATTTTGAGTGACACTACTCTGTTAAAGGGGCAATTCAGCGCTTACAGGGACATGTCAAAGGTTCTTGGTTAGGATGCCTTTCAGGATGAGTAGCTTACTGTGCATCCTTGAAAAACATCAACCAAAACACGAGGTTTTCCAACATGCAAAGTAAGGCTGAACAAATTTGGTAAAGCAATAATCAAGACGTTCACTACTTAAAGGTATGTATTACTGTATGTAACCTTTCTGGTGGGGGGGTCTGCAACCTGCTAGTCTCCATGGAGATGGTATTTATTTGCCTGCAATGTTCCACAGTATGGAATCGAATGTATCTCTCTAGCATTAATTTAAAAAAAAATGTATTGCAAAAACAAAACAAAAAAAAAAAAAAAAAAAAAAAACTTTAAAACATGTATTGCTTCACCTCTCCACAAATCTGACCTGTAAATTGACCGAGTGTCACCAGCTTGTCTCTACAGAGATATTTAAGTTTAATGTGACGTGGAGCATTCTAGGCAAAGTAATAGAGGCAAGCAGGTGGCGGACCCTCCTCCAGAAAAGTTACATAGTACACCAGAAAAGTTACATAGTACACCAGAAAAGTTACATAGTACACATTCACTACTATTGAGTCAATTGCTGACCACACACAGTTTGAACGGTGAAGGACGTTAACCACATTATATAACTCAAGCGTACAATGGCAATCACTTAAGAGTTGGAATCTAGAGAACAACTTAGTTAATGAAAAATTATCCAAATATGAAAATAAAAAACACACAAAAAACACATAAAATATTGTTATACTGTAGTTAAGTCATAGCTATGATGATGCATATAATGAATAGAAACGTATCTTTGAGTGGCACAATGGCACACATATCATTCGGGACAGAAGGTACTTTTATTACATGAGTTTTATAATAAAGCAGCCATACTGGTGGGTTTGAAGTTCTAGTGAAAGCCTTTTGAACTGCATCCACAATACTCTCTTAAAGATATGATTGATGATTCTTTAACCTTTCTGGCATTGTACCACCATACTTTCTGGCAGCAGTACAAATACAGATTTATTTTATTATGCATGTACAACAATTGCAACAAAACCAGTTCTTGTTACGCCCTGATATACAACGTATAACTGTAACCACTGTAAAAGAGCATGAACAAAAACATATGCTGTTGACTTTATGGTCATTAGAGTCAACAATAACAAGGCTTTCCCATATGCTCCACACTGCGTCTCTCAATGGCCTTTTCTGGTGGTTTTTGCATACTACACACTCATATTTATAGCAAAGCTGTTGAAAGCCCTATGCATACTGCCATAAGCCCCTAAAAAGCCACTGGGATGGTAAGAACATATGATTCTGCTTGTGGAATGAAAAAAGCCAGCCTGACAGAGCGTAGGATTTTATGTGTTCATGAACACACACAAAATGAGCTACAGTGCGGTTTCAGTTGTGTCAAATTTAGTGAGCACTTATCAAAACATTGTGGGGAGAGAAAAGACAAAAGCAAGGCCCCATACAGACCAGAAACCTACATTTTATGTTCTATAACATAAGCTCCAACTCATTCAAGTGCCGGTAAGTGGATTACGGTATGCTTGAATACATTACATCTGAATACAACTAACAGAGCTATAGCATGGGTCTACAATAGACTTGGAGCCAAAAGACTTTGATGTGATGCATAATGATTCTACAGCACTCTTTATTCTCCTTATGGATTATAAGTGTGAAAAGAGTTAAACTGATATTACAACTTTGCATCTTCTTTTACCTTGCCCTCTTGTATATACAGCTCTCAGTCATGGTTGTCTGCGAAAACTTACTTCAATTTGTGACTTCAGAACTATGTATTTGGGCCTCAAAACTCCTGACATGGACACAATAAATGGATACTTCTGGAACATACTTATGGCAGCAGGAAAGAAGGCCATAATGAAACAATGGGTGACACAAACGGCAGCAACAAGCAAAGACTTGACTGAAATTATCACAGATATTAAAAAAAAATTAGATTTTTTTTTTTAAATTGCACTAACCATAGTTGTAGTAATAATAGTAGTGGTAGTGGTAGTAGTGGTAGTAGTAGTAGTAGTAGTAGTATTAGTAGTGGTAGTAGTAGTAGTAGTGGTGGTGGTGGTAGAAGTTAAAATTGCTTTGGTTTCCATTAGTTCACATTTAATAGTCAATCCTAATAGGAGTCACAGCCTTTAAATACTTCTCTTCTATTTTTGCCATACAAATTGATAGAAAGTATTTGGAGAACCACAATGTCTTAGTGGAAGGCTGTGATTGTCTGATGGGTGAGATGGTGTGTTGGTGGGGAGCACATCAGTGGGACATCTGAGGCCGGGGAGTGAAGGCTGCTCTGGCTCGCTCCGGCTCTGGTGCTGTGATGGAGCCGACCTTGGACTTAATGACTACCAGAAGAGACAGAGCACCACTTGACAGCAAGATGGAGGGACAGAGAGAAGGGCTGAGGAAGAAAGAAAATGCTCTCCGAAAAGAAAGACTGGGCATGATTACATTTATTAACAGCAGATGGCAGTATGCTGGGAGAATGAAATCATAAAATGCAGGCGTTGGTCTTATACTCCCACTGGAAATTGTCTAGTTCGGAAGTAAATCCTTAATCTTTTTAAGCCGAAACTTGGTGCACATTCCGTCAAAAGGGAACTATTTTTAACTAATTACGTGGATGAAATTTCATTCATCTAGATTTAGTTCTAGTTTTTATTATTGGAGGCCACTGACAACATTATTTGTACCTTACTTTTTCCTTTCAAATCTCTTGTTCATTTAAACCCGTCCCATGTAATTCCAAATGGTTAGAAATGCCCATATTTTCACAGGTGCCACTGAACTGTGTCCGGTTCTGCTCCATTTCGCACTGGCCTTGCAAACGTGATGCTTGAGAGTGGCAGCTGTCTGTGGAGCTCCACTGAACGCTCTCATTAGCCCCGTCAGTCACGCTTGACGTTCTCTCATTTGGGCGCTCTCAAATTATGTCAAAGTTCAGAAGTAAAAATGAAGGGGGGAAAAACAAAACTTTAGAAAACTGCTCTCTGTCTTTGTTTAATCTAAGGGCGCACTGGGGCTGTTGAGTATATTGCAAAATATTGATATTGTGACATTTGTTAACTTAACGCAATATCTATAATAGTAAGAAAGGAATTATTCAAGTTAACAATAAAGTTTTTATATTTTTTGTACCAAATGTTGTCTTGTTTATGTAAGTATCAATATCAAATGCTTGTGTTTCATTAATTGTGAGAAGAAACATCTTGATTTTTTGGTTATTCACAGTTAGGCACTTTGACCAAACAACAGTGAGTGCCTTAATTTGCTTTTGTAACCCAGGTATTTTTCTGCTCCTGGTCCAGCCTTTTTTTTGGCCATGGCTAAGTAAATACTATTGCGAAACATTGAGCACATACGAGATTTGGTGCGGCAAGCTCTTTTAAACGCACACACTGTTGTTCAGAAATTGGTTTGGGGGGCTTTATGTTCATTTCTGTATAACACTGTATAAGCATCTGCTGGGGCGGTAGGAGGCGCTGCTCCCTACACACCTACATATATTATGCACACCTACTCTGCCCCCTGCCAACTATTTTCCTTCGAGGCGAACCCAGAACTTCTGGTGCTAGACTATTACTGTTACTACATTACTTCATCGTTCTGAAACGCCTCGATAACTTACATTTTCTCGATCTGTGACGTAGCCCTGAAAAGCCAATCTTCTACATTGTACCTCACCAAGTAAATGTGTCAGTCCTTATAATGATAATAATAACCAGCCAATCGGTTGAAGCCAAACAAAACTGACCATACAATAAATCCATGTACCCATGAGACCTGTCAAACTGCTTCTTCTTCTGACTTCAATTTAAAAGAATGATTAATCTTACACAGGTATATGTACGCACACTCGGTTCATATCAGATTCTTAAATTAGCTTGAGAAAGTCTAGAACACACACAAACCCTCTCTCCCCAGAGAGGGCTGCTGCTTCATTGCCGGCACTGGGAGGCAAGAATGGAATTAATTCCATTATTAATGTCGAGAGCTTTGAAGCAGGTTCAACGCAGAGCCCCGAATAAAATAAATACAAATTTATTTTTTATCCCACAGCGCAACACAGGTCGGGAGGTGCTCTTTTTATTGTCAGTTTTATTACCTTTTAAAATCCTCCTGCAGTCAGAATACAAGACTACAGCTTGCAGTGTAGTGGCTGGGGAAGCATTTGTTAGAAGTGGGTAAAATATCTGGTGTTAGCTGTGGTAGTGCGGTGGTTACGCTTAGCATGTTTTTAGCTCTTTGGCAACATTAAATTTAAACTAGAACAACTTTTTTACCAATGCTGTTGAGATACAAAATGCCTTTTTGAGCCCAAACAGGTAAAATCCTAAAGCTAGGTTGGGTCGAGTGCACCTCTGAACCCGAAGAGACAAATTACCCTACATTACAATAAAATATTCAGAACTATGGCATTAGCATATGCATAAGTTCACTACATTGAAATATGTTCACATTACAAGGTTCTTCCTAAAATTGTCTTGGGTGCATTAGCAATAAAATGTTCATTGATGGGAAAATCTCCATTCCACAGCCGTACAATTTAAGTGTGCACTTATGAGCTTTTGCATATGTTTTCCAATGTGATTCAAGCTACAAATGGCAAATGAACTGAACTGAACTGAACCAGCTCAACGCAGTCCTAGTTGACCGATCTCTTTTTCCGACAGCTCTCGAGCTCTAGAGGTTATAATACACCTAAATGAAAGCATGGAACCGCTTCCATGGACAATACTACCACACTGTGCTGATTATTCATTTCTCCAGGTACTGTACTGATGGTAAGACCTCCAGTCTAATTTGTAAGTCTCCTTGAATTATTTCCACATTTATGACTAGCAAACAAAGATTAAAGTAGAGAAGGGAATCAAACTGTATTTATCAAGCACAGTTCATGAAAAATGAGTCTCTTATTCGTCTCACAATTTACATAAATAAATTTAATTGAATTGAAACAACCAGAGACCAGATATGTAAAAGTGCATGACATGTTAGACATTTCACCAAAACATAGTGAACATGAATATATTATGATTTGACTAAAAATGTCAATTATTACCCAGTTTGACCATTTTGGTGATGTTTATAATGTTACTTCCTAGGGTTGTCACAATACTGGTATTGATACTCTGATATAGGTAACCAAAAAATGTCCAATTCTGCCAAGACAGTAGAAGGCAGCAGTGAGCAATCTGTCAAAGTATAAGTAAACACTTTAAATGATTATATGTAGAAGAAGTGACAAGTGGTTTAATCATTTTGGAAACAGTAAGTGCCCTGTGTTACCAAAGTATCAATAGTTTCACTGATTCAGTATCAATTATGAAATTACCCCACGTGTGGACAATAAAGTATTATCTTATCTTAATACTGATTAATTCAATACTTGAGAATCAATACTTTGACAGAGAATCATTCTGTATCATTACTATGAACATTGTCTAATCTGTTTTTCACCGTCGCCCCTCGAGGCAACTGCTGTTACAAAAAAAAATTAAATTGAACTTTCACTGAGAATAATTCAGTATCAATACGTACGTTCACTGTTATTCCTATTATTTCCTGGTTGGATATGATCATTAGATGTGACACGGTGATGTTACCTAGCAACCATAATGTAAACAAGGGCCAAAATTCACATAAATAACACAATCCTTGTCATAAAACGATGTCAGTTGCGTGTAAACTGACCATTTTTGACATATTGATGAACTAACACAAATTCTTTTAACACATAATTTTGAGTTCAAATGATGAAGAGGGTTTTTTTCATTTGTTGCGTTTGCTCCAAGCTAAAACATCTTCTCCTTTGTGTTACAGCATCGGCATGACTTCAGTCGGGGAACAGCTCCATAAAATAATGATGCCTCAAAATGAACGCCTCAGATCAGATGTGTTTGCTCCTAAAATCCCAACAGTTCTGTTCCAATCACCATTCATGATCCTCCCCTCTTAGCCTTTGGAGAAACGTTAGCATATTTTCAATTAGCAGGTTGTGCTCTGTGCGCCGGCAGACATTTTGACATGGCCCGTCGGTGGTAGATCATTTAACGGGATGATGAGTTCTCCAACAGTGCCGCGGTAAAAATATTGAGTTATGTAGCACATCGCAAAGAAAAAGCGTTCAAAACATAGAAATGCCATTGGCGGCAAGTAAATCCCAGCATTTTACAGTCAATCTACACTTCATCTTCATTGAACTCTTGCTCCACGGGTGGCCCCTCTCAAGCTATCAGCCCACTTGATTAAGAAAATACGATTTGAATTGATTTCCACATCCTCTAATTTGCAAAAAGTCGGAATACAAAGAAGAGACCCTCCATTCGAAATGAGTGTGTCATACGAGTTAATAAAAGTAATAGATTTTTTGCCACATGGAGGGAAAATGAGAGATAATCGAACACAGGAAAAGGAGGGACGGCAACGGAGGGTCCATGGAGTCATCAGAAATGCAACGATTCCAAAAGGAAAGATTGATATGATTTTCGGTCAGTGCTGCATGAAGCCGCCTGGGACAGAAGCAGAAGAGGAATCAACTGTTAAAGGAGATAATGACGGGAGATTATGGCGAGGGGGGAAGCGGGAAAAAGCAGGAAAAGGGGGGAAATGGTACTAATAACAGGAATGAGGGAAGAATAGAGTTGATTGTGTTGTGACTTAGCGCGGCAAAAATATTTCAATGGCACCAAGATTGTTGTGAATATTGTCGTTAAGCAAATTTGTTGAGCAAAGCAAAATCTAGCAAACGGAAACTTTAGTCGTTAGTTTTCTGTAATAGTATTTGGCTAAGAAATTACAGCGATGCAGGATGTAAAACTTATCTTGAACTAGATACCGTGTTCTTTATGTGATTTTGTTATTGACCAACTTTCATCTAAACTTCAACTGGGTAACTGAAAATCAATCATTAATATGGGGCTGTGCAATTCATAAAATTCCAAATCGATTGACAATGATATGCTGGGGTGTTTTAATTCAAAAGTCAACAGTTACCGTAATTCTTTGTCAGTAAAGGATGTTGGTTTGTTTGGAGTTCAGACTATGGTGAAAAAAATGTGCTGGCACTGATTAAAAGTCTGTATTGTTTATGTTCGGAAAAACACTGTTGAAATCCATTTTGATATGTTTTTAATTCGGCAAAATACAGGGAAGAAATGTCATATAGCCTTGCCCTATAGTAAATACACAAACGTACAATAATTCACAAAAATGATATTGGGATATGAAATAGAGAATGTGTCAGTATTACTTTTTTGTGTTTGTGTGTGCGCACGTGCGCTTGTGTGCATTCTATTTTCATTTATTTCAATTAAGGGATGTTATTATGGGATAAATTGTTAATGTTTATGGTTTGTTGTTTTGGATGTGTTTTTTCTGGTCTCAAAGGTGACATGAGTGTGAACTGGTTTGTCACGGAGTTGCTGAATTAAAAAAAAAAAAAAAAAATTTGCAAACGATTCAAACAGCCTTTTTTTAGGTCATTATAGGGTATTGTTTGTCAAATTTTGAGGAAAATAATGATTTTAATCCTTTTTGGAATAAGGCTGTGCACTGTATATGAATTTATCGACATACACTGGATGAAAAGGTTTGGGGGATTTTTATTATTATTTTGGTCTTGTTTGCCTTGGTTTTTGGGGTAAAACGCCTAATAAATTAGGGAAGGATTAGCAACTCTCTCTGTAAAAACCTTCAAAATATTGCTGGCCAATAAGACTGGAGACTTGTGTTTGTCAGTAACTAATTTGGGAAAAACAGCCTTTGAAGTAAAAACATCCTGAGTGAAAAACACATATGCAGGAAATTCTCTTTAGTGAAAACTTACATTTTTAGGCAACAAAAAAGTTATACCAATGTTTACCAGAGCAGTGAACTTGCTCATGTGAACCCTAAAAGCTCACCTGTGTTAATACTGTAATAAATAATACTGAGCAGTAGTTTGGCGAGTGTGTGCTGGCTAATATGCTAATGCTGTTATGACTGGCTGGCTTCATTACTGTCTGTCTACAACACTCGGGCCAAGGTCAGTGGAGGCTGCAGCCATGGCGGGGGGCCCCAACCATGAGCACAGATTAATCTGATGTTTAATCTAATAATGCAGCGTGGCACGGCTGTCTCAGTCCTATTAACACAACTGTAATTGCATTTGGGGAAGAAGGGGCACACCGAGGCCCACAAGGGTTTGTTAACACTTGCCTGGACACACTAGTCTATCAGCATAATTATATTAAACTTGTCCGAAAGGGTTCAGGGGGAAAACAAGGTACACCTTTGGAAAGCATTATATATACTTTTTTAGGTCCCCAACCCTCAAAATCTATCAATAATATGGAGAGTTGTGAATGGATACATCTTTATAGGTCTACGATAAGCTATTGTCCCCCTGGGGAAATTTGCCGTGGGCTACAGTGCAGCACAAAACTGCATATTAAAACTCATTCAATTCATTCATCACAAAACAAATGATTGAAAAAGTGTCATAGTGCTCAACAGTCTCTCCAACTGCAAGAAATGTAACCAGTTCAAAACGTTGGTGTTATTTTTGTTCACCTGGCACGTTAGAATGTTAAGTAAAGGTGGGTGATGTGTCTTGCCCAACAACACAATGAAAGTGTAATACTGGACCACAAATCGCACCAACCTTTGGGAAAGTGGGCAAATGTCCACCCCGTATCAGCTACTGTCACAACAAATGCTTAACCAATAGGCTGCGTTCACCTTCTAGAATTTGATGTCAAAATCAAAATGACAAAGGGCCTAATTTCTCTGGGAGATTTAATGTTTTTGATAACTATCCAAAGTAGAAAAAGCTTCAGTTGTAGTCATCTGGACTCAGTTTGAAAAAGTAGACGTTTCGACGAGTCGAAACGTTTTCTACAATGGAACACGCCTGGACGAATGAGGGATTACACCGACATAACTATCCAAAATAGAAATCCACAAATGTTGAACCAGCCCATTATTTGTTAGGGATTTGCCCCATAAATCTGCACAGAGTTGAATAATGGTACCACTTTCTAGTATAAAGTATTACTAGAATTAATAAACAGACTATAATTTTCCATACAGCCAACAGCTTTCCAGTTTTCCATAAATTTCACCCTAAATTGGAAGGCAACATTGGCCGTTTCCTGTTTAATTCAGCCCATCAGCGTGTGTCCATGTTTGCATGGCATAGAGCGTCTTTAACCATGAAGCCATCCTCATTTGCATGCTAATATCCAGAACAGCAGGGTGTAGTCCAACAGAGGCAAATTAATAGCATTCATCTCATTAGGCTTTCATGAGATTTAAAGTTAACACCAAACTAAGTAAAAAGGAAGAAAAGGAAAAAAAAAAAACACACCAAAGCCTTTTTGTTTAGTTTGCAAAAGTTAAGATTCTACACCCCGGGACTCTGGACCACACAACTGGATTACACTGGAGAACCACCCAGATCCTTTTTAAATTCATAAAAGCAAAAATGATGCCCCAAACCGCACAGCGAGCGGTGGATAGGAGAGAATGGTAATGTGTTACTTACAGCGGTGAGATGAATGACCCCCTGAGAGGTTACTGGACATCCCATGAAGCCGACGAATTGCAGCTCGGGACAGTGCTCCGCCACAGCACGCATGGATCTGTCGCTGACCTGGGCAAAAAACAACAAGGAAAACCCTTAAAATCAAGATCAGGAGGCCTCAGAGCACAATGTGTATTAATAACACTTCAACTAAGGACATTTTAAAAGGTAAAAGCTAGCAAAGGAAAACATTCTAGTGAAAAAAATGTAGCGGAAAATATGATATAAGTGAAATCACGGACAGCATTTGCACAAGACATTTGTTTCTTCTGTATACATAGATGAAAAATACAGATGCCACTTTGGGTAAAAAACAATGTAAACACCTGAAAACAAATACCTTCATCCAAATAAGTCCAAATACTAATCATTTTACAACAATATATCTATTCAAATGAAATGTCTGTGTGTCAATTTGCCCTGTCTAGGCAGCTATGCATGTAAATTTCGCACTTTCGATCTTTTGCAATCGAACTGTGTACCTTCCTGTTGCGGTGCGAGAGAGCTAGCCACTGTCCTGCCACGTTTGACGGGGTAAAACGAAGCACCCATGTCATGAGAGGAAAAGCAAACTCCACACAGAAAGCTCTCATTGATAGGAACTCAAACAAGATCCTTTCTTGGCGAGGGATGAGACAGGGAGCCCACACAACCTCTCTCTCTCATCATTGACCGCTTTCTTTCACTTTGGTAACATTTATGCAACAAGAAGGTGAAAAGAATGAGATGTAGAAACCGGGAGAGTTCCGTGAAAAAAGTTCAAATCAAAGGGCGGGTGTGTTTCATGCCATGATGGATGTGAGCCTCCCTATCATTCTAACAGCTCATAATGGACCGACGATCAATGTGGAAGCAGAACATTTCCACCGGCTTCCACTGTAGTCATCGATACGGCTATTGATACCTTCTGCCCCTCCCTCTGCGCTCACCCCTCCGCTCGTCCTCCTCTCTGTAGATTCTCCGTAGCGCCTCCATCAAACAAAAGCGTACGCAGGAGAGGAAGAGAATAGAGAATCGACTGTGCGCTATGATTAACCACCAGAACAAGCCGGCGTCCTGTGAGGAGATCTGAAAGTTGGTGGTTCTACCGTCTGTTCAACTTTAGCACAAAGAGAACTCAAGAGGAGAAAGTGAGACTATGACAGGAAATCAGGAGCCATTCACGCAACCGATCGCTCTAGAAGAGAATACAAAATCTGGTTCTCATTATCATTACAAGTTTGGGAAATATGATGACGTGCCAACAACAGCTGTATCTCAGTGGTACTCAAAGTGCGGGTCAGGATGTCCCCGTGAGGCTAAGAATTGTTTTTAAATTATAACACTTTATTCTATTGAATTTTAATATTTAATATTTTGTATTTATTTAATATTTTGTATTTATTTTCAATTGAAATCTGTATGTTTGTGCGAAACTACTTCTTCATTTATGATCATTATTATTATTTTTAAAGATTGTTAGTCCTCTAGAGTTGTCTGGGATAGTCAAGAGGCAAAGATTACAACAAATATCACATTTTTTATTACTTTTACTGTAACATATCACATTGTTAAGACGACGAGGCAAAGCATTGTGGATTAAAAAAAAACTAGTGGAGTGACTTGCATGGACTTAAGCTTTTGGGTTTGCAAAATATAGAAGTTCCTTATAATTACACCCATATTGGACTCATTCAACACAGCCTCCTATAAGTCTGGCTTAACTTGTTTTTTCTGAACAAATATATATAATTGGATCTATAAAATGTCTGTTTGTTTACACGACCACTTCTACACCCTGCCCGTCGCTATTCGCACGGTTTTGGCTTGAAACACAGGACTTTCCCCGCACAGTGGATACAGTAGCTGCACCTGGGGCTTTGTCTCCAGAGCATGATTGACAATATAATTTATTAACCATTAAGAGTGGGAGCGATGATGGTTGGCTGATGGAGATCTTGGCCCACAAAACCACAACAGTACATTCCACCCTAATCCCAAAGCTCACCGCAAGAAACAATACAACTCTGTTAGCTCCTTTAGGTCGCGGTCAATTCCTAATCAAGTGTACACAAAATGTTCTACTTTTTCCCCTCCGGTTTCAGGTGATGGGAGCGTTGCCAGTTTAGAATTCTGAACAAAACCATACGTCTTTAGATTTGTCGAAAGTCTTCAAAAAAGCATTAAAAAAAAAAATGTTAAAGTTAATGAAACCCATAATTTACAGAGAAGACACTGACCTTTGTATCATGAGGACAGGTCCAGAGCTTCAGTAATTCTAACATGCTCCACACATCTGTTTAACTATAGTGTGTGTCGGTTAAACCAATGGAGATTTTAAGATGCTAGATGCTAAACTTAGCGTTCATTCAAAAGTACTCTGACATTATATAGTGATTAATGTATTCACCATTGAACCAGCAGCTTATGGAGTTGTTCCACGGCTATTTTGTTTCCTTTTTTTATATTGTTTTTTTTATAATGTTTTTTGACATTCTGTCCTATTCAATTAACTCTAAAAGCTTCTTTAGAATGCTACATATAGTATGCCACTTGAACGCAACCTTTTTCACCCCTTTCTAGTGCCATTTCTATGCTTATAGCTTCATTAGAAACATCTATTCACTCTGATTAGTCACTTGACACTTAACCTTGCTCTTTGGAATCACTCCTAGACTCCGGGCAGTTCAACGTGATGATTCTATCTATATTCATGGTGATGCTATTTATTATTATCTACAAAATCATAATAGTAATGTGAGTTCTGAGAAGTGACAATGTGGCATTCTGTAAATAAGCATCGAGATATTGTTGGGTGGAAATTTAGAATCACTATTAAAATGTTAAAATTACTTAACAAATACAAATTATGTATAGAGCTTGTTCATGTTTATTTGTCTATAATCATTTTGGGTCTGGTTTATCGCAACACAGACTTGAAAATGAAAATGAAATTAAAAATAAAAGAAGTATATTCGAAATCACTTTTGTTTTAAAATTAAGTAAATTATTTAAAAAAGCAATTTAAAGGTGTACTATGTAACTTTTGCTGCCACTGCCCGTCTCAGTGTGTTTTTTTATTACTAATTCTCTGGAGTTTCACAGTATGACACTGAGCTAATCTACCAGAAAAGTTACATGGTGCACCTTTAAGTTAAGAACGTGCTGCAATATTTCACCCATTCATAGTGCGTCAGCGTAGGAATTTTCAATCAAGTACAACAGAGAGAACGATTTAAACTTTAGAGTGTCTTTGATTTTAAAACATGAAAAGAAACATGGCAGGGCTTAGCAGGAGAAGCGGCAGTCCAAGAAAGCTCTTTGGAGGGGCTCTGGATAATGGTCTTGAGGTGAAGGAATGGAAGAATTGAGGAAATGGCCCGGCCGTGATGATTGTCTTTAAGAGTTGGGGGGTGAGCTGTGGAAGCAAAACACCGGGGGCTGGAAGGTTGCGGCTTTGTGTCTGGCACTTGAAAAACCTTTAGCAGCATTAAAGGGACGCTCTTTGCCAATAAGAGACCTTAAACTTGTCCATATACAGTAAAGTAGTTGTCCATACTTTGAGTTGTATGTTTGGGAATCCACAAGGGTGAGAATATGCATTGAAATCTGGTGCGGTAAACACAAGTTGATGTCTATAGTGGAAGAAATGTGAGTGATGATCCATTTGTGATACTAGTTAAGAAATTAATACAATAACAGAAGCAGTAAAGTTGCAAATGTGAGTAATAAAACCATGTATTTGAGTCAGAAGTTGTATGCATTTTGAGTGCGTGGTTACGGCCCCAACCCACTTCATCTGCTCCTTAGACAAAAAAGTATTACAGTACATTCTCAACAGAAAATAAGGAAAATATGTGTTTTATCTCCCGGATAGTTCAATATTTGGGCATCCACTACTTTTCATTGATATCCAGCAGCTTCTTAGGAAAATAACGTAAAATTCAAACTGCTTTCTCAAATTCTCTTAAACAAAAATGTTTTCTTCTTTCTATTGGCATTGTTGTCTCACATAAACACGTTGTTGACAGTTTCTCGGAAACTGGAAATGGCTGACAATCATTTTGTGTTTGCTTTCTATATTCAACTGTTCTTCGTTTCATTTCTATTTGCTTTCATACAGACACATAGCAAGAAACATTAATAATGTTGAAATTGAAAACATGCACTTATAATTTTGTCATTTTAAGTTATTCTAGAAGGGAATGTGTATAGGTCTGAGTTTTCTTTCTTGCATAGACTTCAATTCCATTTTCTGGTCCCCAAGCGCAGCTAAATAGATTGTCAATCAATACGATGGGCAAGGCAAAAAGAGGAAACGAATGATGCAATGAATTTTGGAGATTTACAAATACTTGTTGTATTCACCTCCTCCGTCATTCATCACTTCGGTGTTCATGTTTCACACAGAAAGATACTCAGGTGAAGGAAGGTTAATGGTGGAGAAGGGTGGAGGGCAGTGACCATGCCATTTGTCCACGTTCCACCTCCACAGTCAAAACACACCCAAGCCATTTATCACACACAAATACATTATTTGTTGTCTGGGGATTAAACAAACTGTTAACTTTTCCCTGCCAATACGGGAGCCACTCACAGTCAGCGCTCCTCTTCAGCTCAGTAAGGAGGGTGTTGAACCAGAAGCTCAGCCCACTAAGAGAGCACTCTGAATGGCATTTACAGGGCGCTTTAACTGGTTTCCACACACCGACACTCAAACCATCATGCAGGGAGTTTGACAAAAGTGTGACAATATATTTGGCACTTAGTTCTACTCTACCAAATAAGAGTGAGATGAGGCGCATTTTCCAAAAGGCGAGATTGGCTCCACGAGAATAAGGTAAGACGAGATTTGTATCTGATTTATAGTGAATAAATTGTGTTGTTCATCTCACGATTTTGGTCTTTTCTTTATTTTATTTTAGAGTTTTGCAGTAATTGTAAAACTCTAAAATAAAAGAGTTTATTTTGGACACATAAAACCTTTTGTGTCCAAAGCAATGTAAAGCACATGGGGAAACAAATTGCACTAGATTCTACACATGGGTGCACAATCTCTTGCAAAGTCTTGTGGCTCCACCCAGCAAATCATCATTTCGGCTCTATTATGAGCAGCAAGATTATTAGCAAATGAATCAAAAATCGCAGTTTGAATGGCTGCAACTAGTGTTAAGTTACATAAATGTGAAAAATTCTGAAAACAATAAAATCCCCTGTTTGAATTATATATAAAACCTGATAACCCTGTAGTTATGACATCCACAAACTGAAATGCATGTGATTCTTGCATTTCAGAATTCTCTCGGATGTCAACGCTCAGGAATGAGATTGAAATGTGCAGACCAAAATGATGCCATTGGAGCACATAAACAATATTATCTACAGTAAGTTCAAAATGTGAGGTTTAAAATAGAAGTATGATTGAAATGACTATGTGCGAAGACGCAAAACAGTGACCGAAATTTGACTTCAAAAGATGATAAAAACAAGAATTTATCTGCTGTAACTTCTAACTGAACTCACCACATACACACAACACTACTGATTTTATTTTGAATGTAAAATGGCATTATAAAAATGAAAGTTATCATCTCAGCAATTTCCATAATCAATACCAAGCTCTAAACAACCCCTGCAGCTCATTTAGTACGAAGCGCATGTGCATCTTGTCGTAAAGAGACCTTCCTTTTGTAGTAAAACTTTACGACTATGTATGCTGTTGCTTTTGTCTCCGGGCTTCCAGATATTACAAAAGGAGGAGAAGTAGTCATTTAGGTTTTCTGCTGGATCACCAATCTCTTGTGTCGATACAGCCTGTGTGAGCTCTTTAAAGGCAGACGAAGTTGTGAGTGATGAGCACACTGCTGCACTTGTCCTCGGAGAGTATTTATGGGGGAAATCATTACCTGGGAAAGAACAGAGCTCTGATGAAAATCGCCCCACTTTAATTTGCGTTTCGCAGGCTTGCGATCGGCGTCTTTGTTTATGGGCAATATTGGAAATCAGTAATCCTGCACCAAATACAGGAGAAAACCAAAATCTCATAAAGACATCGTGATATTCGATGGCCTTTGACTGGCGCTGTCTTTGTGCCGAGTTGGAAAAGCTTTTGTCAATTCACAACAGTAGAACGGTAATAAAGGGACTGTTTTGGAGTATTTTCGCACCAGTCAGGCTTTTTACTTTTTAATACGCATTTATTGGTTTGAAAGTTACACCTGCTTCCATCACGCACGCACCTTTTGGGAAGATGGGGAACATTTATTATCCCGATAACAACATAACATCTGTATGACTCATTGAATAATAGATAAATGTTGCTTTCAGTGGAGTTCTTAAGATTACAATAACCTTTTACGACTTCAGATCTGCAATCGCGTGCTGCTTTGCTCCATGACACTGGTGAATGATGCTTATGGGGGATTTGGAATATGCAACTAAACCTGTCTAATGTGTGAAAATATGGCTGAAATAGGATGACTTTTTGTTTTTTTATAAACAGAACAGCCGTTTTAGGTAAATCTATATCCAACATGTCAAAAGCAATGGCCGACTTTGAGCCAGAACCTTGCTCAGGAGTACATTGCTGGTTGCCGGGGGGTTTTGCATGCTTTTTCACCCAGACATGGTGAGAATATACAAACTCCACATATTCCAGGCATGATCCATAAGGAATGATCCATTAGGTAAGGTACGATACAAGTGAGCTGAATCTTATTGTCTTCGTAGGGCAATTAGACCTCTGTATTGGACCCATCCATCAATGCCACTGGGAAAGCCTGACAATAACTGGGGACCCATCTCCAGATCTCGAGCCAGGCTTGGTCAAGAGTCAGGACAGGCACGAGAGGATTGGCCTGACATTCAAAACAAGCCATGTGTTTCTAAATATCTGATCTTCTTAGTAGGTTTATGCAAGGAGAGGCTACGACGAAAGCTTTGAATTACCGACATCCACTGACACACATCTCAGGCAGCATTTTGAGCAGCTTTGCATAAAAAAACAACTGTTCTTTGGCAGTTGTAGGAAAATCCTGAGAAACATATTAGAGCGAGCAAGTCTTTAAAAGTCAATAAAATAATCTGAATTCATTTGAGTTCAGTGAAGCGAAGACTTCTCATAGTGACTCAATGCTGGCATTGTAATTATGGCGTCTTCATTCTCCAAAGGAGGCTCATGCATTTTTATCAGTTTTAATAAAGCAAACAAGATAAAACAGGACGTATAGAGGAGCTTAGTGGAATGTAAATGAGGTCTATGGAGATAATGTGAAAGATGATCCTTAGTACATAAATTAATGTATTAATCATTAAAGACCGTACGGGTTTGGCGGATCAAAATCTTGTGATCCAATTAAGTTAAGCCATAGGTAAGATGAAAGTTGTAAATAGTAGAATTCAAATAATGCTTTATGAAATTTTCCACATTTGAATGAAGCCTGGTGGCAAAGAATGTTGTTTACAATTGAAGAAAATGAAGAAAAAATGATAATTCAACCGCATAACACAGATCAGGGTATAAAATGATATTTATTAACTTTTGTGGGTAATTTGTCACATTTATTTGCTACTTAAACCTCCAATAATACATTTAAAAGCATGTTTAAACACATTTCTTTTGGAGTGACAAAATATTGCCTAAATTATCGAATTTTTTTGCCAATATGATCCAACCCTAATCTTTATTTTATTGCCAGATATAAGAATACATGCTCAAAGTGTCCGCTCACGAAACACATTCTCGGCTTACAGAGAGCGGGAGCGTGTTTGCCAAACAGGTCCCTGAAGGTTGCAAAGCCTTAACCGCCAGCAGCAAAGTGTCACCATGACTGGCAGCCCCTGAGACTTCACTGCCAACGATGCCGCAGTGTGGTCAGGAGTTTTTTGTTTGCCTTGACAAAAAAAAAAACACATCTCTGACCCTCGTTTATTCTGTGACTGCCGCCAACTGCATCTGCAACTCTGAGCAGATTTTATTACCGTCGTAACCTCTGTCCTGCTCATTAAATTATAAGAGAAAGCGCCGCGCAAGCCGAGGCCCAGGATTTAAAAGCGTGTGTGGTTAAGGCCACGCTCTCCCACTATCACAAGCTAACTGAGGGCAAGTGACATTCAGTGGGCACCGCAAAAGAGCAGAGAAAATGTTGTAAAAGGTCCATTTTTCCACAGGTCCATAATTGGAATTCAGTTTAATGCATCATTTTATAAGAGCAAAGAGTCAAAGGCTGAAATTGCAATCAGACTAATTACTTGCACGGAGCATGAATTGTAATGGCAGAACGGTTCTACAGTGTCAGGCACTCTCATATCTCGAGTGTGATTCTTGGACTATGAGGACTTGAAGTTGAGATGAGATTCTTCTAGATGGCTATTCTTCTTGCTATAGTATTCCAGACCAAAATCTTAGTTTAAGAAGAAGGGTCGAGCACAGCAGTCAAGCGCAGGTCGCTCTGACAGTGGTCAAATGCAGAGGACGTCTAAATAGGTTGATGGAAAATTTGAGCTGCATTATCCAACTTCTCTCTTGTAACTGAGCACATTTGGTTTCTCACACCACAAAGTGTATCGTTAAAGCAGTTTGTGACTAAATCAGACTGCAAATTTGAAAGAAAGAGCCACGGGGTGAGAGCTGATTGGATGTGCATTAGTGATCCACCCTGCTTCTCTTTGTCGTCTGAAAAAGATGCTCTGAATGCCTGAAAATGAATCTGTGCCAGAGCTAAGAACTAGTAAAAGAGATTGAAAGATTTCCTCCTTTTATGGTTTCCCCATCTTTAACTAACAACGCTTTGTGTTAAAAAATGCCATAAGCGGTGGTTTTGTTAAGAAGTGACAAGCAGCCGTATGCAAGGATGAAATGTAGCTCAAAACAATAGCACATTTTACAGTATATAGACACGGTATGCCACAAAAGTCAAATAATGACTGCAATGAAAGTACAAAAGCCCATAATAAAACAATTTGGGGGGGGGAAACTGTACATGGTGAGTGGTCTGAAGAAGAACAACAAGAAGAACTCTGAAAAAAAGGGCAACAGAATTATCTACAAAGTGCATTGTATAGTTTTCAAAAATCAATGGCAACTCTCAAAGATGGTTAAGTTTTGAAAGGAAGAAAATAAACTCCAGAGATCAATAGATTGTAGCTGTGGCCATCTCATGCACAGTTTGAAACTCTATACAAAAAAACTATTCTCACAGATGCAATAGAGTATCCACAAACTGCTTAGGCAAAGCTGATTCTATGGACCAAACAAAGGTGCTATTTTGAGCATTGGAACAGCAATCAATTCAAGATGCTATCTTGTACAGATCCCGGGCTCTTATACACTCGTTAAACTATCTTGTCGATGTCACTCGCTTTGATTATTACACGGAAATCCACGCAGATGATTGGCAACGTGATTTATCGACTTGCACTTGACAACTTGTCTCTCAACTGAAATTACCTGCCATTTACGCAGTGGTTTAAGCGTTTACTTCTCCTGCAGTGATACAAAATGCAGCATACAACTGTAATGGTGCATATCTTCCACAGCCATTCATATAGCCATTCGACAAGTGGCATGACCCCAACGATCGATAGCTGCTGTGTGTGTCTACAAAATGGCAGAACAGGGCAAAGTGTTGAAATGCAAGTCATTATATTGGAGTAGCAGATTGTAGCAAGTCTTGTTGTTTTGTTTCCAGAGGGTATTTTTGCTCTTGTCGATAGGATTATGTTGCAAGTCAATCGAAACTCAGAAGTGGTGGAACGTGGTAGTTGCCACTCCAGGAAGACTGCTCCTCCAAGAATTACAGCGCTAAACAGTAAGAATGGACTGAGATGTCGAATAATAGAATTGTTGTATTTCATGTCTTATTTTATGTAAAGCTAGAGCAACCTCTTTAACTTCGTTGCATCTCCATTTCTCCATTTGAACTAAAAAACACACACATCGGATGGCGGACAAACTGGGAATGACAAAATGAAACAGCTTTTCAAATAATTTTGGTGCCAAATGTCAGTAAATATCCAAAGAAGAAAATAAAAAGCACCCAATGTTAGCACTGGTATATTGTCCTTCCCCACTAAAGCGCAAAGGCTGAAGACGTGAAATATCTGCAGGTTGAATATCACAGAACATTTTGGAGGAATAATGTGGTGCAACAACAACTCTCTGTGCAGATGTTGGGGGCTTTAGTGGTCAGTTTGGAAAATGGTCAAGACAGAAAAGCTGCATCAGACAGGAAGAAGTGCTGAACAAACAAGTTAAATCCATGGGGGTTTTACTTTACAGCCTCTGCTGCTAACTTTGTGGTGCTAGAAAACCCCTGGTATCAGAAGTCCAGTGAATCCAAGGCTTCTGTAAAAAAGGGGCCACATGGGCTAGTAACCAGGAACCATACAAATAATTTAGATTGTTGGTTAAGCACAAAAAAAAGTTTGTATTTTTGTTTTTGTAGTAGAAGTGTGCAATATAATGAATAATACACTGAAGAAAAATATAAATGCTACACTTTTGTTTTTACTCCTATTTCTCAAAGATATGAAACTTTTTCTATGCACACAAAAGAATATAAGAATATATATAAATATTGTAAATTTCAACTAATACAATTACCAGGCACGCTTTAGCACGTTTCTGTTGGAATAGGTGGCCCACCTTAAAACCAAGATGTGTGCTCCTTATGCACATTACAATTTATCTGTATTTATCTTTTTCATGTTTTTGATTTTAGTATTGTTTTGACCACAAATTTCTATCTGAAATTTCTCAATTTTGTACTAAAATAAATATGATAGATACATTTACATAAATAGAAATGTTGGTCCCTCATCAAAAACATATCTCAAGTTGTACTTTGTTTCATTCACACATGTTTGAGCAACACAGGCCATCTCCAGACCAAAATACAACGGATAAACCACACCATATCTCACTTGCGGGTCCAGAATGATATTAAATTCTTATAAAAATCTAAGTAGGCCAAGCATATGCATTATATTAAATAATTCAAATCTTAATGTGAATCTGAATTAGTTCATAGATAAAGTTCCCATTTCCTGTGTGTATTTCTTAGTCCACGTACCACAGAAGGATTTCCGATGATGTCCAACCTTTAACTCACAGAAACGTCCTTTTTTTGAAGTGTTCCTGGTGGTCCGTCTCCTCCTCCTCCAGCAGACCATGTTAAACTCTTTAGCGTGACAATCACACGGACTGGGTCTGAAATAGACTTTTAACACTTTGAGCTTTACTTAGAGATCAGTTTTATGTCTCCTGCTAATCATGAAAAATGGGGCTTAAAGAGGCCGAGGTACCCACAAGACCTTTTAAAAAGCAGCACATTGCCGTGGTGACGGGCCCATCAATGGCTGTGGCCCGTATTGGATTGTTCTGTGGAAGAGTCTATAAAGAGTCCCGCCAGCTCTCCTCCATATTGACGCGCGGTTGTGGGTATGGAGCAGATTCTGGCACCGGCTGAGAGGGGATTCTCGGGTGTGGAGCAGCTTTCGGTGGACCAGAGATGACATTGATCTTGTTGCAATGTGTTTGATGTTAATCCCGGCTAAATAAACCGTTCAGCAAATATGATAGAGAGTTTGTGTGAGAAAGCGTTTGTGGAGAGAAATCTTGCCCCGGTGTGAAGAAATGTTTACCTTGATTTTCACCCAAAAAATGATTGCTATTATTGCTTGTTGTGATTAAGAACAGTACAGTACTTTGTGCTTCCTCGGTTTTTACACACAATTATTGGCTAATGGCTTTGTCATAACTCAAAATGTAGTAATCAATCATATGAATGGTTAGTTAGAGCGTGTTCACACTGATTCTGGTTTGTTCTTGATTTATGCTCATTATTCATAACGTAGAGTTTGTTTGGTCCTGGTCTAGTTCTGGTTATGTCCTGGTCAAGTCCAGGTTTAATTCCGGGTTTATACCCAGTGTGAACGCATTTGTTATTCAAAAGTTGCATTTTAACAATACCACAAAGGTCATTGGTCACCAACTTGTATGATACAATTTTGAATAATTTGCATTGTGTTTATTTAAATAGAATATAATGTTTTATGATTGAACAAAAACAAATAGGCAGCATTTGCTGACCTCTTGGGCTGGTCCTCTTGAAAAAGTGATTTCGATCTCAATGGAGGTTTTTCTAGTAAAGACAATCCTCTAACACAAATATTAGGAGGCTTTTCCTCTCAATTTTACTTTTTGCCATAAAATGCAATAAAACCCAATCTTAAAGCTGGGGTGCCCGTTTTTTTTTTTGTAGATGAGTAAATTTGGATGTTTCCCTTGAAGCCTATCCAATAAAAGCAGAACTTAGTGACAAAAATGAGTCCACTGCACACCATCTGTATCTAATAACGCATTTTATATCTGGTCAACCCTGAAGCCTGTGTTTCACTTTTCAGTCTGAAAAAGCTGTTCAAAAGCCATGCATGAATCTGAAAATGTGAATATTAACAAGGTGCCAAAGGGTTTGTGAAAGCTAGGTACCCAGCTATAACAAAATGCAGCTACTACTGTAAAATTACATCTTAATGAGTTTACTACTATTACTTTTGTCTAATTTAAGCACTTTCTTTTGGCCGAACATACAGATAAAATCACTTACTTCACAAACTTTCCCAGACTTTCAACACAGAGTAAGATAAGTTGCTTGAGATGTCAGACAGATAGCCAACAGGTCAAGCTCCAAAAATCTGTGATGAAATATGGGCAGCATTAAGTGGAGACCGTCTCTAATGCAAAACGCAGCTACTAAATTTGTGGCAGAGAGCGGATCGATTGCTGAGATCTGTTTAAAACATTTCGAGACAAAATCCGACAAAGGCTTGAATCCATTTCTCTTTGTTACGAAGCAGACAGTGTGCAGAGCTTTTATGAATTGACCATATACTTATCAGCAAAGTCCACAGCTCGCACAACTTTAAAGCACAACTCCACTGCCTCAGCCACACTTACATCTGGGCTGCAGTGATCCCTCGTCACACTTTCTGCCAGCCATAGTGCCTGAGAAAGCACTTAGGTGTCAGTTTAGACTGGGTGCTCTCAGTCACAAAGAAAAGCCACAAGATTAACGGAGATCAGAGCTGTATCAGGCCAAGACGCCTGGAGAATAGAATGTATTTCAGTTTAAACAAGTCAAAGTTTTATGATTAGAGGTGGTCAGTTTGGTCCCACCATTAAGGATCAGGGAGGAATTAAGGAGTAACCTTGCATCCTTTGAAGTTTGAAAAAGATATGTTCTTTAATGTAGCCAGAGCTTTGAGATACACCTTTTATATAGACACACACATATACGTTAAAAAAATATAAGTAAGTGAATGAATTGTAGTCATATGCATGGTAAAGTAATTTAGCTGCATTCATAGAAATCAATCAAATCTTATCAAATTAAGCCTGGGGTTGTTGATATAATCCCAGAAATTCAGTTTTAAAAGAATAATAGATGATTTTTCACTGATTTGAGAACTCAAGCGACTGTTAGTCCCTTTTTGAAAAGTACGCATGTGCACACTCCCCCCGTGCGGAAGCACACAACAGCTCCACTGCTACACGTGCGTTTGTTTATTAGCACGACAAATCGCATCTCTCGTTTCCGCAGATTTCCGTCTCTTCTGAACCAGCTCGAACGCAGTCTTTCTCTGTCTTCATTTTGTACTTTACACTGAAAATTGGCAGAAGTTGGGCAACTTATTCCAGCATCAGAATGTTTTGTAGTATGTTTTGTTTTTTGGTAAAATATAGTTGTCTGCTAAGAAGGTATCATTGTAGATCAAAAGTATTCATGCATCATTATTTCAATTACATTTCTTTTTTCCAGACTGTGAGATAGGTCTCTCTGCTCTTAACAGAGTTAAACAGGAACCGGATGTCCCAGAAAACATTGAATAATTTGATTTTGCTGAGCGTTTAGGGGCCTGAAGCGGATAAGTTCGACTATAACAAGGCTGTTGATGTTCGGGCTCAAATGAGAAACAGAAGAATTGAAATATAAATACCTTTTATTGACTTGTTGAACTACCCACCACAAATATAGCATGTAAATACATACATCGTTGTTGATAAACAATATTATTATTCTTTATTTGTTTGTGTGCCTCTTTATTTGTTTGTGTGCCCCTTTTTGTAGGGAGGTTTGCCCTTTTTTTAAATCCCACTATGCCCTTCTGAAATCCTGGGGGAAAGACTGCAACAGCATGTAAATAATTATGAAATACTTTTATTGCCCTGAACATGAACAGATATCCTACTCAAAATACAAAGATACGTAGGTTGACAGCAAAAATATAGCCAACACATTATGATGTATTAAGCGTTCAAGTGGATTCCAATAAATTCCAGAGAAGCGGGGTAAGTACAGTTTTCCCAATGTCTGCAATGCTCCATTACCTTTTGCTGTTTTACAATTGGTCATGTCTTCTACAAAGCACCTTGAGCTGTCTGTGAGCATGAAATACGCAATATAAATTAACTTCCACTTACCATTCTGTCTACTGCGTCTTTAATTTAAAACCCACAAATAAATCACCACAGCAGTTGTATTCTGCAGTATATAAATTGCGTGTTTCTCAAACCGTGACCTCATCTGAACCTCATTCAAAAGACTAATGCCAAGGCAATTTTTTGTGTTCACCAAGAACTGCGGAAACAATGGCATCCTTCATTTCCTCCACCTTGTCAGTGTCAGGTAGGCGGTTGGGGGTCCCGGGGGCTGTCCGCGGGGCAAGCAGCCTCCTCTGCCCAAAATGCCCCGAGCTATGCAGCCACAACCTGCCAGGCCGCTATGATTACAGCGGAGGGAAGCGCTGTGGGAGCACTTGACATCCTAAACAGTCAGGAGGGCCCAGCATACACCGAAGGGGATCACTGGAGCTCTGTAATGTAAATGATGGGCAGGGAGGTGACAAGGCCCAGGGCAGGAGCAATACAAGTGTGTAGGCCTCATTCTCACAGCATTACTCACGGTGACAGCGACACACATCTGCTGTCATGGAGCCCCAGCAGGATTCAGGTAAAGGGCCAGTAGAGAGGCGAAAGTCACGCTGCCTCCGTATGTTTTGAAGAGAAGGCAGTGGCGTACAAAGTGTCCTCCAGAGAAGATGTATGCTGTAGGGTCCCACTGACCTGTGGCCACTTATTCAACAGTAGCAGTGCCAGGGCTCAGGGAAGCGCATGACATATACTAACCATTTCAAGAGTACCTGAAATGAGTCCAAGGTTGAGACGGTCCTGTTGCTATGCTGTTCGTATGTCATGGAAGCGTAATTGCGTTGTACACGCCATTCAAGTCAATTACTCATACTATCACAAAGACTGTAATCCCATTAGAAAGCATGTCTAACCTGTATGCAACATGGAACCGTCTTTGCCAAAGTATGTGGCAAAATTTAATTATGGGATTTTACGGTGAAAACATGAACTAATAAACAAACCCTGCGGTTAGTTTCACCTGACCAAAAGACGTTAGTTGTCCAAGACAGAAAAAATGTCATCTTGAGTATGAAGAGCATAGTTACTTGCGTTAATTTGTATATAAAAAGGTACAGGCTATATCCATCACATATATGTATACATAGCAACTTGCAAAAGAGCCGAGCAAAAATTTAAATGGACAAACTTGAGTTGTAATCATTAAAACAGTTGCATACAGTTACAGTGGCTTGCAAAAGTATTCACATAATCACTTTTCCACATTTTGTCAAGACCACAAACTTAAATAAATGATGTTGGCCAATTGTAAAGGGGAAGAAAAACTATAGATGGACTTTAACTGGGCCATTCTAACACATGAACATGTTTTGTTTTACACCATTCCCTTCAACCCTGAGCAGCTTCCCTGCCCCTGCTGAAGAAAAGCAGCCCCACAGCATGAGTGCACCGCCTGTGTGACAGTGAGGATGCTGTGCTCAGTTTTACACCGCACATAGCATTTTACTTTTAGGCACAAGAGTTCGATCATCAGACTAGTCTTCCATAAAGGCCAGATTTGTGTAGAGCACGACTAATAGTGGTCCTGGACAGATTCTCTGTCCATCTGAGCTGTGGATCTCTGCAGCTCCTCCACAGTTACCATGGGGCTCTTGGCTGCATCTCTGATCAGAGCTCTCCTGTAAGTTTCGGCGAACGGCCATGTCTTGGTTGGTTTGAAGTTGTGTTATACTCTTTCCATTTCCGGATGATGGATTGAATAGTAATGCGTGAAATGTTCAAAGCTTGGGTAACATCTTTTATAACCTAACCCTGCTTTAAACTTCTTCACAAGGTTATCCCTCACCAGATTTTTCTTTCTGAAAAAACAACTAGAACACTGAGTTGTTAAAATATATTTTCAACCAAATACAATTTGAAATATAGTGAGTGAAGTATTCAAGACTATTTAATGTTTAAATTGCCTCGATAAAAATCTGAAATTATTTATTCTCTCTTGATTCAATAATGCTGCTGTATTTTTTATAAAAGATATTTTGACATATGTCTGTATAGAACAGAACAGACTATTATTTTAATACTTGATTGTTGCAGCCCAAATATACTAGTGCAATCATGATATTAGACCAATGCCTGCTCCAACATGGAATGACAATTAGATGGTCATTTTAAAATGTTACGACACCAAGAATCAAGTCCATTGAGAAAAGCCGTTGGTCTGGCTCGTACTCGGCACTAGACCATTATCACTTGCCATTTCTGTTGAACTTGACAATTAATATCCTGGACTTTAGCAGGAGAATGAACCATTAACACAGCTAATCGCTTTAAAAGGCCACTGTAAATGTGCATTGAATGAATGTGGCTAACAAGCAGAAACACCAGGAACATCTGGAATGGCAAACTAATTAGCTTGACACTATCATGAATAGCAGAGAGGTCAGAGTTAAACCTTCACTTCATCCCTGTATTAGCTGCAACAGTCAATACGAATTCTACGGGGGATAGGTTAGAAGCGGCACGCCATATATAATTAATGCAACAATTACAAAGTGCAGGAAGGTCGAACAGCTGTGTATGACTGGTGAGAGTTGGAAAATTGACCTCTTGCACCTTGTTCGAGCTTGTAAAATGGAATCTCAAGGACTCAAAGGCAGATCGAGAACCAATGTTCCCTTGGGTACAATGAGTAAACCAAGAGGATGAATTGAAGGCTGTAGGTAGGAAAAAGTTGACAAGAAGTGAATCTACCATAAAAGTGTAATACATTTTTGTAACGTGTCGAGTTATTTTGCCTGTTTGGCCGCTGCTTTTTTGAGGCTCTAATAAAGTGCAGCTGCAGAAGAGAGAAAACTACACCTGAAGTCATTTCTCACCCAGCACCAGCAGAACAGAAAACGAGATTGCATATACGTATAAGAATCAAAGGCAGCTTAATTGTATGCAGAGTTCAGAAAGTTACAGTCTATGTGGGTATTTGAGACGTCATTGTGTCAACAGGTCATTTGATGTATAAAACATATGAAATAATGTTTGCTTTTTTGCTTGGGCTCGGGACAAGACATACCAACTACAACGCAAAAATGCAATTGTACAAGTGCCACTCGCAATACATGAGGGGAATACCAGAAAAGGCTGCAACACTGCTTTTTACAGACAGATCTCGAACTCACCACGGGGCACCATGAGCTGTAAATGAAGTAATGAAGCGGTGAAAAGAAAAAGTCACAAAGATCAAACAGTGTAATAGGAAGCGTTTATACCCAGTGGCTCATTTTGGGAACTACGGCTGCGTCCGAATGTCCACACTATTCCCTACATACAGGGCACTGCTTGGGGATCATGCCATTTTTAAAGGTGTTTGAATGTCCAGCAGGTGAAAACGCAGTGTACTCAAAATTACCCACAATGCATCTAGAAATGTAGTGGTCAGTAGATTGATATAGACCACAATAATACATAATACAGTCAATTTAGCATAATATGTGTCTTTTAAGTGGTGACCTTTATATCCATATGGGATGAAAATGTCTTTTAAGAGAATGGACTTTGAAGTTACAATGTCCTGTGAGTGGATTAAATGAAATAATAAAAAACTAATTTCCAGCAGATTTTATCATTTTGAAAGCCTATTATGTGCAGAGTGACCCCCCCGACAAAATCTGAAGTTAATCATAATGTCTATAATGCAACGACACCTCAAAACACAGATGCAACAAATAATTGTGTACAGAAGCAATACAAGTATAGTTGTATAAAAAGAAAATTCAAATCAAATATCTTTCTCCTAATCAAGCAGGTGATTTTTACAATATATACTATATTGTAAATTTCCAGCTTTCTCCTCAGTGCAGTTGTTTAACTTTCAAAAGCAATCATAGCGTATCATTTATAATCCTTAGTTTACATGTTGGTAATTACATCACTATATGAGAGGAAAACACATTCTAAACAATGTATGTTTGAGGATCGTGTACACAACGGCGCCAGCACACTGAGCCCTATCTTTTGTGGCCCTGTTTGGCTTCACTAATGATAAAAGAAAGCCGAGGGGAGGATGAAAGAGTGGCACATTTACAGACAGCATTAGCGGGTGCATAAAAATGTGATATTACGGGGCAGCCTGCCACAGAGTCAGCACAGCGGGGGTGGGGCAGAGAGGGGATGTGGCATCTTGGGCAACCTCAGCAGGCAGAGAGGCACAGCAGGGTGAGTGAGCAGAGACATAAGCACAGGGTACATCAGTGACTCTGCACTATGGTCTCCTTTGATGCTGCTATCACTGCTAAACAGGGATGTCAAGATTATCAATAATCGTGATTATTCAAGTCACAATATAATCAGAAGAACCAAAAAATAATAAAGATTTTTTGTTCAATATATAGCACGAAAAATAAACTGTAGTATTGAAGGAAATACCAAATATTAACTTTACTTAATTGTATTAAAACTGTACTTTGATATAATAAGGGAATTCCAACTACATTAACTTTAGATTGTATTAATTTTAGTCACTCTAAAAAAGTTGTGCTGAAATTGGCCTCACACACACCACTCACCACATTCCTAGATAAGGAGAAAGCTGCAGACCCAAGCCCAAGGACATCTCTGTGCGATGGAACAGCGAATGGAAGAATACTGAGAGAAGGCGTCAACTTTTATATCACACCCCATATGAAAATGTATAAATTGTTTGAGCGCATAGGGACAGGCGCGTCCGGACTACGCCCGAGTAAGTCGCCACACATTCGATAGGGACAATTTGGGTAAGCGCTCCGTTTATCTGTATTAGTCTTGTAAATGGCAGGGATGAAACATCTGATTGATTTTAACTTTCTGATTCTTGCCCCTTCTTTCATAAACGAGCACGCCGACAGTATCAAAAATCCTAGAGAACGCTATCATGGAACAGATAATGGAACATTTCAACAATAATAATTTTCTTCATCCAATGCAATTTGGCTTTCGCAACAATCATTCGACCAAAGCTGGTTGCTGCTACCTGACAGAAAGCATCAAACCTTACTTGGACAGAGGGGGCGCTGTGTTTCCGGACTTACCAAAGGACTTCAACACAGTGTCCTCTTGTACAATCTCTCCATTCGAGTATCGCAGTGGCTGAAATCATTTCTCTCAGAACGGATGAAGTTTGTGGGAACCAATAATACAATGTCCTCTCTGAATCCCTGCACAACAGGGTCCCACAGGGGGCAATTTTGGGACCCTTGCTGTTCAGAATTTACCTTAATGACCTCCCGGATGTGTGTATAGATGTAGATATCCCCCTGTACATGGATGATGGTATCACCTATGCGCATGGAAGGGATATGTAGCAAGTGGCCATCAAATTAACTGCTGCTGTGGATGAAATCAGCAATTGGCTTCATTCTTCTTAAAAAGACAGTTTGTATTCTATCAAATCAAACTAAATTAAAGATATACCTAACATCTATGTCAATGGAACAAAGATGGATCAGACCGTCTTTTAAAAGGCATATTAAAAAAGTATGTAACTCAATCAAATATAATATCTCGTGATCCTGCTGGTCTTGTCAATGAGACCGTGCACAAATCTCTCAGGCACTTGACAAAAACACACGCCGTTATCACCATTGCAACATCCGCAGTGAATACAATATGCTCAGTTTTATTATATTTCCAAATCTAAGAACTGTATTGAAAATAATTTAGAATGCTGCTCCACTCCTCTTGAAAAAAATATGTCCAACTTTGCTCTGAACAAACTACAAAACACTCGATCTGCCGGCTCCACTGCCAGTAGAAATTGCACCATCCCGAAAAGATCCTTTTGCACGATCGTCCTTTTCTTTTTATCAGACAGTGGAATCAACTTCCAGACAATATGAAAGTGTCTGTGGATATTCATGACTTAATTAGAAACTTTCAAAAGCATATCCTAGATCATCTTTTTTTTTGTTTTCTATCTGTCTGAATTAAATTTTGTAATATTAGAAATGGTGAAGTTTTATAGTGTATTTTTTGTATTATTACTGAGCTAATGTTAATAATGAAATGTAATGTGTTGCATTTGTAAGGAAATGTGCACTTTTTACTACTGTAGTCACCTGTCCAGGGACTGCAGATGGACAGTAGCAGTAACTAAATTTAGTGCAGATCGTCTTTTTTTTTTTTTTGAAGATGAATGATTCTGTAAATGGTCGCTGACAAATAAAGATTTTTTTTTTTTTTAATTACCTGTGAACTTTGACAGTCATAATATCTTTTATTTCTATTTTTCATGATTTCATGATTCTGAAGGCCGAGGGGAGAGAGAAGGGAGAGACTTTCAGGCAATGGTCGTGGCCAGGAGGACAACAAGCAAATATGTACACAACTATAAACCACTACATCACCAGCAAGCACATTGTAAATTAGTATTGCTGATATTTCTATTGGTGGTTCTGGTCTTGATGCATTTGGGTTATACGAAGGTGAACAAAAAATCATGATATATGATTTGTGGAGGATATGGTATTTGATTTGTGGGCTTTTCCGGTAAGTTAATGTCTTGACTAATGTTGACTGAGTTGTATTTTTAACAGTAGATCTATTGAAATGTGTTCAATTGAAAATTACATATGCAATTCATCAGTCTTTTATTGAAAAATAAAATGTAGTTAATTGGTAGCAACACCAAATGCAACATATGAAAACAGTGGTAATTCTTTTAATGACAAAAGAAAGTTACAAGCACTTTGAAACAGACTCTGGTGCAAAGTCTGAGATGAAACAAGAAGAAAGCAGAGATGGACAGAAGTGGATCTATTATTAACAAGCATTCCCCACTGATTGTAGTAAACACAAACAGTAACTAAGAGACAGAATTTGGCGCTCAGCTTGAGTTAAAAGAAGCTTATGATTAATTCAAGGAGGTTAAGGCTTTGATACCTCATTCCCTGCTTCACTCAACATTTGGTTAAAGGAAAACAATGTAGAAGTGCAGAGAAAGATGGTTCCACCACACTGGCAGCTCCAGCAGAACGAGAGTGTGTGTGCGCCTGAGCAGGACGTCTACGTGTGACACTGGCTCGGTGTTTGTCAATGGAACAGCAGATCAAACTTGTCTGTCCACGTTTAGGCACTTGTAACAGGGCCACAGTGAAAATAACCACATGAATAGGCTTCTATTTAACACCTACAGCTGAGCAGGGCAAACGCAAGGTTTTCAAAAGTACATTCAAAAGCACAGATTTACAGTGTTTCTGAACCTGGGCTCTTTCAAACAATCCATAACTGCCCCAGGAATGTGTTGTGCTGATGGTAAGTGCACAAATACACCAACAAACACATGCTTCTCTTTACCATATTCCCCATTCCTCCTCCAAAATAGGTTGGATTCTATTTTCTGAAATCTACATGCGGATGACGTGCTGCTTCCTACACGCGTCCTGTGTGGACAGTGTGGCCATTCTCCCTTTTTTTTCTATGGCCCTTAGGCTTTACTGACAGGACAGCTTAGTGTGAAATGGATTGATTTAGAAATGCCAGGTGCAGTTCCAAACTGAACGTTAACAGGAAAAAAAGGCAGAAAATGTTTAATACTATTATACTATACTATTGTTTTGAACTACTTGAAAAGCTTTAGATATGAATTGCAAAATGGGTAAATATAATAATTATAATTTTACTATATTACTACTATTTACTAATTACTATAGCCCATTTTTGTTTTTTCACTAGTGGTCCAAAAGAAGAAGAAAAAATGACATGTTTTTTTCAGCGTTGCCTACTACACATACTTTCTGTCTACGGTTAAGTCCCAGACTTGTTTCTACACTGTCCATCAATAAAACACATGCTTTTAACCTACATAGAAAGGTAAGCCCTCGCCTCATGTTTTGTTTTGGGAGGCGAGCTCACCACAGCAGTCCATCCCTAGAAAAAAATAACTAAAAAAAGATCAAACACCAAGGCCAAGGGTTCTGCTTCTCCCATGTCCCTCGTCGACTTATTTTCTGAGGTGATCCCTTTGTGAGTCAAACAGCCGGGACGGTGCGCTCTGGCCCGCTGGGGGGGGAGGGGGCCGGGCCGAGGAACAAACGGACGAGAGCGAGGGGTCTATGATGAGGCAGGAGGCAGCCGAGGTCAGGCCCAAAACCACTGGCTACTGATTCACAATCCCATACCTGTCCATGTGCATTAGGGCAGCCTGCGGAGGAGAACGGCCCGGGTCAATGGACTATCGCGCCACTGCTTACAACCGGTCTGAGGGAGTTTTTAGAATCTATCGCGCACATTAGTCACATTGATAAGGACTGGCTAAGATGAGAAATAAGGGAAGAGCGGAGTAGTGGAGTGAAAGAGACCTATAGAAAGAGTAACTAGTACATCAATATTCTCACTGATGCCTCTTTTTGTCAATTGCCAAGAAGATATACTTCCATGTGTTGTACATTTCCTGTCAAGAGATGTGACGGTATCAGATATACACTACAATTAAGATCAACTTTTGTTCTATTCAAAGTTAGACATGGAATTGTATAGTTATATGCACAATAGGCATGTTTTAAAGGGATGATAAGGTCAATTAAAAACACAATACAAACAAAAACAACACATATTAAAATGCACTCTTTAGATATTTATAACGCAAATCAGTATTAGCTCTTATTTTGACATATCCACCAGAAATATTGATCTTCATCCACTTTTATTTGAGCGGTGAAAGCTTCTCAAAGGTCCCGCAAATTATTTTCCAGTTTGGTTTTGTAGTGTCTCCGTTTAAAAACTGCAATTAAATGATTTTTACCCGTCATTTTCATCATGAAAGTCGGTTATGTTTTGAACAATGAATAGCGGGGGAGAAAATAATTGCCTATATCAAAAGACATTAACCAAAAAATGAATAGCTCCTTAATCGTAGGTTCCTACTTGAAAGTTTTGATTGTGATTTGCAAAACGTTTTCAAATTCAAACTTAGCACATACAATGGAAGAAAGCATCCAAGCATAAGTATTTTAATCTCAAATAAAAACTACTTCACTAAATCCCTGTTCATTTACATGAAAACACCGTCTTTGGCCTTCCTTAAGAAACAGATTCTGGGTTTGTCCTACAACCTTAACTTCACACCCCGTTTCCTCCTTATTAGGGACCCTTCGGGAGGTTCTCACCCTCTAATCACCATAGTAACGGAACGGAAAGTGACACAGCCTTAGTCCCTTCACCAGGTGTGAGCGGGGGGGGAAAAATCTATTCGAGTCGAAAAGGGAATGAGGGAATTATCAATGCACCGTTAGCAAATGGAAAATTATTATTTCATGGTGATTGTCTGATATCTGATTCTGAATTGTAAAAATGATTTATTAATCCAGTGTATTTAATATTTGATGAGGGGAATGTGTGGTTGGTTTGGCCCATTTGGAAGGAAGGCCATGGGTCATTCAAAGTCACTAACAAGAAAATAACACCAAGAACAAATTGGGGCGAAGGATATTTCAACAACACGGAAAAGATATTATGGGGGGGAGTTGTGGTTATTCAGAGGAGAATAGTAGCGAGAACTTAGTTTCAACTGCCCAAAACAAGATTTAGTGGGACATTTTGGAAGTCTGACAGATTGAATAACCTTGAAGAGATGCCCAAGCCGCCACAATGGGGTTTTTACAGCTAATTACAGACATGGCTGAGAGCAAGACATCACTCACAGCGACACAGTGACACTGACATACATACACTACTGATGTACCGTATCACTGCCACTAACATTTTAAACTATTTCAACACAAGGGATAATGCTCAATACTCAATATCAGTTTCTAAAAACACTCTATAGACTTAATATAATCCTTGTAATTAATTATCACAAAATAATACTGTTAAAATATAGACAATAATAAAGACAATTTGAAAACTATTGAGACAAGTTTTAATTTGTCCTAGTTTCAGAACTAGTTGAGGATTATTACAAATCAATACAAAGAAACACATTTATGCTACCGACATTATCTTCTTTACATTTACTCATACAATACATTCCAAATGTCTACAGTTTTGTGAAGCCACTGATACAGATATTGGATGGTCCATTTCAACTGACAGACTATTAACAACAATAACACATTTAGGGTACAATTTATTAGATAAACCTTTGATCCTGGCATTTGAACTTCCTTTGGAATCAATAAATTATCGTTCTGAATCATTTGTTTGTACTTGGATGGGAGAGCATTGGAATATCTGGTGCCAGCAGTGCCTCTAGTGCAACCTGTTCATCATCCTCCTCCTTAACTCGCGTGTGTTGGTGATGGTCAGAGGGGCTGATGGTTTACCCGAGGGCAGTGGAGTGAATAAAGACTTTGAGAGGTATTTATTTTTAAGAAGAAAAAAAATTGTACATTTATTTTTCAGCAACTTTATCACTTAGAGTGGTAAAGATAATACTTCTTTCACTTCAGCCAATACGTTAACTTTAGCCCATCCAGATCTTGACTTAGGACTATGATCAGGAGGACCGAATGGGCATAGCACACACACATCCATTAGGATGCTGTTCTTTGATAATAGATGTGGGTAACAACAACCAAGCAACCATTTTCTGTATTTAAAAAAAAAAAAAAAAAAAAAAAAAAAAAGAAGACAAATGACAAAGGGAGATCATTAGAAATGACCAGGGACATGTAGGCCACTTCAGGGTCAATGGCAATGGAGTCAAAATGAAGGATGCAGGAAGCACACGTTTATGCTTTATTTTTCAATTTACTCACATTTTTATTCAACCTTTATTTACCCAAGAGAGTCCCATTGAGATTAAAGACCTCTTTTCCAAGCAAGTCCTAGCAAAGTTACAACATACAAACACATTTTCTGATCACTTTGTACATATAGATGTCGATCAAATCCCCCTGCACAACTCCACTGATGCTTTTAACCAAATAACCAAACATCATTATGATTGCAAGAACTAAAAAAACTTCAGGTCGTTTATGTCAAAATAATATGACTTTGTTTGATTTCATTAAGATGGTCACAGATTACTGAACAGTGTGAATGAAAATATAAAATGTGTGACATTCCTATCCTGTAATAATTGTCTAATGGAAGCTGTTTAAATCAAATGTATATGTATGGGACGTCAGCCTTCCTAAAATACTTGCATGGGGCAGAGTGACAAACGTCAGTCAGAACAGTGCCTTTGTTGTTGCCCTGAGACACAATTCACCTTGCAAGAAATACAAAGCAAAGTCGAACATGGTAGAGGTCCCTCCAGCTACAGGTAACCCAAAAATAACATAAAATGTATAAGAATATGAAGAAGATCAGGAGGGAACAGCAGCCCAATGGGAAATTCAAATGTAATTGTCCCATGTTGCTCTAAAGCCGGAGCTACGTGATGACCAGCACATGGCAAAGGACATTTTAAAAAGCACTAAATCTGTTCATGAAGCCAACTTTCACGTGCACCGCTCAAAGATTAACACGCAGTATTACACGAATCAGAGGGCCGTGATCAAATACCGAAAAGAGGACAGGGAAAAGGCTGTTAAGAGAATAAAAATAGCTCAAATAATTATGAATTGGGCAGAAAAATGGTTTTCCAAATCTGCCCGAGCGGCAAAACAAGAAGAAATTACCATAGAGAAGTAATCAGTTGCTAAAAGCTTCCCCCCGCTGGCTCCAAAGTGCTTTTGGGGAAAAATGGCAGAATTGCCGGAAAATAAAAGGATGAGCAGAGTTAATAGTGGAGCCCTATAACAGGCACAGCTGAGGAAGTGAGGAGATGGTAGTCTGGAGATCGGCAGAAAGTCAACCAGAGAGCGTGGAAATGAGTGAGTGATTGAAACTCATTGAGCGAGAGAGACACAGAAAGAGCCCAGAGAAGGGGTCTTTCTGACCATTTCTGCATCATTCTGTCCTATTAGTGCTACTCTTCCGGCTGTCTAACCACAACTGAAGCCTAATAAAGCCTGAATTCTGCCCGCTCACACACCAACACACACGGATGGCCTGAGATGGCGAGAGGGGGGTATTTCCACAGGGCTTTTAAAAATGACCTCCAAATAGTGTAGCCATGCGCTGCCAAAGAGGCCGCAAAATTTAATGGAGACCATTTGAGGTTTTTGGTGATTTGGCAAACTGCCTATTTGGCCATTTTCCACCCATTTGAAGGGAAATGGCATATTCAAGTTAAGGCAGTTTGGAATGGCCTTTCTGCACTTTGTGTATGAAAGAGGTTGATATGAACAACAAGCCTGAAAACAGTGAAGTGGGCCAAACAAACTCTAGAAGTTATTTCTAATTTTGTTACATTCTGCAAATTCAATGTGAGACGCTTAGGCTAACCCATTGAATGACAATGTTTTACGGGTGGTTAGCTAAAATGTCTCTATTTAAACAACATTGTCCAGATCTACCTTTGAATGAGGGCATTCATTGGTATACTGAACAGACTTAGAGAAAATACTGTCATATTTGTTATGTTTACTGTATAAGAAATCTAAAAGCACTGGCAATTGCCATAGACATTTGACCTAAAAATCAACATTCATTCTTAAGTCAACGATTGTTGCTCCTGATGCAATCGATGTTTTTAGCCACAAAGTTTTCCTTAACGCTGCATTAAAATCAAATAGACAAGTGTACGGTTTATAGGGGCGTTATTATTACGAGAGGGACTCTAATTGGAATCCACTTTGTATGTTTGTGAGGCAGAAGACAGGTGCGCCGAGAAAACGCAAGATGGGAAACTTTCATTTGTGTTGCATTTCACAGACTCCACACCTGTGCAGCCTAGGCATCAAAACAAAAGAACAAAGGCAGAACATGCAATAGGCGAAAACATTTTAAGCTCCTTAACTTTGGAGATGATAAAGCTCCTGTCTCTCCATGGATGCACTTTTTACATCAAGCAAATTATCCACATAAAAAGGAAAACACTGTGGGAGTGAATATTAAACACATTAAACTTGTAGATATGATTTTTTGAACTCCCTCTCTTCCACTTTTTTCCAAAATCAAGTACCTTGATGTGTGTATGATAGAAGAGGGGTGGAGGCAAGAAGTGCTCACAGTAAAAAAATAAAAAAGTAATCATTCAGGATAGAGCGGTTTAATGCAATGCCGTGGGAAACTCGGCATAGCATTAACAATTCCAATAAGAAAAGTAGTTGGCGGACCGTGCACTACCGGAGATACATAGTGCACATAGTTGAAATGTGCATTCAAAATAAATCTAATCACAATTGCTCCACCCATTCTTTCAATGTTTGTAAAAAAAAAATATGCTTGACAAATAAGCCGGGCGTGATTTAAATATATTGCTGGGTAGAATTTCAGAAACGCTTACACGACACAAGGAGTCTGGATCAAGGACCGAACTCATTTGAATGAGTGCTTTTTGAATGGGCTTTGTTTTTCCGTGTAAATTCAATAACCTCCGTACGGCTTTAAAAACGACATAAATATGAAAAAAAGTGAGACTGCAAAGTGTCCGAATTTAAAACTGGGTGGAGAAAACCGGGGAGACTGCTGAAATCCCTCGGCCGAACACGCCATCGCGGAAGGTCGATGAGGTGAGAATGATGTAAAACTATAAATACACAAAGCCCGAAGTGAGAGTGTGGTCACTGAAATATCGCCAAAGCCTGGGAGAGCAGCGGTATAATTGAGCCTTAAGGGTGCATAATGTGAGGGTTAAGTGTACTGAATATTGGGGGGACACACATCCTCACAGGTATATGAAATTTGGAATACAGGAGGCCAGGACGGTGTTACATAACTTACCAGGTTCTTGTGACAAATGGTTTTCAAGATGTTGCTTTCACACTTATTCAGCAGTTGATATATTTAATTTGTGGACTCAACTCGTCACAGAAAACATTTAGCTTTTGGGGATTTTTGGATTAGATTACAAAGTTGTACCTGTCCTGTAGAGTTAGTTTAGTCCAACAACTACAATGTGAATGTAACCTATAGACTCACCTGCTAGACTAGATTAAAATATCTGCTTCTTAATGGTAATATGTTTAAGTTTGTTCCTTTTTAAAACTACAATCCTTTAGACTGGAGACTCGGCCAACAGCCACAAGAAACAAGACAAATGCTGACATTCACTTCACACTTCAAAATAATAATCATGTATCGAATTTATATAGCGCCTTTCAATACACCCAAAGCACTTTACAGAGCATTACTCATGCACTCGACACTCGGCAGAGGTAAGCTCCTACTGTAGCCACAGCTGCTCTGGGGAGACCGACCCAACATAGGCTGCCAATCTCAGTCACCGGCCCTTCCGACCAACACCAATCATTCACGCACACGCTATATTCATACTGGTTAATGTGGGTGAAGTGTCTTGCCAGAAGCCACAACGACATTATGCACTGGACTAGAGCCACTGCGGCCCCGCTGTGGCACATGGTTTTCCCAGCGATCTCCCATCCAAGAACTAGCCAAGCCCGGTCTTTCCGAGATCAGACAAGATCCGGCATTGACAAACAGGTATGGGTCGACTATAAATAGTTTTTCTTCAACGCATGCCCTTTTAGATTTTATATAGGTTGTTTTATCATTGTTCATTGTTTTATGTTGTACCAAATCACCAAAGCAAGTTCCTCTGTTTGTGAATTCTGTCCATTGGCAATGAAAATAAACCCTTTTCCGATTCTGATTCTGTATGAAATGTTGACTACTGTGCCAGGGTAAGTGTTCATGCCTGTCACAACCAGATTGACACTGGGACCGAAGTAGCTAATGTTAAGAGTCAGGCCCAAGGAAACAAGAAGTACCAGCTGTTCCAATGTCATGTCACTTTCAGAATGACCGATCGTGGCAGGGTTGGGGCTGGTTAGTACTGGAATGGGAGACCGCTGGGAACATTGGGTGCCTTAACGGGGCAGCAGTGGCTCTAGATTACTGGTATACTATTCTTGTGTCCTTAGACCCTCGCCCTTGGTAGGATGAATGCATTATTGTTATCACTGTCAGTTGCGCTATACAAAGTTCTTTAAAACTTCTATCAACTCAGGGGACCATTACTTCTTGAACTTTGCTTAAAAAACAATTTATGTACATGACAACAGGGTTTTATGGTCTATGAAATGCTTTTTACTGCAGCAGGAGGCATTCGGATACAGATTTCAATAAAACCCACAGGTGGTGAAGCACAGTGCTCTGTAATAATAGAGTTAGGATAAGTGACTGAGTAGTTTACTTGAGCATGCCGTGCGCACTTGTAAAATACTTGAACTTGGACATGCCACACAAATCTTTAGGTCCTTGATTGCAAATAAAACAAAATAAATATCCGGGCCTGGATATTGAGTCTTGTAATAAAACATCCAATCTACTGTAGGCTAGGCTATGGAAAGACACGCTGACGTAACACTGATCAATATACATATCTGTTTGGGCTGTATGACAGTTGAAATGACCTGCAATCACATATTAATTGCGGAAATATGAAAGCTACTCATATAAGCTCAACAATAACAACAGGAAATAATGGTAATAAACGTAAACAGGATGACGGCTAAACCACAGAGAGCACATTCAAAGGAAATATGTCTTTTCCGGGCCATGTTTACAATACAATTATCATCGAGGTTAGAAATTTATGACACAAAATATAACGTTTTCAAATTAAATTATGTTTGTGGTGCAAGTGCCTCAGGACAAAGCTACAAATCGTATCTGGGTTGGCATTTCCTGTGTGCGGTCAGCCCACATTGGTCAGAGAAAGACATTGTTGTAAAGTGTACATACTGGCTATAGCCTGGTTATTGGTCAGTACATAATATATATATACTCATATACTCATATACACATATTTCTTTTGGTCAGAAAGGAGTGTTTTTTACCTACTTTAAACATTTTGGCAACCTCTTGTTGTCTTTTAAACCGTCACAAGAAGAACATTTCAAGTTTATCCAACAAACAAAGACAGAAGCATTATTCAATCAAAATGTCAAACAAGAATAAACTATTTCTGATTCAACGTTAATACACATTATCTGTAAAAAAAAATCTCCATCTGGAAGCCACCAGTCACCACATTCTAACCTTTATTTGGTCGATAATGTGTTTATAACAACTCAATATACAATAGAAATAATGGTTTGAGTAGCCGACTACCGTATTTTCCGGACTATAAACGCACTTTTTTTCATAGTTTTGGCCGGGGTGTGACTTATACTTATATTTATACTTGTATACTTATAAATCGCTCCGGAGTGTAAGGATATGTGATATTATTTGTTATTTTCACACTTGCAACATTATTTCATACTCAAGTGCAACGTATATGTTTTTCTTCTTCTCTATTATGCATTTTTTTGGCTGGTGCGATTTATACTCCACATTACAATACGGTAATCTAAAAAAGATAATAGCCAATTGTTATTTAGTGTAATCATTGCTGGTTGCAGCCACACACTGAGATAAGTTCATACTGTGGCACATTCAAGACAACGCATCAACTTCATACACAAAAAACATAATTTGACAAATACTTCACTTGGCCCCATACCGCATTAACATAATCATTAATCCTAATGCAACAATATTTGAAATGTCATTGGACTTTCGCCACCTCTAACAATGGCTGGCAGAAAACAAAGCCGGGTTTTGATGTAGAGGCTTGAAGAGCAGAGAAGAGTGGAGTTCAAGGGCCATGTCTGCACTCTCACAACATAAAACATGCGACCAAGGAGGGCGCCGACTCGCCAACCTGCTGGAATCCCACGGTGCCAAGCAGATCTGGCAACGCGCGGCAGCTGGCATCCCAACACACGAATATTGCTTTTAGAAATGTTCAAAGAATCATTTAATGTGACAATTTATCTGTTCGTGCCGGCTTTGTAATCATCTGTTGGGGCCACAGGAGCCAATGTTATTAAGAAGATTTTCCACACCCGTCGCAGGTTTTGGCAAATGAAAGATGATGGAGTGCACTCGTAAGCGTTTTAGTGTTTGAGACTTCAATAGAAATTAACATGTCACAGGCTGGGGGAGTGCCATTTCAAGAAGACAGGAAATGATTAACAAAGCATTGAGAAGTAACCAAAATGTATTAAAAAAAAGAATGTTTTGTTGTCGTTGGAAGTCAAAGAGAAAGTTCATAGCGGAGAACTTCTTTGGCACAGAAAAGTTGCAATTATTATTCAGTACTTAGAGGTAATATGAATAAGGATTACTCATTATGAGAGGTGGAAAATGCAGTGTCCAATTCTTTTAGATTGTTATAGGACTAGTGCAAGGCATTGTAAGGCAGAGGTATCATATGGTGTTTAGAATCGCTCTCAAATCAAATAAAGCAGCTGTTATTTGTCTTTTCTACAATATGGCAAGTAGTAGTTTAAAGAAATAAAAGTAGCTGGAGCTGAAAAGATTCAAAGAAACACATGTTGTTACCATATGTTTATGTAACTATATGACTCACAGGAAACAATGTATTTGACTTTTTGTGTAAACTAGAATTTAAACTTGAATGAAAATGTGTTTAAAACGCAAAAGAGCATCCAACAGAGCCAGAAATTGTGAACTATTTCAAAATGTTATGAATCAACAGCTGCTAATACATGTTCTTTTTTATAGTAATTTGATCAGTTATCATTTTCAATCATTGCTAGCTACATATAAGCATTCCTGTTATTGAAATTTATTGCTAAAATGATGTAAGCCGTAAGGCAATAATATCCATTACCCAAAGTATAACCCCATTCAACTTTGTAACAAAAAGCCCAATACACACTCAAAACAGTGGCTTCAGTATGTTTTATTGCAGGATTAAAGACGGTCTGAAAACTTCCTGAGAACCATTCCATCGCCGTTAAAAACAACCAAACGTGCATCTGCGGAACAAGTTGGGAAATTAACAAGTTGTCCTCTTTCCAATGAAAACCCAGTCTAGACTTTGAGTATCATCACCAATGAGTAAAACACAATTTTTCAACGAGCCTTCCTTTCTAAGTGCTAAAATATATTAGCACATTAACCGGCCGACCTGAACCACCTGGGCCTCCCGTCGCTGACAGAAGATCTAGTGCTAAAGAGGAAAGGGAGGAAATGACCGGCTAAAAGTGGGCGCGCGGATGCAGGTGTTTTTTTTAACACCTTGAAGGAATGCATGACTAAACGTTACAGGAAGTCGGTCCACATCTGGGTCTTCTCGGACTGAGACCCTCCGGGGGATTCACGGCAGCCATCTTTCTAATAACAGAGTTCAGCGAAAACGCAATGATGAAAGACGCAAATAAAGAAGCTGGCAGTTGAGGGGAAACAAAGGCTGGAGGAATAGAAGGAATAGGAATGTGAAGAAAGAGTGGAATGACTTACAGCTTTAAAAGACAGAATAATGTGTGGATTTTTACATTAGTCTGTCCTCCGCCTGTCAATACGGCACTTTAAGTTTACCCTCAACCTATAATAATGAGGCTTTTAAGAACTCTGGAAGCCGCAAGCGCCATTCGTAGAGAGTAACTTAAACCAAATGCAAGCGCCACATTTCAGCAAACGTTGGCATATCAAAGCGCTAAAACTAACCATGAACTGTTGGTATTTTCTATAAACAAAAGCTCCAATATAAATCTCTGTCTAGCGAGCTCCAATGTGTCGCTGGATTTGCATGCACCTCAGTACCAAGGCTGAACCTCATGCGGTGTGTCTAATTTCATTTTTACGACATAGATGGCCTGGTCCCACAGTATTAATGATCTTGGCCAATATAAATGCAATCATGCCTGAGGAGCAATTACAAATCTAATTGAGCATCTAAACTGAATATTAAAACGACGTTAAACTAGGCCTCCAATTTGGGCGACACTTAAAAAGTAAAATCTGCGCCTGTAAAAATCAAACCTACATGTCCAGAGGGACTTCAGAAAATGTAAGTGATGAGCAAAAACAATCAACTTGGAAGTGGGCTCTGAAGACAACTTGTGACACGGCAAATGTTTATGCTTTTGGAACATTATTGAAAATCGTTTCCAAATGTAATAAAAGCTGGAACTGAAGGCTTTCTTATACAAAGGACAGCAATAAAATTATACAAGATTGACAAAGTCATTTTAGAAAATGGCAGGTCAAGTTGGTTGATGGCTCACAGCTATGACGCACTCTCAATGAGAAATACGGACACCAGCTGCCATTATGTGGGCTCACAGTAGGCACTAAAATAAGGCCAAAAAACACAGGAGCCAAAAACGATTAGACAGACAGCCCCAGACAACATTATCATAAGGCCCGTTTCTACTGGCTCCTGACCCCAAATTGGTTCACTTGAAGCTATTCGGCACAGTTACAGTACTTTTTTTTTTTTTTTTTGTGTGGGCCATAGGCTTTATTGAGAGGAAAGTAGTGTGAAATGGGGGGGTGAGAGAGAAGGGAGGACATGCAGTAAATAGTCGGAGTCAGGAATCTAACTTACGACACAGAAGCCTGGCATAAATGTGCTGTTCCTTAACCACTCGACCACCGGGCCTGGGAAAGGGGTCTGCCACATGAGCAAATGATGTCACCCAAACAAAAGAAATGTTTCCAAAATGAATACACTATCATTCATGACTAAATTATACTTGATAATCAAAAGGCCGAGCTCGGCCAGTCACCACCAAGATATTTAGTAAGATTGTGACGCTGTGAGATGTGGCTAAATGTGGCTATACTTCCAGTTTATCTTCAGCTTTTTCTAGGCCACGTTTTAACGTCTCTTTACGTAATGCATTGGGTTTGGTTGAAGTTATATGCATGGAAAATATAATAAACATATAAATAATAAATATTATATTTTTGATCTTGACGCGTGTGCCGTGGGTCAATTAAAAAGGAAACAGCTGTCACTAGCTTTGATATTCTGAGCATGTAGGCTCAAAATATAAGTTACCGTCCTTGAAAATATTGTGACCTATAACAAGATCAAGTCAGTGTGAGAAGTGTTCACAGAATTGAAAAATTGTGAAAAAATATTATTTTCAGTAGGGTTGTGTTCAAAATATCAAAACTGCGTAATATCATCACGGACTCACAGTATCAATATCCTTTTTAGTTAATATATGCCGAGGTGAGAAGGAGCTGTGGACCTGATCAGAAGCTGATCTGTGCAGAAGATGCTGCTGCAGCATGTTCAGACCAGGCCAATTGTTTGGTAAGAAACATGCAATACTTTACTAGAATAGAAATATAAGGAACACTCCTTATATTTATATTTGGCTCAGTTGGGTGGATGTATGAAGTTATTAGAGCAGAATGGATTTACAAATAAGTGCTTTGTGGATAAACATGAAATCTTTAAGACCCTTTTTTCAAAAATGTATCGGGATACGTATCGTAATGAGGGAATTGTATCGGAAAAAGTATCGGGATACGTATCGTGACCTGTGTATAGGGATACGTATTGTAACGCTTGGCAATACCCAGCCCCAATTTTCAATTCATATCTGCTTTTTGCTGTCTTGTTTTGGCTAGAGTCTGTGTTCTGCCTTATCTAATCAGCTCGCTGTGGTGTGTAGCCTTGCATTGGACGCTTATGACCCCTCAACATATGTTGAATAAAGAATCTGCTGCCCATGTCCAAATCAGGAAGTAAAATTATAAACTTCACCAACATTGTAAAACTGGGAAAACTAGGGAAGATTTTTTTTAAAAGTCAATATAATTGTCAACTAATTTGAGTGAAATGAGTAGTCCAACCCATCATATACACATCAGCCAAAATGAAAGCATGTTATAGTCTTTGAGTCCTGGGTAAGCGTTAAAGTCAAAAGTAGCCACTGCTCGACCGGCACACTGCTAGAAAGAGAACCCATCAAACGATTGCGTAAAGTGCATAAACTTTCCGTCCTCTGGCTTGGCCCTCAGTAGTGAACGTTGTTGTGGGTAAACAAAAGGTGTGAGATAAAAAAGGGAGTGTTTGTAGAGTCACAGGCTGTGTGTCTGCAGCTGGAGAGGACAGCTGGGTCTTCTGTCTACGGGCTACAGTGAAGAAGAAGGGCAGAGCGTAGCAAAGGGGAGCAAAGGGGAGCAGAGGAGCACAGCGGCAGGCCCTGGGAGAGCCCGCGGGGAAGGTGAACGCTCCTCTGTCTGTCTGTTCTCTGTGTGGGACAGTTCTCCTGCACAATCCTCTGCATCACACGCACGCAATTAGCCCACAGCCACACACGTACCTGCCCAGTGCCAACACATAAGCATAAATAGAGGTGACTGCACCAAGAAAAGTACAAATGTTACCAATCTGCTAGTGACAAATTCTTAACGGGTGTTTCTTGTCGACAACTAAAACAGAATTGGACTCGGGGATAATACAAAAACAACAATAGATCGAATTATTTGGCTTTACATGTTATAGCCTTTTAATGATTTGCCTTTTAACTACGTATTATTCTATTCTATTGCATCAAAATTTTGCACTATTTCTCATCAAAAAAGATAAAGCTTTTTCATCGCTCAATCACAATAATAATTTAGCATGCATTCAATTGCTATTCATTTAAAAATAATTGTTCACTAAAAATAAACCTGTGAACAAAATATAGGTATTTAACCCTCACTCCAGCCAATTACAAAAAATACAAGGACAAGCTTATTGATTCAAATAACTGCATAACAACCAGACAGTTTTGTGTTAAGAGCAGAAATAAAAGATAACAATTAGAGACGACATACAACATACAGTCAGGCTAGCTCAACTCTTTTTGAAAGAGTTGCTCAGAGAGACATTCGACTTAGCATCCGGGACAGACAAAGCAATGCAATCATTTATCCTCCAATAACAGTATGTTCCACCATAAACACGCGGCTGCTAGGAAGACGCCGTATCCAGCGGAGTTGTGGAGTGACAGTAAGTATGCTGGCTGGCTGTTTCGCGCCTCGGAGGCCTGAGGGGCATAAGCGCTGATTTACCGTCTCTCGCCATGAACAAATAAATCAGCCATCACACGGAGCCAGACCTCAAGAGATGCCTCGATACCTGTTTATCGATCCTGCTGCGTGTTTGTGTGTGGGAGAGGAAGCATTCTTTACTTTGCCATTTATTCATTCGCTGGCAAGAGCTACTCGATCTAGCCTGTGTTGGAAAAAAGTTAATGCATTTACTTTTAAATTAAAGACCCACTTAGGGAAGGTTTGGAGGGCAAGCTGGAATGCTGGGAGAGGAAAGAGAGGAGGGGAGGGCAGCGAGTGGGAGGCGGAGGTAGCGAGAAGGCCAGCAACCCTTACTGATGAGAGGGATATTGAATTTCAATTAGCACATACCTGCATTTACATACAGCCTACATGGCAATGCTTGGGTAAGTAATTTAACACTCTGATTCAAACAGCTGCTGTGTGTCATTTACATAAATTAATAGTGCAAATTAAAATTCCATTGAAGTATTTTTTTTACCCTTTTTTTACTGATCCTCGTACATTCCAATCTCTCACACTAATATCAGTGGAGGTCAGAGCAAGTAGGTCCCAGTAATTTGCACTCCCATGAGAAAGTAGAGTTCTGCCTGTAAACAGCACCTGACAGTTTCCTTCACTATGTTTTGGTGCATTCAAGGAGCACTGACCAATCACTGACGTGCACATAACAGAGGAGAGTCTAACCCAGCACCAGTTTGATCAGTCTCTGAAATAGAAAATAACATTAATATGAAAGTATATATATACATATATAATAAATGTATATGTATATATATATATATATATATATATATATATATATATATATATATATATATATATATACATATATAATAAATGTATATGTATATATATATACATATATAATAAATGTATATGTGTGTGTGTGTATATGTGTGTGTGTATATATACATATATAATAAATAAATAAATAAATAAATATACATCAAACACACATAGGCAGAAATGACCTCCATAGGCGCTTGTTTTTCTCTATCTAAATGAAGATGGAAAAAGGCCACACAACTGAAACACTGTCTCAAAGTGGTTTGAGCCTCTCTGCATTATGAATGAGCTTAATCTTAACTGAACTCAGCATGTAGCTGTACTTGTTCAGAATGTGCACCCTGGCCAATGTTCATCAGCAGCACCGTACTACAGACTTAGTAATGGAGCAGCGGCCAAGTGTTCCATTTTGGGCAACTGTGTGGTGAAGGTGTCTCATTTCTGATACTTAAATGATATGCACTTTGCCGCGGTAAAGCACTTCTGCGTCAGTTACAAAATGAGAGTGGCGTTTTGAGGTTGGCGACATAAACTGTGAGCCGTGCCAAGTCAAGATGTCTCCAGCAAAGATACACAGAGTCCAGCCAGTTGGAGATAGAGAGATTGAAGGGCAAACAAAACTAAATGTGAAAATTAAGAACACATATCAAAAGACAAAAAAAATAAAAAATCTGTTAAAAAAGATTTACACTTGAACTTAATGACACATACAATTTAGGCTTTTGTAATATATAGATATATTAAGTAAGTAGAAAAATTAAGGTAAGAACATTACAAAAGCTAAAACATTCTTATATATATATATATATATATGTATGTATATATATATATATATATATATGTGTATGTATGTATGTATGTATGTATGTATTTTGCCTCAATTATTCTTTTATTTTTTTGTTAAGAGACATCAACGTTTGCATGGGCTTGTAATTCGGACATTCTGGTAAAAACCCATTTGTAAATATGAAAAGATTGGCCATGCAAGCAAAATTAAATAAATTAAAAATAACAAAAATATTCCTTGATGATTTCCTATGGGTTATAGCTATGCCATTTAAATGTTGATCACTTTAACCAAGAAAAGTAAAGCCACACGTCAACAGGATTACAGGTTAAGAAACGCATTCTGCAAAGCCTGATATATAATATGACATAATATTTACAGATTTTATCATCTGTGATTTGAACATTACCACTTGCTTATCATCCTTTAAGAAAACTCCTCAGTGAACGAATCCAGTGATATGAATATAGCAGAGGTAGACAGAGTCAAAAGCAACTCCAGCCCAAACTGATTGTACTTCATCCTCACACCTCATTACAAGAGACAAGTTTAGAGACTCTCAAGTTTAGAGGAAATTAGCATAGCCCCTCAAAACTCGGCCAGACTGAAGTGTCCTTTGGAGAGGAGTCTGGTTTCTATTGAACCATAAATGGCTTTGACAAATAGCAATATGGACGTTTTGGATTTTTCTTCCAGGTTCACAAAAACACCGACATATGTAGCAAGCCCGTGCCAAGAACCAACAGAAATCCAGACGACGTGCCGAGACAAGAAAAAGAAAGAAGTGCTCTTAAGAAAATAGTTATTATAATTTTCAGACATGTCGCCCTCTGGTGGCACTTCACAAATGTACAACAAGCCATCAGAGGAACCTAATGATTCCTCACTTCAATCAGACTAAAGGTATACAGTAGGGAGCTTATTACGCTTAGATGTCTGGTGCTTAATTTGCCGTCATGCTACTCTGCGACCCCCACAAGTCTATCTGCTATTTCACTCCTCCAGAGCCCCTCCCTGAAGACCCCTCTTTAGTCCTCACTCTATTAGTACTATTACTGAACTGTGACTGAGTTATTTCAATAATACCTCAGGAAGCAACACGCACAGCTTAATTAGAGAGGTAAAAAAGGAACTAGAACACGCCAACTACCTCCAGTCCACACTCAAGTGAAAACAGGTCGGGTTTGACATTTACGGGGAAACGAGTGGTAAAAAATTATGTATTGAAAGCGAGTCCAAGCAATATAAAATCTAGCTTCTCGGATCAGCTCCATCAGATTGAAAATTCAAAATGTCTTATGAAACATTGTCCAGAACCTTTTGTACCTTTTTCTGAATATTGAAAGTTGGTCTTTTAATGGTTTGAATAACCAGCTTATGGTTGTCCAATTAGAGGGTCAGGTTTTGAAAAAGGTTTATTATGTAAAATGAGAGCTAAAAACCTCACACAAATGGTGGAAAATTGGGTGTGTTACGAATATTTTCTGTCACGTAATACGGTAGATAAAAAACTCTGATATATTGAACCACGGGTCTAAAGAAATGTAATATTCTAATTTATATCAATGTATGTTTCTTCATCAAGCCACAATATACAAGAATGAATAATAATAATAACAATAATATATATAGCCGCAAGCGGCAATGATCGGCCCTCGCCACGCCGCCTCCACGCCGCAAGAGGAGGGGGCGCTAACGCGCCCCAATTGTCCTTTTATTACGCCTACTGCTGAATCTGTGACGCTGTCACATCTTCTCCCCTTTGTTTTACCATCAAAAAGCTATTTTATTTTGAATTCTTGGCAAAATGTGCGGCTTTGCCGCACAGACACCGTGACTCTTTGAATGAAAATGTGGATAACTTTTGATGGTCCTGAAGATGAGTCTCACCAAATTTCAGGTTAATATGTCTAACGCCCTGGGAGGAGTTTGTGAAAGTCTAAAGTGTAAACATGTTCTGGCGATTTCCCCATTGGAATAACATGAAAGGTTTCGGTCATCGTTACGGCAACGCCATAACAATTATGACATGGGTCTCATTGACTTTTTTGATGGGGATGCCAAAATTGAGTTGTGTGTCAAATTTCATATAATTTCGCAAAACTAAACATTTAACCTCCATATAAAATCTGTAGGGGGCGCTGTGGCGCCAAATGAATTTATTTCACTTCAAGTAGGTTTAGGGCAAAGAGTTTAACAACTGATTCTAATTTGACGCAATTCGGACTTTATCTGCGCAAACGGCAGAAATTTTAAATATGGGAGATTTCTGAAATTCTAGCTACAGAGACCGTGAGAGGTATCAATGTAATTTGGATAACTTTTGATGTCCCACTCCTCAGTAGCATTTTCACCAAATTTCAGCTTTTTAGGGCCAACGCCCTGGGAGGAGTTCGTAAAAGTACGACGTTTGGAAAAACTCCGAAGTCATGTTTAGCCATTTTTGAAGCAATATGGCCGACATTTGGTTGGGCGGACGGCGTTGCCGTAATAATATTTTTTACTTCTCTTGTCACCATCTACCTCGGCGCCAAATTTCATGATTCTACGATCAGATTTTTTTTGGGTCATTTCCCATCTCTCAATGCATTTTTGGTACATTTGGGGGCGCTGACGCGCCTATTTTTTTTGTTTTAGAAAAGGGAAATAGCCAGAATGTAGAGAGGCACGATTTTTAGAGGTGTGAACATTTTTGGGACTTTTCGTCAATGTTCACTGGGTGAAAAATAGGGGGGTTGGTCCCGAGAAGAAGAAAGAAGAAAGAAGAAAGAAGAAAGAAGAAAGAAGAAAGAAGAAAGAAGAAAGAAGAAAGAAGAAAGAAGAAAGAAGAAAGAAGAAAGAATAATATTCCGATGCGAAAACAATGTTTCCCATTTTCCAAATATCATAAACTATACATTTTCGGAAAGCGCTCGCGCTTTCCTACCTCATGGTGTGGGTCCCTGGTCACTGACGGGTACTTTCGTTAATTTTGAGTGGGCTCCGCCCACTTTGTGTTTTTGGCCCTCTATACAGTTATAATGTTGAATTTTTGCATAACATGCTTATATGCACGGAACATGCAAGAGATGGGGAACGTATTCGTGAGCTACTTAGCGCAAATGAGTGCTTTATATGGGGATGACGACCGCTTCGCGGTCGTCTTTCTACATCCCAATGTAAAGTGCTCGTTTAGTGCGAACTTTTGCACGGGCTTCGCCCGTTTACAACGGTAATGTTCCATTTTCCTACTATTAATTAGTATGCACGGGGCGTGCGTGAGTGAAGGAGTGCGTTAGTGAGTGTTTGGAAGTGGGCGAGCGCTTCGCGCTCGATTTCGTGCGCACTACGTGCGCACTTTCGCAGCCGTGCTTCGCACGGCCTTACGAGATTAATAGGCCTCTCGCCAGCTTGTGGCGCTCGGGCCTAATAATAGCAAAATATATCAAATAAAGCATGCATACAATTAGAAATGTACTAATACATTACAATAATGTACTGATCTGAGGAATAATGTCTGTGGATCATCTGAGGAATGGCTAAAACTGGAGATCTCAGTATGTAGCAAAAGCAATGGCCTATTGTGCATGATTTGGGATGATGGGGGGAAACCACAAGCACAAGGAGGAAACCGAATGTCCAAACTCTACACAGAAAGGCCAAATTGGACCCCAGACCCTCTCAGTGAAACCATAACCACCTTGTCACCAAATAGGTCCACATCAGCAAGTGTGTAAGTATAATACATTGAATTGTATCCATCTGTAAGTTTGGACAACCACATTACACCCAGGCACTACTTCACAAATAAATGGCCGACACCATCTCCTCGAAATTGCTCTCTGTGGGTGGCACCAAGGTGTCATGCGTTACCAAGCAGGGCAGTGGGTGGACGCTTACACTCCAGGCATTTACTTCTCATCACTTAGCCCCCTATTCTTATTAGCAAACAGAATGCTAGCGCGCACTCTCCTCCATCATGTAACAAGGTGGGCCAAACGGGACGCCTCCATTCTTCAGAGACACACTTAACCACCTCATTAGTCTTGCTTTGCTTCCTAATTGGTCGAGCGGAGGTGCTGTTGTCCGGCCTGACGGAGCACTCACCTCCCCCCGCACTGGCACGTTGCAGAGACCCCTGCGCTGAGGTTGATCGAGAATACAAACGATACAAGTTAAGAGTCAGCAAGACTGTGGCAGCCATCTTGGAGGGAAAAAAACAACAAATAAAATACTTTTGAGGACACATTACTGAGATTTCATTCCATGACGCGTTCATATACTGAAATATTTTTACTTACCTATCATTACGGTATGTATTTTTAAATTTGTTAAAATCTGGTTGAATAACAAAATTTTCTGAAATAGTACAGTAGCAGAAGTGCTGAAGTACTTGCCGTATTAAAAGAGCCTCCCAAACAAAAACGACGCACTAATTCAGTAATTTAGCGCTTATTTATATTTGACGAAGTTACGATACAAATGCCTTGATCGCATTAACAGATGACCAAATAATGATGACCAAATGTATATCTTGGCGCACAAGACGCTCATCAGACCAGTCGGGCTTGATATCTTGAAGAAAAAAAGATTGTAGCGCTATTCTGATTTTTTAAGTTCATTTATTGTGATCACGCCAACACATTACGGCTATTTGCGAGTCCTCATGACACACAGGATAAGCAGCATTTTGAGTTTCATCATCCATAATCACCGTTTCAGTAAACACAGATACAAATCTTTTTAATACCAAGCTTTATTTTGTTACGATTTGCAGCATTTCAGTTGCTAAGCCTCCATTTCAGTAGACCAAGTTTGTTCCAAAGTACCAAACGGACACACAAATTGCCCATCAAAATGGTTTTATTTTTTACAGCAAAATTGCAGGACATCAAATCTAATATTCCAAGAAATTGCACAAATACCTCCTCTTCTGCGTAGCATTACCAACAAGGTCATGAATCTGCAATGCAACGGCAAGTTTGGTCTCTCCATTACCACATCCATCAGTCATTTATTTCAAAAGCTTGTTAACATGGCTGACAGTCTCCGGTCTCTATGTGAACGGTTTTAAGTAATCATCCCATTCAAAGAGCACCCGAAAACAAAAGGCAATCCTCTCCACTCCCACATAGCAATGGACTCGCGGTGTGGAATCTCTACCCATCCATTACAGTGCAGTATGCATTAGGCGCCAGTACAAGGACCCTTAGAGACGGGCATCAACGCAAGCAGAGTCAAGTCGCTCTGTTCTAAGCACCACATTGATATTGCACAGGTAATTGGAACGCCGATGTCACTACTTTGTCTAAGGGAACTTCCATAAACAAGGCTAGAAGAGATTCTCAATTCATCTTACCTTGTAGCGGGAAAGGACATATCATTATACACAGAGCAGAGATTGGAGCGAGCTAACTAGGGCTTGTGTGTTAGCGAAATGGATGGCGCCGGAGTAGATTGGTGCTTTTTACAGAAACAAGTTCAGGAATAGACAAACAGGCTTGCATTAAAAAGTTGGTTGAATTCTTTTTCTTTTTTTTTCAGCGCGTTGAATTTTGACAAAAAGTTTTGGACGTTTGCGGTCTACAGTTTAGAAAAGCTGTTGGGTGAAGGTGTTGTCCCGGCCTGCGGAGGTTGACAATGACATTCAGACAAAGGTGGGGTACACAAAAGCGAGTGGACGGAGAGTGACAATGGAGCCAATATGTGGATATGCTGCATGATAATTGCTTTGTGGAGGCCAGTGTGCATGCAGGGCCAGTTTTCTTTGGGTGTCTGCCGCCTGTCACAGACCAGCAAATGTCCCCGAAGGTGCACAGCGGGAGGGGGGGAGGAAGAAGTGCCCAGCTGCTGCTCCAACAGGCCAGAGGATTCAGACAAAATTACAATCCAGGTTCAAAGAGGGCATTTTTGTTCATGCTTGTCACCATTTTGAAATGTAACAAGCTATAATCGAAAATGCTGATGACTTGTTTGTTATTTATATATTTGCATGAACTTAGAATGTGATCATGAACAGTAAAAGAGTGTAAAAAGTTTAGAGCGGGGTTTATATAAATCACAAATGAAAGGTTTTGGTGTGAATCTTACATAAAACGTCCATAGAGATGCATAAGCAAAAAATATATGAATGAACAAAAGAACCCCGGAACAACTCATTAATGCTGGGTCACTATTGGTAAAGGAGTGAACAGTTATTAGTTAAAAAATACAATTGTTTACTATTGGTCATGAATCTATAGACAATGTACATAAAAAGTTTCTCAATAAATGAATAACATGAAAATCCATCCAAGAAAATAGAAAATGCCAAGAAGGATTGAGGTAAAGGAATAAAAAAAAAGCTAATGTTTGGCAGAGAGAACTGTATAGATTTTGTGTATTGATTTTGATCCTTCACAAAAACGACATCTACTTGGTCTAACGTTTTATAGCCCATTTTGAGGACTTATTGATAGCTTTTATGGACCAACTCTTGCTGCTCCTGTTGGACATTTGTGACGCAATGAGATTCAAATAGAACAAGCAAGTGTGACATTTCACAATAAACAGGTTTTAACCTACTGTACATTGTATGGCTTAAAAGATCTATGTATCAACAACTAAAACCATTGTGAGCGGTAAATGTCTAAAAAGAAACAAAATCACTTCCTCGATTACAACCTAATGATATTAAAAAGGATTAAAAAGTCTCCATCTCCAGAGATCAGACATTTTCAGAGTTAAATTTAGTTTCAGTTTTATTGAAGTGGCATTTGAATTTTCTTCCTTCTACTTTCTCCATTTTGTTTCTCGCCCTCTAACCTCAAACAAACAACAGCTCAGCCCATGAACCACGGCCTTTGCCCGCACCTTCTGAGCCAGCACATTTTCCGCTCATTTCATCACAAATGTGTTTTTTTTTCCTGCTGTAAAAACCATGCTTTGCTGATGTCTACCTTTTGTGGTGGAAGGTGGAAGCCCTTCCTCAGAGACCCCCAGACTTGGGCAAAGCAAGACAATAGACACAAGAGATTTCCACTAGACAGACAAAAACGTGGGCCATGTCTATCCCAGGAGGGGTCATGGGGGTCACAATCTCCAAACCAGACAGTACGGTAGGGATCAGTGTCACTCTAACTCAGAGCGTGTCAGCATGAAGTGACAGGGCAGGCAGACTGGCCCCCTCCCTTAAAGAGTTCTAGTAATTCCCCCAATGGAGCGGCTGAGTGGGATGCTGACTGTAAAAAGAGGTGAGAGAGGGCAGGCATATGACAATGGATGGGACAAGAAGGGGAAGGATCCTGGGCTAAACCTGCTGACCCCACGGCCCTGTCTGCCGTCCTGAGAGAGGCCTTAGATCTGTTATTTGCGCCCGCTGCTGACCTAAGGAAGTCTGAGGGTTGAGGGGTCACTTACTATCAAAGACCCAATGGACTGGCATAAATTCATGAAGAGTAACGTAATATGAGTTTTACAGTATGGTTAAGACCGGGTAACATTCGAAATTTCACCGTCTTAAAAACATCAAAAACAGTGCTGCAGTCTAAATGTATTGCTCACTTTTCGATTGCTCAATTACTCACCATGATAAGTTTCACACACTTTCAGAGGCCAAAGCAGAGCACAACAGCATCACTTCCTGTTTTTTGGACAATAAAAATACTTTATTATTAGATGCAGATAGGCTCAAAATGAGACAAAAGTGCGGCCTGATTAAGAACTGATCTAAAACTTGAACTAAAAACAGGACCTTTTGTTCCTGGTGCAGTAAAGTTACAAGCAGTCCCAACACAAATAAATTGTATTTTATAGAATTTACTAATAATATTGGTTTTAAGGTTTTAATGGAGCTTTGCATATGTTCAAAAACAAGGTATAGTTGACGAACTGGTGCCAAAAAAGTATGGAGCGATTAGTAATTGAAAGGAGTGAAGAGCAACAGAAATGTGTGTGGCATTGAATGCAAGAAAAGAAAAGGAAGTAAAAATACAAAAAGAAAAGAAATTTGATTTTGTTTTTTGCACAAGTAATTTTTCTCATTTGGTGTGCAGCGACACCCCAGAAGCCTAAATTACAGCAGACAATATGGTTATATGGCACATTAAGTTGCAGAGCATTTCAAGCTACTTGTGCTCAGTTGGAAAAGTTTTGTTTAGAAGCCATATCAATTCCCAGAATAATCTACCATTTACTAAGTGTGAAGTACTGCTTGAAGTATCACGCCTGCTAATGAAGCAACAAGGGGCTATGAGCTTGCCCCGTGTTTGTAGGAATATACAAAAAGGACACAACATAAAATCTGCAAAATATGTAAATGCTAATGTAAATGCGCTGTTCATAAAAGGCTGTGGTGAAAACAATAACGGAGAACCCAAAAGAGGAGCATCCATTTGGATCTAAACATGATGCATATATAAAGAACGCAGCTTCTTCCAAGGATTTTCCTTCTATCAATCATAAAATCTCAGATTTATATAAAATGTTTCTGTTTGTCTCCATCTTGATTATTTATTTGCACGCTTTGACATTGAAGAGCGCAACAAAGACACAATAACTATTATCGTCAAGACAAAAGACTGAAATTGCCAAGCTGCTCCGTCTATGGAAAACAAATTGCAACAATGGATAGCAAGGCCATGCATGAAGCGTCCTTTATCCCAGGCATGTGACTGAAACGGGAAAATCTTTTTACAGAAACACTGTCATTCTATTTTTTCAACCCATTTCATGTTTTACACAAGCCAGACCTGTCTATCAAATAATCAACAGTATACAGTGGCCTATATTTATATCCCAACAAGACGGGAGGAGGAGTACAGGAGGAGTACAAGAGACAAAAGAAGGTTAAATGTTTTTTTAGTGAATACGTTTTGCCATTTTACTTGATTCTTCAGTCGTGACAGGAATCTGATACAATGAATAAATGGAAAATATTAATGTAGGATTAATGTAATTTAGGTTGGCCGATAGGACATTGCAAAGACAGAAATTATCCATTGTCAAACGTATCCCATCTCCAAGAGGTCTAGAATACCCTGTCATTTAAAGTTCTACAAACAAGTTCTGAAATGCATCTAATTTTGTTTTAGCAATTAATAGTAATGTCTTCTCTCAAATGCGAACTATATCTTAAAACACAAATGCAGTACCCATCAAGAAAATTTGCCATTAGAATTTAATTTTCTATATACATTCGCACCAAATTTAAATTCCTTGTATATAATATATGTAGGTATGTGTCTGGGAATTTGGCTACAAGTAAAGCCAGTGCATCAATGAAGAACTAATCTCCGTACATGTTCACCTTTGTCCCTCTGTGACCCTGGGAGCTGTCAAAAGAACAGAAAGGCTGTCCCCCACGCCCACTGAGGGAGCTGACATGCACCAGTCATGGACCGGTGGTCAGGACCCGGAACACAAGACAATGCTTTGATCTGAAGGAAACAAGAGGAAAAAGAATGCAAGGTGCACCAACTGCGTGACAAGGCAATACTGGCACGGAACAACAGAGTACGCAAAACACAGCAGAATTTTTTTTATATTTTCCCCCTTTTTTATGAAACCATGATCTGATTAAAAATAGAGGACACAACATTTCAAAATATAACAGTATAGTACAGATATATCAAAATCCACTTTGAATACATTGGAAACAATCTAGCATGTTTAGTTACAACATTTATTTTAAAGAAACTACAGCTCTTTGTGACCTAAGGCCATTTGCAATGCCACATAAATAAACCTGACTTGACTTGACGGAGACAAAGCTGTTGTTTTGCCACTGTGCCGTTCCGTTGTTTGTTTTACCAGTTCCATCCGGTGAACATCCGCCGTCTGCCACCTCTGCCTGATTTAATGTGAATGCATTATTACTTTCTTTGTAGAAAACTCACTAAAAACTTTGCTATTTATATCTTACATATAATCAGTGAGTTCTCCAATGTCCTTTTGTACTGTATTTTCACCTTGAGTGGTTGAAAGTATGATGTGGTACAAAAAAAAAATTGGATTGGTTATATTTATCAAAATAATAGTAGGGCCCAGCGAATATTGATTTTTTTTGGAGCCAATACCGAACAGATGTTTAGGGGCTTTGGAAATGCAGATTACAATTTACTGGTTGATGTTTATTTTGATTATGTGGTTAATTTATTAAGCATGCCGCATGGCCAGTTAAGTCTTCTAATCCAAAACATTAGCACAAATCTGCGCCATTTTGGCCGATGGACCATGTCTTGTGAGATAAAAAAAATAAGATAACTTACGTTTAGAAACAAAAATACAAAGAAAAAATATGTACTATACCTATAACCCATACTTGAGTAAGGCTACACATTATATTGCGATCATATGGATATAGCCATTTAAAATGGCATTAACAAATTACAAAGGCTTTTGATGGAAAACAATTATATTTTAGATCTCTCCAAATATGTTTTCAAATGCATGGGAGTCTAGTAATAGTTTTGCAGCTCATATTCAAATCTTACATTAAATGTGAATGCTTATTTTATTTTTAAAGATGAGCATGTGACTGAAATGCAAAACTAATTGTAACTAAATTAGTCTTGTCAGAAAAACTGCAATTAGCTATTATTACAAAATTCTACAGTCCTAACCAAAGAGAGCAGAAGTGTGTCAAGACCCTGAAAATCCTCCCCAATATCCTTCTCTCTCAGTCAAGATAATGGAACCCAAGCAAGAGGAAACCACGGGAGGCAAGGAAGAGGCACGGACATAGTGAGCAGATGTGTTGTCTTTCCCGCGTTTACAAAACTAATCCTCTCGCCTTATTTTATGCTCTTACTTTTATCAATCTCAACAAAGGAACCTGCTCTGAACAACATAGGGGAGAGGTGGCCGGATTGTGATTTTGAGGAAAAGTACAAAGAAAAGACATGAGAGAAGGTGGGGTGCTTTTGGGTTACATGCCAGGTTGGCCCAGGTCGAGAAAGAGTGAGAATGTGGTGTGAAATTTGGTGTAGTTGGCAGGATCCAGGGAACACATTATTTATCACAAAGCTCAGTCAGACACACAAGCTTAGAGCAGCTGAGAGAGCGAATGGGAGAATGTATTGCAAAGACGAGCAAAGACAATTAAAAAAATAAGGCTAAGGTTGAACGTAATTGCAAAGTAAACACAAGAGAAGTTTGACAAAAGCAGTTCTATAATGAAAGTAGAGTGAACTTAATCTATACATCTTTGTAGGTCAGGGCTGATTAACGTTAGATTTTGATTGAGTTGCAAAGAACACACACAGAAAATAAAAGGAAACAGAAAGAGCTATACAGAATGTTAATCATTTCAATCAAACAAACTTTATGAGTGTAATTAACCTTAGTTCAGAAAGGGCCGTTTCACATTTTTCAGAAAATGCATACAACAAATATTTTTACACTAATATTTAATTACCATATGAATATGTTTTGAAGACTAAGGGAAACAATCTATATATAAGTATATATAAGTCTAAAAAAGCAATAAAAGCATGGGCTTGAATTACATTTTTGAGAATCTCAGCAAGACTTTCAGTTATTATTATTAAGTAGTATTATTATTACTATTATTATTATTATTATTATTAAAGTATAATTTTCTCATCTCACATGTGTCCCTCATTTGAAAGCTACTGGTGTACACAGTTCAACAATCTTATTTGTGCTGCTGAATGATTTGACCCACATTTACAAAGTTTGGGTGTAATTTAACAACATGAACCTAAGTCTTTAGTATGCTATTTGTCAATCCTGTATACAGTCCTGCTTCGTGTAACTGACACAATAATTAAAAAAAAAAGATGATTCAGTGACATCATATGACTAATGCAACTGGCACGAAGCCCTGGAAACTTGAAGAATGTTTGAAAAACTCAGAAGAGGAGCTGGCTTTCAGATTCTCAAAGCAAAAAACTGCCTTTGATATTATATATTAACAAAGACTGGAAATAATGGGAACTTGTTTAAAGCCAGCCGCCCCCTCATCCATCTACATTTCCCTCTACCACACAGCCTTTAAGAGCCATCTTGAACACTGCCATCAGCGCATTAGTCACAGCAGCCCACATTATTGATAGGCCCTGATTGGTCCCAGTGAGAAATGCACAGTAAACTCAATTCTGTAGGGGAGGAGGTCCAAAGGCCCAGCGCTGGATTAGGGTGTGATCTGTGGAAAGGCTGCAGAGGAGCAGGACTGGACACACACTGCGCAGCATAACCACAGGAATCCTGGCTATAGAACATCTAAGCCTCGGAAGGACAGGCAACACAGGCCAACAAGTCTCTCAGTCAGCACATGAAGCCAATTACTAAACCATGTTTTTCTCCTGGTTCGAGGATGGTGGCCTCACATGCCGCCAATGCTAAAACCAAAATGCATCTCGTCTACATCAAGAGACACTGTACATTATTGATCACTGACAGAAGTGAAAAGCAGCTTCCAACAAGGACGGCTGTATGGTTCGCTTTGGTCACACATGATTTGCTTTTTCTCTGTCTAGAATCAGCATTTGGCAACACAACGGGCTAAGCTCATTCTCCACTGTCTACTTCTCCACAGGTAGAAGTTGAGTCACATGGGCACAGTTTGGTACAGACTTGAACTGAACTGTATCTTTTAATAAAACGGATTATAAAAGCAATGTTAATGTAGAATGACAAGATAACAAGATGTCTAGGTAAGAGAGTAGAACACGGAATCAACAAGATACATAATATATATAAGCAGACATAAATAGCTAACAGAGAAATAATATCTGATTTACAAGTTGTAATGTCCTTAGAGATAAGAAATATATTTTTGTTTTCCAGTGAAGGGTCAGGCTCTTGCTCGTCTATGGATATGTTATTGCTTTGCCTGGCATTAAAGGACACCCATTTTGCTAAATCGACTTTTGGCAGGGGTGCACGGTGGCAAAGGCGGTTAGCGCTCTTGCCTCCCAAGAAGGAGATCATGGATTCGATTCCCGGACCAGACCAACATCACATGATCTCTCTGGGTGGAGTCTGCATGTTCTCCCCGTGTTACCGTGGGTTCTCTCCGGGTTCTCCGGCTTCCTCCCACCGTCCAAAGACATGCATGTGTTAGGCAGAAATTGGTGACTCTAAATTGGCCCTAGTGAATGAATGTGAGAGTGAACTGTCTGTAATGTCTATGTCTCTGTGTTGGCCACTGTCCAGGGTGTACCCCGCCTAAGGCCTGAAGTCACTGGGATAGGCTCCAGTCACCCGCGACCCCGAAAGGGAACAAGCGGAAAATGTATTTTAGGAGCTTTAATGACTTTTAGGTACAATAATTGTTTTCCCTTCTAAGTTGTTTTTTAATAGTGATTCATGCATGGCACTCTCCGTAGGGCGACCTACTGTAACTTCAATCCAGAAGTAAGCAGACTTGTTATTTATTATGTTGTTTTAGACCAATATTGCTATTTAACATGTCCAAAATATAACAATGATCCACGGGTGTCATAGATTAGAAGTCTATGGCAGACAAAAGCACAATAGGTCTCCTTTAAACCCATTTCCACGGAGACAAGCAGATGAGGGCAAAAGGCCAATAATATATTTACATGCAAGTAATAAATGCAAGTATTAATAACATATGAAGGCAAGCAGAAAAATGAATGCATGATGCGCCATTAAAATACAAAACAAATACACACTTGGGTATTCAAAATATACATTTCACTTGAAGAATGATTTGGTGGGCTATATGATTCATACTATTAAAGACAACATACTATGAGTAGAGAGCGGTATATTGTACATTTTCTTACCATCTTCTCACTGTGTGGAATGGTTAGCAGGTTCCTCTCTATAACTTCAAAAGTGTGTCATTTGGAACCACGGAAAGTTTGGTGCAATCTTCATTACTTCAAGTACCTCCTGGAAATTTGGACATGGCACCTGCTGGGGAATGCTATATTTCATCAAGCTACATCCATACGCTGCCAGGGTTTATTCAAGCCACAAGATGTTCCTAATCACCACCACTTCTGTCCAGGCTGTGAGAGCAGAAGGCGGGCATGTTGGAAAAAATAGAGCCAGGCCACTGTCAGGTATCAACAGGGACAGCACAGGGAAAGAGTTCTCAGTCATTAGAGAGAGAAAAAAGTTTGATCAAAGTTATTTCGCCTCATCCATCTCTGACTCTCCTGGCTAGTCATAAATCATCTTCACTGTGCCAACTGTCACGCTCGGTCCCTTAGCCGTGAAGAGCTAATTCGCCAGGATAACACTCAAAGCAGATCTGTGCTCAGCTGTTGGGGCACGGAAAACTGTCCACACACGAGAGCGCCGTTTGGACTAGCAAATGTGGTGCACAATTTGATTAACCAGAACAGTTTGATGTTATGTCCATGTATACGGTTCTGTAATATTATTACTGAGTTTTATATGCAAGATTTCTTTGGACGCTCAACAAAACTTTACAGTTGGGCTGGACAACTGATACAATTTTAAAGTCATTGCTAATTGTCAATGATATGGCTTGGGTCTTTCGACAGCATATAAAAGCCTGCGTTTATGTTCAGGAATATAATATTGAAAGTCATTTATATTTGTTTTTAATAAGACAAAATTCAATTGAACCAGTTATTTTTTATTAAGGTCTTCAAAATGCATGCCCTTTCTCATATAGAGGCTATACTACAAAATAGTAGTACTCAGTACACATTGTAAGATGTCAGGCAGTTGAATGAGACAATCCTTTTTAGCCATAAACTCCCTTGTGGTCTAGGGTCATAAAATTATTTGCTTGGCTGCACCAGGCTATATCTGCAATGCTAATAAACTCCACTGGCACTGGCAGGTAATAGAACGCTACCGGAACTTTTTCTACCTCAGCTCAGCACAACTCAATCAGCCCCCGCCAGAGGCCCCTCGTCTATGGGTCCCGGCGGCTCGGAATCAGCAACTTTCAATCTTGGTGTGTTAGCGTGCAAGAAGAACGCAAGTGCACGTTTGGGGAAGGGTGATGAGACCAGCAGACAGACTAGCGTGAGAGAGAAGGGGCACGTACAGCGTCTAATATCTTCGAGGTCCCCGGATCCCTTTAAGAGACCTCGGAGTCAAATGGGATGAAATAAATACTCTGCTTTATTACTAGAGAAAGACAGACGCGAGAGGAGGGAGGGAAAGTAAAATGGAGATCATGCTGAACACCATAGAGGAGGAGAGGCGTTTCATCCTCCCTAGTCAGCAAACCTTACCAATACAGTTGAGTTATATACGATAATGATCAAATGGAGTCAGTGTTATAAAAACACAACTGACACGCAGATCACTGCTAATCTACACATTTATAAATTGACATAAAGCTACAGACCCTTTCATAAGTGATATATTTAGAACAACTGCGCATACAGCCTGGTATTTGTGATTACATTCTATCACAATAATTTAAAAAGGAATATTGCATTCATTAAATGGAACCACAAATTAAAGTGTTCGTAGTGTTTGTAGACAGCGCAGACACATGGTTGTTTTTATATGACCATCACATTTACCAGCGAGTAATAACCATCAGTATTTAACTTCAACCTCTAGAATTCTAACAATCACTTATTACTGTAGGATTTGTGGTGCTTGGTGAAACAAAACATACATTTCAAACTGTTGGGGCCTGCTCTGGTTATGGTGCATTATTGTCCAGAAGAGCATTAGATTTAAGAAATGTCGGTCAGCTATTGAAATAAATCTATTGGCCTTAAAGCGTGTTGATTAATATTTTCATTGTGAGGACCACATGTCAAAAATAAATATATATTAGTGCAGTAGTAGCTTCACTCTATAAGGGGATGTCTAATAAAAATAGCTACCATATATATTAAATAGAGGTAGTCCGATATATCAGTTGACCCGGCAGATGGACAGATATTTGCACTTTTTAATGTATTGACCATTGGCCTTGAATTTCAAACAAAGGCCAATATGTTGGTTTGGCTGACCATCTTACTAAATAAAAGACATTTAGCTTTATGTCAACACTTACTGTGCGAAGAAGGCGTTGCAAAAAATATGACTACTCCGCTCTTTTATGCGTTTGCCATGAAAGGTTATGGTGTATTGCAATTTCCAATCATATAATTTGGGGAAATGATCTAAATTGGCACAAACATATAGAGCTTTTCATTCATTGTTTGCTCTGGTTTCTTTCTTTTTTCTGCCTGATGGTTTTATTGGACAAGACTAACGTGAATGGGTAGAGAGGGGGTATAGACATTCAATATACTGTATGGCCCATTTATACTGTATTAGTACAGAACCCTTTGCTTCCTCAGCTGTGCTCTTATCTCGTCCTCTCATATACTGTAAAGAGTTTGGAATACAACAAATGAGCGTTACAAACCACAGTTAGCGGAGAAAAAAAAACACTCCCTCTTGTATTAATGGTGCTTGTGAGAATGGACCAGAGCAGAACAAATGAATTATACAACCATGTTCAGTAGATTAGACACTATTCAAATGAAATAGTCTAGGGTTACAAAATAGATTAGCTAATTTACTTGCCAGTATAATGTGTCATTATAATTTTCCAACAATCTAGTATTAGAGATTCATTGGGCTATAACATTTTGATAGGAAGGAAGAGCTTTGTGGTTAGAAGTCTCGGAGATTGTAGCTTGTAGAATTAGTGTATACAAGTTTTTCTTATTAGTGCGACTTAGAAAACTCAGAACTGGTTGAATAATTTGTCAGTATTTTGTTTCACCCATCTATATTGCTACTAGCCATTATCAGAGAAACACATGGCCTGTTAAAGGTGTCAATGCCTCCACTAATCATTGGATTTATACAGCACCTTTCAGGACACCCAAATGATTCATTCACTCCACACTCGTGGTGGTAAGCTGTTGTAGCCACAGCGGCCCAGGGGCAGACTGATTGAAGCGAGGCTGCCAATATGCCCCATCAGCCTCTCCAAGCCCCACCAACATTCACGCTAACACCAGATCCACATTAGGCAAAGTGAAGTGTCTTTCCTAAGGACACAATGACACCGCCCCACTGTGGCACATTGTGTTCCAGCGGTCTCTAAGTACTGACCACACACCTACAGGCCTAGCTACCGAGATCTGATGAGACAAGCAGGTCATTTAAACCAATTTTACACTTACCAGATTGCCTTTTCCCACACAAAGCAAATTTATTTTGGGGGGCTTAAAAAAGACCTACATAATGCATATGTATTGCAAACAGTAAGACTTGGAAGCACTGTCCAGGGGACACGTTGTGTTCTCTGTATTTTAAGCTACAAAACGTTGAACGTCGAAGAAATTAGTCTAAAAAATAAAGTTATTTTTTGTCAATATTGCCTCTAGATGGGAATAGAGCCAACTTTTTTTTGTCCAAAAGAGTTTTGTTATCTTAACTAATCTACTGTGTAATAAATAATTTACAGTTTGGTCCTACATTATTCATATAGCATATTGCCATTAATATTGAACTAAAGTTACTCCATTACTTTCAGAATTTGTCGTGTGAATAAAATAAATCTGGAGCTGTCCAAGTGTGAGCGTTAGACTTGGGCTCTCATCCTCCCTTGATAGTTGAAATCAGTGTTGGAAGGAAGTAGTTTCCCTGACCCAGTGGCACACACACAGTTCCCTCGAGTCCTTCTAGGCTAAAAACATAGACCACACTGGATCTCCCCTGGTACTTGACTCTCTCCCTCCTCCCTCTCTCCCCCATCTCCTCTCCTCTCCTACTCCCCCCAGCATGAAGAACTTTTCGGTCTTATATCTAGTGTGTGTGCCTGTCTCGTGTGTGTGCCTGTCTCGTGTGTGCTAGTAATCCCATGCTACTCTGGCACGGCTCCAGCAGACATGGGAACACCACAATGGATTACTCATGGAAGAGAGGGATTTGAGGAGGAAGAGAAAGAGATCAATGGCGGAAGGTACAGTAAAAGAGGAGGTAGAGTTTTCTGAATACCATTAGCCCATATCTGTACAAAGCACGGCAAAAGAGAGGATATGCTATACAATTTCCATTTCCATCGATACAGAGCAAACAAAGCAAAGAAGCTTTGGGGGGGGGGGAAACAATGGAAGTCTGAAGAGTTGCATAACGTTGCAGTTGAAAAGAATATTGAGCCTCATTCATGACACATTCTTGAGTTAAAAACAATTGAACTTAAGATGTTTTGGAATCACTGAATTTGTTCTCAACTGAAATGATTCTTCTGGAAAAACAAATTCGGTCATAAGTACTCGTATAAGTCTAGTAGAAGCGCTACTTCCAACTTTCTCATTCAATTCAATTTATTTTTTTAGCGTGCAAAATCACAATAGCAGTTGCCTCGATAGACTGCAATGTTCATGTTCAATTCACTCTCTCCCTCGCTCTTATGAGAAAGAAAAGTTTAGTGGGTGTTTCTTAGACAATATTATTGTTAATATTATTGCCCATGTGAATACACGTAAATAGTGGTGTGGTGTTTAGAGCTGGATGTTGGTCAATTAGCCACGACTCATTTAAGAAGGAATTCGGCCGCTTAAGAGTGCGTTGTGAATGTCAGAATACTCTTAGAAAATGTTCTTAACTTGACACTAAGAAAACATTCATGAATGAGGCCCAATGATCCTTGGCTGCTTTAATCAGATGGAAACAGTCATTTAAGAGTAAGAGCCATATTGTTTACAGCATAAATACAGCTTTGTATCCTATCCAACTGTATGAATGCAAGGTTACGCCCTTCTGCCATCAAACATATGGGCTTATTGCACTTCATTAACTTGTATAAATAACAGTAGGAAAAAGGCCAGGACTTTTAAATCAAGAGTGGGAGGGATAATTGAGTTTATTCATTATCATCCCCGTCAATATGGCATACAATTAAATCAAAGCTATACACTTTAACTTTGTGATTTTAATTGTTAAATACTATTAAATAAAAGCAGAGCTAGATAAAAGTCTGCTCAAATAATCATATTGATTTTCCTAGGAGAAAAAGCAGGCCATTATTCACATGTATAAACAGATGGTTTCTTTCAGTCTGTAACCCAGTTCAGGGAGCATATTACACAATGGACATTCACTATTCTGTTTTTACCATGTAAAAGAATCATTCAGTATTGTAGTCGAGTCAATGAAGTTGAACGAGTTTAATTTGAGTTCACATCTCTTTCATTTTTCTGAGTCCAAGTCGAGTTGAGTTGGTTTCCCAATGCAAGTCCAAGTCCATGTGGAACGAGTCCTCTTTGCTTGAATCCAAAAGGTTTAGCATCCAAAACCCGACCCTAACCCTAACCCTAACCCTAAGACATCAAGTACTACATCTCTGCTATCATTTAGAACCAGAATCAATTCAGATTACTCAGGTTCAGATTCCTTGTCTTCTCTTAAATAATCTGAAAAAGAGGCAACAACACCCGGTGTCAATGTTTCATACTCCACTCTACAGTAGATTATTTTGATTTGCACAGTATAGCCCGAACTCTTAATATGTGATGAAATGTGAAGCTTACAAAGCCTTGGCGACACTAAAGGTTACGTGACTATTTGTCTTTCTCACACACATTTGAGCTCAGCTGCTGCTCTACCTCCCTCCGCACTGACCTTCACCTGTCACATAGGCTTCATATTTACAGTCACCACGGCCCATCTGCCCACACTCAGCCCCCCGCGTCAATCAGCACTGTCCCCCTCCCCTCCTGCCAATCCATCAGCGAGCCCCAAAGCACGGAGCAGTGTCACCGGCACACCGCCACCCCAACACCCACAAATCTGCACGCCATTCACTGCTCACTGTCTGGTGTAAACACAGACTACAGAAGACTATTCAAGTTGTGGAAAACATTACATTGATTTCACGGTGACAAAAGATTATGTGCTGTAACAATTCACACACGGGGTACACAGTGCATACTTGAAGATGTCATTATTTTATTTTAGGGTAAGAATTATGTTGTTTTTTCTTCATATTGATCAATCAATAGCAATTTCATCCCTTAAATTTTTCTAAAAAAGAAATACAATAAAAAAAAATCCCTACTACAGGCCCATACATTGGAGGAAATATTTAGTTGTAGAGCTTCAAAATCGACACTCCTGTTTTGCAGCACATTGTCGGTAAAATTTAGTGTTCCATTATCACACGGTTTAGAGGCATTTTTGTGCTGTTCTCCACCAAAAGTTTACTAAAATCCAAAAGCTACCCAATATACAGATACTTAACATTGTCCAATACACATGTCTCAAACGTTCAGTGCAGAGTTGACTAACTAACTGCAAGCCTGGACTTTACATGTTCCTTCTGCTTGATTTTCTGAAACTCCATTGACTCAAATGGTTAAACTTTTAAACTGTGTCACATAATTGCCAACCCAGGCTTTCTTCACCATTTCTCACCAACTTTACTCCACCTGAATGTTCCCAAAAGCTCTCATAAATTACAGCTCAGCCAGATTCCTGTCATACACCAGTCAAAAACGTTAACCTTAGCTAGCATTGTGATGGAATACATTTGACGTTACTGGCCCAACCAGCATAACATCTGACAGTCAGGACCAAGTGGAAAAGTCGGTATGCAAAAACATAAGGCTAATTAAGGGTGAGGTTTTGGACACGGCTCACCTGACACAGAACTGGGCGACGCATTCAGCACTTTTACACTCCACTTTCTCTCCTAATAGGATGCAGTTGCCACCAGTTGTGCACAGTCAAACCTTGTTAGTTGTAATTTTAGCCCCGTGTGGGTCCAAAAAGGTCAGCGAGACACATTTATTTTTCACGCACACCTAAGAGTTACGGTTCATATTTCTTTTTCCGCCGCACTGAAAAAGTGGGGCATTGCGACGCACAGTCAACCCTGGAGGTATACAGTGGAGCCTGGGTAGGGGTTCAATGGATTCATCCACCCTGCATCTCAATGACAAGCACACGTCCGCTGGGATTTATCTAAATGCAAATCAGGCGTTTTCACACACGCCGTTTACTTTACATAGGCCCAAAGAGCAAACTGTGAGCAACTTTAGCGTCAGCCACAGTTGAGAGTCCATAACATAGCAGCAAAACTACATATTTTGAAATAGAAGAAAAAATAACATAACAATAATATATATTCTTGATACTAATAGAAGGAATAAGTTGATATATGAAGACTGGAGCTGATTTTGAAAGAGTTTAAGGAAATAGGAGGGTTCAGCCAAGCGCCTGGTGATGTAGACAATATGGACTAGCGTAATGAGGGGGACAGGGGTCATACATCAAACGCTAGTACATGTTTTCCATCCAATATATTACACTTTGACAAGAGTTTGGCAAGAGAATCAATTCCAAGGCTGGAGTTAGAGATGGTATTTCTGCTAAACCTTAGATTAGCAAACAGAAAATGGTGTAAAATTAGATGTTTTAAATCTTTTTCAGGAGAATAAAAGATAGGCAGTGTGTTACAGTATAATATGCAATGTTTAAAAGGTTTTCATTTTTGCCCTTTTGCACACAATTTTACATCATAATCATAGTTGTTCATGGATACATCCCGTGTCTTTTTCCTCAGGTCAATTCCAATATGAAAGCATAAATCAGAAAAAAACTTCTCATTTCCTCATCTTGTTTGAAAGAGCTTTCTATTATATGATGTCCGTTTTTACAACCAGTAGAGCCACATGTTAGAGCCATTACCCTTAACTTCACCTCATATACCTGCTCCGACCGACCTCATGCTAAAGCTCACCACTAACACTTCCAGAGCATCCGAGCTGGAGACCTGTGGTGTAAAATCAAGCCTGTGAATTGATCAATGCTGCAGAAGGTTATCCTGGGTCTAGTGTTGGAGAAACAACATCCTCCTGATACTTTCTGCACTTCTACGTCGCTGCTGTTAATTAGGACCGGCTAAGTGCACCATTAATCGATTGCTCGTCTCTTGGCTATATCTCATAACGCCATGTCGGGCCCTGGCAGCGGCAGGTGTCAAGAAATGTAAGGTTCACAAAGTCACACGTTTGGTGAAATGCTGGTGGTGGAAAGCGGGAGCGGAGACAGAAAGTAATGGTTGTTAACCTTTGTAACACTTGACTTGCTCACATTAACACTATTAGCAGACTGCCTGTTTGGTCTTATTGACATTATTCACTGTATGTATTGCTGCTGTTTGTTGTTAACCCCATTTAATATTGCATTTAGTGAATCGTGACAATGTTGACGTGTACTTTTTCCATGTAATGAGTGCCATATTTGGAAATCCAAGTGTGCATTTCATAGCAACCACAGAGCCGATCAGACCTTGGGAAATGAAGGCACTTGACTGGTCAGTTGTTACCGAGGACCCCCTAATGTACACATTTTTATTTATAAAGTCAATAGCTAAATAAAAACATCAGGATCATGCATACATTGTTTTATATTTTATAACTAACATGTTAAAGCCGGAATGACGAGTCCCACCGCAACAGTTACAGAGAAAAGGCGCAGGTGTTTCAATAGAAAGTGGATGGGCCGTCCACTTATCCAGTCTATGTCACGGGTAGAGATGCACCGATCAATCGGCCGCCGATTAAAAAAGCCGGTTTTATGTCGAATCGGCCAGAATCGGTGACCGGCCGGTCCATGTCGTAATTGCCGGTTTTCGGCCGATCCAAACTGACCCACATGTGCGCATGCGCGGTGCGTAGCAGCTCAACGCGCCCAGAGCAAAACAGCTAAAAACTACAAGACTCTTTCAGAGCGCGGCGGCCAAAGTGTCCAGTTTACACTCAAGTCTATGTAAAAGTGTGTCGAACACCTCCTGCGTTTCCCACGGCGTGATTCCTGCTTTTTCGGTGTGGAGCGCGGCGCAGAGGGTGTGTTTTGCTGTTTTCCGCTCTAGACGCTTTGACAGGCATAAGCTTCAAAGTGTTAAAATCGTTCGTCGCAGAAAAGTTCAGATTTGTTCAACTTTGGTGGAACACAAGAAGGAGCGAGCCTGGAGGAGGATCAGAGGAGACTGGACTGTGGGGTAAGTTATTAAAACTTTGAGACGATTACAATCTACGAGTTGATAGTTGATGCAGTCAAAATAATTTGCGCTGGTGTTCATGTGTTCTGAATAAACACATGACGAGTTAATCTTCTTCTCCTCCTCCTCCTCCTCCTCCTCCTCCTCCTCCTCCTCCCCCTCCTCCTCCTCCTCCTCCTCCTCCTCCTCCTCCTCCTCCTCCTCCTCCTTCTTCTTCTTCTTCTTCTTCAGACATACATGACGTAGATACAAAACTTAAATTACTGACTCGAACAGCGAAATGAGTGACTACAATCCAATGTCAGGACTATTTAATTGTCCCACAGCCTCAAAGAAATGTTTACACAATCTGCTGTGCTCTAGAATCTATAGTGCTCTAGAATCTATAGTGCACAGCTGATTGTGCTTCTAGTGAGGGTGTGAAGTTATCAAAGAGCTGATGAAACTGGAAAATTATATTGGCAACATATATGTGCCTCATTTAATATACTGTATTATAATAGTAAAAGTTTGAATAATATTGCAGTAAATGTACTGGGCTAAAATATAACTGCTGTACAATGTTCTTTTTGAAGATCTGGATTTGCCTTCAGACCTCCCTGTTGCCCCTGCTCCTGTTGCCCCTGCTCCTGTTGCCCCTGCTCCTGTTGCCCCTGCTCCTGTTGCCCCTGCTCCTGTTGCCCCTGCTCCTGTTGCCCCTGCTCCTGTTGCCCCTGCTCCTGTTGCCCCTGCTCCTATTGCCCCTGCTCCTATTGCCCCTGCTCCTGTTGCCCCTGCTCCTGTTGCCCCTGCTCCTGTTGCCCCTGCTCCTGTTGCCCCTGCTCCTGTTGCCCCTGCTCCTGTTGCCCCTGCTCCTGTTGCCCCTGCTCCTGTTGCCCCTGCTCCTGTTGCCCCTGCCCCTGTTGCCCCTGCCCCTGTTGCCCCTGCTCCTGCTGCTCCTGCTCCTGCTCCTTCAGGGGATGCTGGCCCTTCTGCTTTTGGTTGGATTACAATTTGTTTTTTAGCCGGTGTCATCTAAATTGCAATGTGTGTTTTTTCTTTTTGTAGGCCCACGAGGAAGAGGTCCTGGAGCCAGAGTCCTCCAGCTTTGAGAGGGAGGTCCTGGAGCCAGAGTCCTCCAGCTTTGAGAGGGAGGTGCTGGAGCCAGAGTCCTCCAGCTTTGAGAGGGAGGTCCTGGAGCCAGAGTCCTCCAGCTTTGAGAGGGAGGTGCTGGAGCCAGAGTCCTCCAGCTTTGAGAGGGAGGTCCTGGAGCCAGAGTCCTCCAGCTTTGAGAGGGAGGTGCTGGAGCCAGAGTCCTCCAGCTTTGAGAGGGAGGTCCTGGAGCCAGAGTCCTCCAGCTTTGAGAGGGAGGTCCTGGAGCCAGAGTCCTCCAGCTTTGAGAGGGAGGTCCTGGAGCCAGAGTCTTCCAGCTTTGAGAGGGAGGTCCTGGAGCCAGAGTCCTCCAGCTTTGAGAGGGAGGTGCTGGAGCCAGAGTCTTCCAGCTTTGAGAGGGAGGTCCTGGAGCCAGAGTCCTCCAGCTTTGAGAGGGAGGTCCTGGCAGCGCTCTGGGACTGACCCTCCTCATGTTCCACCTGCTTCCTCTCCTGCAGAGGGTTCCAGCTCATTCAAAAGAATGTGTAAAATTACAAATGTATAAATTACTATATGAAAATAGTTCATTTGATTTCAATCTGGAACCATTGGAGCTGCATCTTCTGCAGGAGAAATGGACTCCTTTTTCCTCTGTGTCCCCCACTCTTCTCCAGGCCATGTTAGTTAGTATATAGTTCTGTATATATATATTATTTTTATATATAGTTATTTATTTTTCTATTTTTCCACAAAATAAATTACATTTTATATTATAAAACGTGTGTCCTGTATACATGCACCTTTTTCACATATATAATACTGGGTAGTTTGTGGGAAAATCAGTGGCTAGATAGAAAATCGGTATCGGAAAAAATCGGTTTTGGCAGGTCAGACCTCCTTAAAAACCGGAAATCGGTATCGGCCAAGAATTTTGGAATCGGTGCATCTCTAGTCACGGGTGTATCGAATGTTCCACAGTATGACATTAAAATGATCCATCTTTATGGAGACAAACGGGTGACACCAAGTTAAAGGTCAGATCTGTGTGTTTTTGAGCAATAAAAACACTACCGCAAACATTACACACTGCACCTTTAAGGATACATATTCTGGTTTATGTACAGAATATCTAGCATAATAAAGAAAAATGGGGTATTAAGTTACACCTGATTTGTCGACCAAACTGCCAACAACCACACGAAGAAACAATGGATAGTGTATAGTAATTTCCCCAACGAGTCATTTGGACTTTTGAATTACAATACTGTATAATATATGTAAATGAAATCCCTAAACTGCATGAAACAAGAGACTTCTTATATTTGAGAAGGACCATGCTGAGGTGCTCCACAAACACATTCAGATGTAGATCTTTTATACGCTTACAGTCAGAGCATCTGCATAAAATCTATCAGCCGAGCAGCAAGGGAGGAAACTAAAACCCGCAAAGGGAGATAAAGAGTGTTTGGTGATTCATGGTCACAAGTTATACAAGTTGCAATGCAAAATGTACAAGAGTGCACCCTTATAAAATGTTTCTATGATAGGATAGAATAATTATGATATCAGCGTTGAGTAGTTTTTATTGTTTAGTTTGGCTAAGATTGAAACTTTTGGCACCAATTTATGTTCAGTTTTGGACTGATACTTTTACAGTAACAGTGGCAAGCAATTTAAGCCAGTTTCTGTCAATGAAAAAGAAAACAAGAAAAGCGTGATTAACAAATCTAAATTCGACAACAAACAAAAGGCTCTTTTTAAGCACAAGAATCTGTGACTATGAAAATGTTATATAGCCAATATATGAAGAAAAAACACCTTAGAATGTATTCACAAACAGCTTAAATTGCTCACATTGCTTGCTTTCTTTTCAATTCTGAATGTGGGAGGCTTTTGTATTGAGCGATGCATAAAAAAGAGAAGATGAATAATTAAAACTCAAAGGAGCAACGTCTCCAAAAAAATCTCTCAAATTTGACGAGTAAAAGGCAAAACTAAAGATTTCAAGGTAAAATCAGCTTGGTGTGCCTGCCATTCTGAGCAGTAGAAAATAGCTTTTTTAAAATGTGTTTAAAAAAAGAGCTTGCGTTTTGTGATGACATTCTTAAGTGAGGTCGTCCTTGAGAAAGACGAACAGGTAGCGGGGGAACCAGGCAGTGCATGGGAGCGCTGGGAGAGAGGAGAGCAGGAATAAGAAAGAGAGGAACCGAGCAGAGAGGAACCCAAAGGAGCAGAGCTTAAAGGAGCAGAGAGGAACATAGAGGAGCAGAGAGGAGCTCAAAGGAGCAGGGAGGAACACAGAGGACCCAAGTGGAGCAGAAAGGAGTGGAGAGGAGCAGAGAGGAGCCCAAAGGAGCAGAGAGGAGACCAAAGGAGCAGAGAGGAGACCAAAGGAGCAGAGAGGAGCCCAAAGAATCAGAGAGGAGCTCAAAGGAGCAGAGAGGAACACAGAGAAGCAAAGTGGAGCAGAGAAGAGCTCAAAGGAGCAGGGAGGAACACAGAGGACCCAAGTGGAGCAGAAAGGAGTGGAGAGGAGCAGAGAGGAGCCCAAAGGAGCAGAGAGGAGCCCAAAGGAGCAGAGAGGAGACCAAAGGAGCAGAGAGGAGCTCAAAGGAGCAGAGGAACCGAGAGGAGCAGAGAGGAACACAGAGGAGCCAAGTGGAGCAGAAAGGAGTGGAGAGGAGCAGAGAGGAGCCCAAATAAGCAGAGAGGAGCTCAAAGGAGCAGAGAGGAGCAGAGAGGAACACACAGGAGATGAGGAGCTTAGAGGAGCAGAGAGGAGACGAAAGGAGACAAGAGATGAGAGGAGCAGAGGAGAAAAGAGTACCTCAGAGGGGAAGATAAGAACAGAGAATAGCAGATATGAGTGGAGAGGAGCATAGAGGAACAGAAAGGAGCTCAGAGGGGAAGAGAGGAGCAGAGAGGGGAAGAAAGGGAAAGAAGCGAGCAGAAAGGAGCAGAGAGGAGGAGAGAGGAGCCAGAGGGGAAGAGATGAGCCGAGGGAAGGCCAGATGAGGCGAGATGAGTCTACAGGAGCAGAAAGGAGCCGAGAGGACCAGAGAGGAGCAGAGAAGAGAGGTCCAGGGAGGTAAAAATATCACAAAATCTAAAGCCAGAGGGACAATTAGACAAGTGTAGACAGCGGAGCAGAAGCAGGGACGAGGACACACCTGAGAGTAACAGCAATAGATCATGTGATAGACACCAATACTTGTTTGATGTTTTTGAAATTTCCTTCACATTAAAAAACAAAAAGTCCAAGTTTAGATCCACACATGTTAGTCATTAGTCATTTTGTAAATTCTCCCACAAAATGTGAACTTTGAACAGAATCCTACGACTGAATCATGCAGTCTCTGTTGTAAAGTCGTTTCTTATTCCTTCACACGAGCTCCATCAATAACACAGGTTCTCGCGGCCGGTCGGAGCAGGCGTCCAGGTGAGGGAAGCCCGCTGTCCCGCTGTGCCCCGACTCGCCCCCGCAGCTCATTATGGCCTCGTTACTGCTGCCTTCTCCAGACCCATCCTCTGTCACGCCTTCATTAAGCCCATCGACCCAACGCGCTTATTAAACACATTCATTACCCCGGGTATTGAGCCAGCGCTGCCAAGGCCGGACCCAGATGCATCACAGGAGCTGGGGCTGAAGGTGGTGGTGGTGGTGGGGCCATATTGGATACGTTGAATGTTGCAAAAAAAAAAAAGGGGGACGGGTCACGTACACAAATGGCGGCTGAAAAGGCAATTAACCGGTGACAGGTATGGACGCGCACCGGGACACGCACCTTTCTGTAGAGTATCAATCATAGCTAATGAAGTGGTTGACTAGGGCGCCTACGGGTGTTCAATCACATGTACAGCCGGCGTGGAAAAGTCGGGGGGGAAAGTTTCGTACACGCTAGGCAATTTCGGTTCAATAATTGGCCACTACGTTCAGAGGTCGACTTCTTTTTCCCCCCGATTTAAATGGGACGACAGTGAAACGGAGAAAGTATTAGTGCTAGTGTTAATTAGCTGAAGGTTTGGGCCTAAATCATGACTTTAATCTACCTTTTTTTTTTTTTCACTCACAATTTCCTTTTCTGTGTAGTTATACTTGAACTCGTGAGTCAGATACATGGTCAGATCAAAAGGAAATACACATTAACTTGAGATCTAATTGTCGACTAATTGATAGCCAGGGGATGCCGTTTTTGTCGACCAAGGATTCCATTAGTTGACTGCAGAGGCCTGGTGATATGCATTGTGGGAAATCATTGGGCTATCTTTGAACAGTGAGTTTTGAACAACGTCGTGACATTTGCATAACAACATCCCCCAAATCCCACATTGATAATCTCTTGAGGATTTTAAAACTTTTTTTCCAACACGTAGGAAGAAAAATTGAGTTTGTGTATTGATAATTAACTTCTAGCCACAGCTGCCCTGGGGTAGACGGACTGCAGCGTGGCAGGTAATCTCCGCCTTCAGCCCCTCAGACGACCACAAACACCTCAAATCACAGGTCATTCGTACAGGCAAAGGTCGAGCTGGGTTCAAACTGTCAACGTTCTAGTAAACTCCAGAGTGACATTAAAACAGAACTTGACTATGTCTCACGATGGTCTGCAGCGGACGGTTGTTTTGCTAATCAATGAAAGTATCGACTATTCATTCCTCAATTGCCAAAAGGCCTGTGAATATAAGATTTTGACTCAATTTGACCCAGATACACATGAAGTGAAGCTGCTAGAGGCCAACCTGTTAGACTGAAATTACAGACAAAACCAGCTTTTCTTCAAAAAATAAAAATCTCTCAGCATGTGGCATGATTTGGAGTGTGTTTATAGCCCACATAATGAGAATTCAATTACTACATTTGCTGACTATCATTAAAATTAAACTAGTTTCAGCCTTTGTCTCAGATAAATACATAAAAATAACTGACCAGGTCTTAGGTAGGACTATTCCTTTTTTTCTGTCTTTTCTTAGTAAGACAGAAAAAGCCTCATTACTTACTTACTTTTCTAAGTGTCAATATCAAGTTTTATATTTTAGTATTGGCACACTATTAGATACTTTTAACACTATTAGATACTTTTTGAAGCGTTACAGTACATTCTAGTTCTGTATACTACTAATACTTGTTTATTGTGGGTTTTAAGGAAGTCAATCCTATAGAAAAGTAGCAAATTGGTCTCTGTTTTAGTTGGAGACAGCTGGACATTGCAAATATGAATCTGACGTTTTTGTACTTCTTAAAGGTGACTTGTACAACTAGGATGTTCCACTGTACGGCATTAAACATATCCACCCCACATTTCTTCAATTAGGTGTGTTTGTATGGCTAAAAAAACACCTTCAAAAACCTGCATTCTTACTGAATGCGAGTGTGCTCGCCTCTCCACAGATCTGACCTGTAACTTGACATGCTCGTTTCCACAGATCTGACCTGTAACTTGACATGCTCGTCTCCACGGGGACCTATAAGTGTAATGCCCTACAGTGGAACACTCAAAGCAATTAACATCTCCCTCCACCAGAAACGTGACATAGTACACCTTTGTTTTTGTTTTTTCCACATTGTCGAGAACATAAAAAGATTTAAAAAAAACAAGAGTGCTGGACCCCACACCACAGATTGAGAACCAACCGAGCAGCCAAAGCTTTGGAAAGTGCTTTAGCTTGAACCGCTCTCTCTTATGTTACACCAGTGTCTTTTTAGCTCAGAGTGAATCCCCACAGCGGGTCATTCATCACCGCTCACACAGCCCTGGCCTCCATCCGGGGCTCCGGGCAGCCGCTTCCACTGACGACATCATTTGCGCCGCGCTCCAAAACAAAAAGCAGGAGCCATCATCAGCCGGAGGAAGGGGGGAACGGAGCAAGGAGACGGAGATTAAGGCGCGAGCGGGGCGCGGAGATGGGTCATGAATCACGGTGACGCCGGGGCTGGCTGCGTGTCAGGGCTACGTGTCAGGCGCTCTCCCGACACTGGCCAGGTCAGAGCCGGCGGGGCTTCAATAAGAGCCAGAATAAAGTTTTGACATTTAAAATCAATTGTGAGGAAGTTACCAGACGTGATAGTGGGAAGGGCTGTCCAAAGCCCCGGTGCAGGCTTAGAGGTGTGAAGAAAGCTTTCTCAATGGCTCAATGGCACGTTCTGAAGCCCATGAAATTTTACAATAACGTAATATTGAATCCACTTTATGCTCCTGATGTTTTAACTCTAAAGCGTACGAATCCCAGTGTACGCTTTTCCACAGAATTCATACCGTCATATTGTAATTATCCAAAGCTCAAATGTTACTGTAAAACAAGCACAAAAATAAGAAAAAAGTTGCTACTAGTGCAATAAAAAGTACACACAATAAATACTGATGCCTAAAAATAATTTACTGACAGCGTCGCCTCTCCACAGATCTGACCTGACCGTCTACTGTGGAACATTCAAGGCAAAACAGTCGTATCTCCAAGTTACATAGTGCACCTTTAACACTAACAGAGGTAGAGTCATAATAAATCAATCAAATCAATCAATGACCAAAGTGCTTCACAATTATTATTACTTTTTTTTCATAAATAAAAATAAAAAAACAATAATACATCACACTTATGAAGTGCTTTTCTGGACACTCAAAGACGCTCTACAATACAAAATAAGTAGTGTAGGTGGATATTAATTCTGAATACATTGATTATATAATTAATGAATGCAAAAGAAAACGAAAGCAATGCTACACTTTGAATAAACCTTGGAAGTGCCATATGACAACACTACCAGCCAAAACAAAGGTTTCAGGGTTTTTCTTATATTAAAAAGGTAAACATAAAGGCAACTGTCCAATCTGCTCCGAGAGATGTTTAATTATTTCAATAAATCCACTCACATCCATAGAACTACAGTATATGGGACATTGTGGCCCTTTTCTTAAATAGCATTTTCCTCCCACAGCGACATAAAGATTGCCACTTAAATTAGCCCCTACACACACCAAACTCTACATCTCTACTCTACTTAGTCTTGTACTTAACATTTTGACTGAACATACAGACAGATATGTTGATACATAATTATAAACGTGATTCATTCAAGTTTTAGGTCAATACAATTATGCAAAATTTGAATTGTTAGGCCAACTTTCAGTCAGATCTGGTTTAATCAAAAACTACCAAAATCCCCTCTGTACATTGGTGCACAATGGATATGTGCATCAAACGAGCCAAGACATTTAAATTTGGTTCTGTCCATTTGTCAGATTTAAATATTTACTCATGTTTGCAGACACGGTGACAATTTCCATTATATAATTAATACATTCTTCTCGTTTGTGATCAGCCTAATGAAATAAAACTGAAAACTGACTACATCCGAATTATCAAATAATAATCAAAAGCAATGTGACAAACAATATTTAGTCTTTTTCAGAGAAAAAAAATAATTAATCAATTAATTTTGCTTCTAAAATTGTCACAAATCTTATTGCTAAGCATCTCATTTTATATTATCAGTATTTTTACTCGTTTTTATCTTTAAAGAATAGTTTATTATTCCATTTAACTGGTTAGATTTAAGGTCCATTTATAAATTGTATTTGTCAAAAATCAAGATAAAACCAAACAAACAAATTCAAATTCATATCACAAAATTACAGCCAAGATACAAGAGAAGATTAAAAAGTTCAACCAGAGGAGCGACAATCCTAAAATTGACTGAGAAATAAAACTAAAATATTGAATCAAATTACTTTGAAAGAAATAAATAAAAAGGTTACAGGATGTTCTGTGCCACCTAACAAACAGCAAAAGCAACAGTCAAATACACATTAACATTCTTCATTACGGTGTAAAAATGCCATCTACGGCACCACAAAGAAATGCAGTACGACCGCATAAACCTCACCAGAGTTAAGTGATGTTTAAAAAGAATGATTGAATTGCATTGAGCAGGCAGGAAGTGCCCGACCAAACTAGCACCCCCCATAGCTCGCTCTCATAAAAGAATGTAGAAGAGACTATATCAACAGGTTAAAGCATGATTTCTATCAAACGCAAACCGATTTTTAGAGATTTAATGTTCCTGCTTCCAGTTACGAAAACAAGAAAGAAAAACACTCACACCTGAAAAGAATGTGTCACTCAGAAATGTTTTAATATCTTTACATTTTCAAAACAGCATGGACTCTAGTATGACTTGGTATTGAAAGGAACCTTAAGCTGCTCATATTCTATTCCATTTCCACAGTAGCAAAAGTGCACATAACCAGGCTTAGGACCCCCTCTACTGGTGACATACAAGTATAACACCCTGAACACTTTGAAAAGGGAAATTTACTAAAGCTTTCGATATTGTTTTAAATGTATTACTAAGGGAAAGAAAGATAACAAAAACTGAATGCTATCGTTCTTCAATAGCGGTCCACCAAGCTTTTTTGTTTTTAATCATCTCTAATGTCTTGTAGTTTAAATATTGTATGCGAGATGCAGTGGAAATTCACCTTTACATCTGTGAACAGCGGAATAGTAGAGTTAATACAGTGAGAGGTGAGAAAAATACAGGAAATTAACCAATAAAATGTTTAAAAAGAAGGTTGAACCTTTTGCCTTTTCAATGTAATAAAAGACACAAATACTAAACTCTTGTACATAATATAAAACGTACACAATTGACGGTGTACTTATTAGTCACAATACTTACTATATTCAGTAAATGAGAGATGAAAGTTCTTTTTTTGGCGGTCTATGTCTTTTTCACTAGCTTAAAACATAAATAGATGGTATGAATCAATAGACTAAAATAATAATATTTGATTAACTGGTGAATAACTAACCTTGTGTTTCATTCTAACGTTCATTCATTTATTGGCGCTCTTGTTGGATAATGCTTTAATGGGATTCTTCTGCTTTGGTTTAACGTGTCAGTGGCTTAAATACATTTCAATGTTGTCGAGAACGTCAAAATGTGTTATAGTGACTAACTAATCGTCCTAACAGTAACAGTATGTTATCTATTACAAAACTACCAATACCAACAAACCAACTACAGTTCTAACCAAATCTCAAAGTAGTCTAATTCTTGCTTCTTTTTATGTATTTGTGCTTTACCTTTTCTACATTATCAAGACATTTTAAAGTAGTATTTCTTGTCAAAGTTGAAAAATTAAGAGTTAAATGTCAAGTAGTCAGTGTATTAGATTAGATTACTGCTTATTGTATTAATGACGTCTTGTCCGACTGTCAAGCGTTTGGAGCTAAAGTTATTTATCACACTTGTCAATGTCTTTCCAAGCTAAATATTGCATCTTAAGCTGTATGGAAAAAAACGAAACAAGATATGGAAAAGATTAAAAAACACACACAGACACACACAGAGGAGAGAGACAAACTGACATTGAAGCTCGGAAATTTGGCAAAGAGAACAGAGTCTTTCCTCACTTTGACAGACGTAATCCAGCGTCATTAGCGACTGAACGGACTTGCCCACCTGACAACAACGTCCCGATGCTTCGGCTAAACTCCCGTCTTCGCCGGATAAAGAGCGAGACGCAGGAGGGAGCGGGAGAACAATGCTTTGTTTGTCGTCGGGAGTTATGTGCCGCTGGTCAGAGCTTTACGTTTAATCACTCCTCTCCACTGATGTCGTGGCAGCTGGCATCAATTCACTTAATAGTTAACGTTGGCCTCGGACCCTCGGTGTGTGCAAGAGGTGGTCTTATATCAGCTACAAGATCACATAAAGCTCGGGGGATATGGACAAAAACGAGAAATATGAAAGAGAAACATTAACGATAGCAATACAGCAATAGACAATAAACCTAAAGCTTTGAAAAGGCATTTATTCTACTTCTCACATCTTATCGCTTTCATGATTAAGAGTTTTTAGCCTCTTCGGAGCCTCCACAGTCAGTGCTTACAAGGCTTTAGCGGCAGCAATTGGCCACAATCTCTGTTTGCCTCCTCGCGCAACTGAGTGGAACGTCAGCTGCAAGGCACATGAGATTTTAAATTTCATATCATACACATATATTATCACCAGCAATATGACATGGCCCCGGTCCAATGCAAAACCAAAAAGTATTGTAAAAGCAGCACAGACTCTTACTGTACGCTTTTAAATTGTAGTGTATTTTATAGATTGCAAACCTGGGAAACAAAGTCTTTAAACGTCCCAAAAGGTTTGTTCTTGCTTCTCCATCAGAAAACTGACCTAATGTACAATAAGTTCAACGTGTATTTAAAAAGAAAAGTAACAGTTTAAAGCTACAGAATTCTTTGAAAACAAGGCACGCCAGCTTTTAACATTTAAATTAATCCCAAAGACAGATGAAGATACACATTTTTGCAGATATCGTCAAGCCCTAACAAATAATAAATATAACATTCAGAAGCTATTATCATTATTTTCACTTGCTTTTTCTTTTCTCTATGCCCATCTGCCAATTGAAATCAGCTTTATATACACTCCAATGTGTCGTGATGTTTTATTATCCGATACTTGTCTGATAAAAACCTACACGCGAGAGACCAGCGCGACCAAAAACAACGCGTCATCTTTTTCTTTATGCTTTAAAACCCCTGAGAGGGTTCTGAGATGCTGCACGCGGCTGGGATGGCACAAGCCGCCAGGTAATTACAGTTAAATTGAGGGCATATGGTAATCTGCGGAAGGTCAACTGCAATTCCACTTATTACATATTTCGACACTAATTAAAAAGCATAAACACCCCTGAAACGTGCCCAGTAAAGACGAATAACGGCCGTGACAAAAAGGAGTGTTTATTAGAGCTGTGCATTAATTGAATTTTAAACAGAATCAAGATATAACAGTTTCAAATTGTCAGTGATCAACTCTTTTTCACCGAGAGCTCCGCAGCCGATCTTAGTTTGGAGCAGAGTTCTGACACTGGAGGAATAATTGGGAGTAATTTTGGAGTTAGAAGGCACCGGTCTTATTTATTTGTACGAATAAAACATTCAAAAAGGAGATTCAATCAATAATTGAGATGATTGAGGACAACGAAACAGCCCCAATATTGAGCGGTGCGTGTGTATATTAGACCTGATTGATAGGCCAATTCCTAACTGACAAAACAATCAAATAACATCTTTTGATTCACTTTTATTTGTGTCGCAATTTCCACCATCGCAGGACAAATAAAGTTTTACTTACAGTCAATTTCAGCAAAAGTTCCTCTCATCTTTCATCTGAAGTCGACTTTACAGAGCGTGTTAACGGGCAAGTGAGTATAAACTGTAAGAATTGTGCAATATCAACAAGAAAAAGCGGCCGTGTTTCTACTGGAAAGATGGAGAACAAGCGCCATATACAGAATCTTTATTGTGCTTCGAGAGCTTCAAGTTTCTTTTCTCACGACAAACTGAGGCAAGATGAGGAAAACAGCGAGTTTGCGATTCTTACAATCTTCGCCCTTCGAGGTGCAAACTTAGATAACAGACATATTGGAGGACTAGAAAAAGAAAAAAGAAAAACTTTGAAGAAATTGTTCTGAAATACCGGTGGTGCAATAGAACCATAAATAGTTGATGGTACGCCGCTAAAGAATGTAAAAGGAGGAATCAAAAAAGGATTACGTGCTGGGGAAACGCTGAGTGAGGGTTGTCTGTAGCCCCGGGCTGGTTCGGCCGCAGGCGAAGCCCAAATAAAAGATGCAAGGTCAATTTGTTCGGCGTAAACTAAATTTGGAGTTGTAAGCCACATTGTTAACATTAAAAACAATCTCTGGGAAAACTATAACCCATCTGCCCTTCAGTTTGACAGCCATTTTGAAACATTTTTGACGTTTTAGATAGTTTGAACCCCCGGAGGAAGAATTTCAAAGCTTGCGTCATACAAAGCATCCACTACAATCCTTCCTCAAATGCTAACGTTTTGGAAATGTCGAGTTCCAAGTATAAAAGCAGTACAAATATTGTTCATCCTTTTACTGGTAAAATCCCAACGCACAAAAAAAACGTGCTGCTTCCCCTTTTCACAGAGAAAGAAGATGAGATAAAATGTGAATCTTTGAGTCTGGATTATGGCAGATCCAATCAAAATTAAATCAATGATCAAATCACCAAAGCTGCAATTTTTTTGAAGTGACATAATTGTTTCTACAACCAAACTTTATATGCGGCAAAATCTTCAAACACATACTACAAACAAATCAAAATGCGTCTCTGTCAACAGTCATTGCAAATCTAACCGCGATCTCAATTCTTGTTCAAAAAAAAAAAAAAAGCACAATTAGATTTTCTTTTCCATATTTGCGCAGCCCCCGTCTGGATGCAGTCCTAACTTTGCAAGAAAAAAAACCTCTTGGGCGCGGAACTCCAAAAACCACAGCTACGACATGACGACGGGAACGAGAGAAAATGGAAAATAATTTGGGGTGTGAACTGAGGAGCGGGAGCGAGACCACACAGAAACACAGAGCGGCCGTTCAATTATTTAATTTGAAGGGAGAGACGCACAGTGAGAGTGAGCGACGCCTGCTGCTCGTCTGAGACCGATTATAGGGAAATTCTGTCACTGCTAAACGCCAAGAGCAGAGCAGACACTTCCAAAAGGAGATTGCGGAGCAAATGTTTACAGCAAAGTAATGTTAAGAACTGTTTACCTATGTTTTTTGTGTAACAGCCATTGTTCTCCCTTTCAAAGAATATTGGATAAATATTTGTGTGTCGGATCGCTGCTATATCGCTGTAATTTTGGTGCAGATGCTGTTATAGAACGGGTTTATTTTTGTATTTTCTTAATCTCTTCTAGAAGTGAAAGTCTGGAAACCTCTGATACGCTAAACAACTGTGATATCCCTCATTGACAAAAATCGGATTAGTATTTGATTTCTGAACATTTAAACTAACCACAGCCAGCGATGAAGTTATAAAAGAACCAGAAGAAACCAGAAGTGTTCATTTATGTTGTGTGTATTCAAGCACATTGTGGAAGTGGCGGCCGGGACGGAGTTGAAAGATCAACTATAGGCAAGGCAAGTTTATTTGTAGAGCACAATTGGTACACAAGGCAATTCAAAGTGGTTCAAACAACAGGAGAAAATGCAATAAAATCACAAAGACATGACAGAAATCATTCATTCATTCAATTTAATAATTTTGGCTGACATGAGTCACACATTTTGTCCGTGTTTAGTGATCCGACAGATGGAAAACTAAATCTATTGGACCACACTGGCAGACACTATTTGCCATATTTATTTGACACAGAGTTTTTAGATTGATTCTTTCCCATGTTTGATCGCCCCTAGACGTCAACGCACTTTCTGCCTCTGCACACGTCTATGCTGAGCGTATGTATATGTCACGACGACTCTCTCTATACTGAATGTTTAGGTAACATTTCATCACTGTGGGGCATAATTAATCCTGTCATAGAGGTGAGATTTTTGGTCTGAATTGACTGTTTAGCAATAAAAACTTAAAAAGGTAATCAAGGCAGTCCCATATGCTCATGATTTGGGGAAATACAATGTAGATATGCCAAATCCCAGCTGTGGTTTGGATCAAACAGAAGCCAAAGTCTGCTTAAGTGACTTCCCCAACAGATATGGGAATTCACAGAAATTAGTGAATGATGTTGTGTTTTCTGTAATTAGCTCGTCACTGGATTAATACTTTAATCAATGCATTCGATAGCTAATCTGGATTTTTCCGTCCGTTTTTAATTATTATATTTACTTTGACAAGCCGGAGGGTAACAATCTTGCAACAGAGAAATTCATTCATAATTTAACACTTTAAATCAACTATAATAAACAAATTACAGACCATAAACAACTGGTTTAGCAGAGTTAAGGCTTGGACAAACACTGCAAACACACCAGCCAAAATACATGGTTTTACTTAAGAAAATTCCTTTCCTTTCATTTCTCACAAACATAAGCCATTATAATAATTAATGGTAGGAGAGTCACTCAAGATGTCATTGAGAATAAACAACGTTCATAAGTCAGTCTAAACCTTTTGAGTCATTTCAAATCTTGCAAAATGAACACAACCTTCATACTTTCTGACCATAACAAGTTCTGTAAAGACTCATATCTCACCAGGACAGACTTCCGAGAAACCACAATAATAACAGTGCTACAGCTGAAAAATGACTGGATGAAACTGATCGTGCTGCGCCAAAGCATTATTAGAGATTAAATAAATCTCCCATGAAGCAATAATCACAAAGTTCATCAAATAGTAAGGTCATAAATATAATTTTAACAAACTGTGCCAGTCTGGCAATGCAATACTCAATTTATCTTAGTATAGAATGAAGTATGTATACACGTATACAACTCTAAACCCACTGAAGTTGTGAAATAGTATTTTAATGCAAATAGTATTTTCAATGTTTCAAATCAAATGAGAAGCAAACACTGACACCTAGTGGGCATAATGCATTTTACAATCAGCACTGTGCATTGAAGTAGGTGATGCGTACAGTAGCAGTATAAACTTTGTCCAGGTTTGAACCCTGTTTTGTCCTGATGTAGAATTAGTATGTCCTACTCTAGTCCAGGTTTAGTTCAGTGTTTAGTCTCAGTTAAGTCCACATCATTTTCTGTCCAAGGTCTCAGAAAATCTGTGTAACACACAAAAAACGCAATAGCAAACAAAGCCAAAAATACATTTCACAAATCAATATCCAGAGTCCAAACTGCAATGATGACAAAATTAACTAGGTCACGGAGAAATCATTTCTCTTGCACTTTGATACTTTCAAGTTACAGAGTAAAGATTCAGTCAGTTTATGCTAAATCATTTCTGCATTAATGTTTAAATCCAAATATGTTTGGGCAAATTACCAATGAAAACCCAAAGCAATTCATTCAAAACAACAAAGTGTGCTTTCTATAACAGCATTAGAGACTGTGATACTAAAAAAAGGCTTGATACTTGATATACTGATTTTAGACCTAAAAGCGATGTAATCTTCAACAAACCAAGAATAATAGTATTTTCTTTATTATCATCATGTGGTTCTGACAAAGGTTATTCTAAAACTATTCAAGTATGCTTTATTTTTTTCATGACACAAAATCCAACTACTGCCATTAGTCATTTTCATGCAAAGCCTCAACAGAACAAAAAGCAAAATGGCAAGTGTGAGAATATGTAAAAGAGGTCAAAACTGAAACAGCTTTGAAACAGCAAACCTCAGAATGGAATGTTTCAATGTTGACAAAAAAAATAGAATAAAAATGTGTGGCTGACCAGTTTGTTTTCCTGCAGGTAAAGTCTCTGGAGTTTGGGACAGCCTTTCGCTAGCGCCTCCATGCCTTCATCTGTTATACTGTAGCACTGACCCAGGTGGATGTCCTTCAGCTCTCCACAGTGCTCTCCCAGCTGACGCAAAGAAACAATAGTCATAGCTTTAATAAGTAGAAAGAACAAGTGCACAAACAAAAGATATATTTTTTTAAATTTATGTTTGAAAACAGATTTGCGTTTTGGAGGGAATTTATAGGGAAGTATATTTTTTGTCAAGTTTTTAACGCATTATTTCAGTGGATTTTCTTGGAATAATGCAATAAAAATAATGATTCAAGTTACAATTAGTCATATAGTGCATCTCCCCAAGGCGCTCCCCGTTAACACAAATTCCAAGAAAAATGGCTTTAGGTCTTATCGTTAAAATGCAAGAACAGACTTGTGTTTTAGAATAGATGTTAAAAAAAAAAAAAAGCAGTGAAGGAACAGAACGTTTCTAGAATGTAAATTTTGTTTGTTTGTTGGTCCTTTGGTCAACTTTATAATGCCAGTACAATTTACAACAAAAATGCCATGAATGTTCTTATTGTTAAATGAAAAGAGCAAATTCCCCCCCCCAAAAAAAGCTAAAGTTTCATGTTTGCATAATATTGTGTATTTCAAAATAGATATTGAACCCACCGAGATATATTTTTAGACTGTGAACTTTGTACTTTGTTGCTACTTTAAGTACACACATGTTTCTTTTAAATTATTATTTCACTAAACGTCCAAGAAATGATGCAATTATTCTCCTCTCTCGTCTAGTTCTATTGCGTTTGTGTTATATCTAATCTTTAAAAAAAATTGAAGAAATAAATTAATGATCCTTAATTCCAGGTGGAGTTGACTATTTTTTTTTTTTTTTTAAGTGTTACAAAAACAACAGCATATGTGCAATAAGACTGTTTAAAATCATCATCAAACCTTTTTCAATGCCTCATCTGTCAGTTTGTCCTGGTTGCCGACATGGACTTTCACCAGCAGAGGGCAGTGTGTGGCCAAAGATGAGAGCGAGGCGTCCCCCAGCTGTTTGCAGCGGTAAGCAGTGTACTTCTGTAGTCCGGGACAGTGGGAGGCCAGGGTGGAGACGCCGTTGTCATGGACCCTTCTGCAGTCCGAAATGTTGATCTCCGTCACGTTGTGTCGACGGGACGCTATTTTCACCAGAAGGTCATCATTCACCTGAGAAGAGACACCGGATTGAGAAAACAACTAAGATAAGATAAGATTAGCTATGCCTTTATTGTCCGCACATGGAGACATTTTGGTGTTACAACGCAGGTAGATACAGGAGGAAAGGACAGATAACTTATAGGAAGTTTAAAAGACTTCTTAATAGAAGAACTCTTATAAACAAAAACAAAAACTCTTATTAACAAAACTCCTGTAAACAGGTCCTCTCATATCTTAATAGGGAACGGAGGGAAGAATAAAAATAAAAGATAAAATAAAATAATAATAATAAAAATAGCTGGCATAAGACAAATAATACTAATAAAAATGGTAAAGTAAACACTCTTATTTACATCAGTTATATGCACATGAGTTATGACATTAATTGTGTGTGAGTATGACAGTAATTGCACATGAATATGACGGTATTGCAACTAGCAATTAACTAGTAACGTTATAATGTAAAATAATATAGAAAATTAAAACTGTAAAATTTTAGCCATAAATTTTTTTCAATATAATATGTCAACGTTGATAGACTAATCTAAATATTGATAAATAAACTAAATATTCAACTTTGAACATTATACTTTCAACATTAAACTTCACTTTAACACTGTGTATCTAGGACATAGAATCTCTGCGATGAAAACCGCAGATGGATACTTTTGGAAAATAAAAAAATGAATGACACGTATTGCTAACTGCCAAGGACTGGGCTCAAATAACAATATTTCCTAGATATTTGTTGCTTTTTTAATTAATTTATTTATTAGTTCGACTCAGTTTTTTCTTTCTGACATTTTTTGTTCCATTTTATTAAAAATATATATAATCAACATATATATATATATATATATATATATATATATATATATATATATATATATATATATATATATATATATATATATATATATATATATATATATATAATCAACATTCAAAAACATGTTTTTTTCCATATATTGGTTGGTCCCAATTTTCGATTCCATTTAACTTCTTATTAAAAAGTTATAAATTGGCTTTCAATATCAACATAAAGAACATAAACAAGACCGCTTTAGAGCGTTAACCAAAGGCATTAAACACAAAAACAGTCCAATTTCTTCTTTCAAAGCCTGAACTCTGCTCCGAACAACATGCTTTTATTACGTATCGCCCTTCCTAAATTATATTGTACATACTTCAAAAACTCATGGTAAAGCATATTTGTCTTATTGAAAGCCTCACAACTGTTCGTCAGGGGCCATTACCGTAGTAACTGCTGACCAAACTTAACCCGCAGTGCGTGGGTACGGATGGACTCACCTGTTGTAGGCCACTCAGGTCGATTTGCTTCCAGAACTGAAAGTCTAAGCAGAGGTCACGCCAGTACTTGCACACCAGAGAGGCACACAGACAGCGCTCCTTCACCGTCAAATGGGACAGCACCTGGTGGAGAGGAACAAAATGCTTCCATTCACTGCACATATAAAGACACAACACAATTGAAAGTTAAAGCTCTTGCAAACTACTTTAACTATATTCTCCTCTACTTTCATTGAACACTTTTTATATGTACCGTAGATTAACCCAGAGTCAAAAAATAACTGGCAATTATTACAATTCCAGCTATCATGTCCTCAATTGTAAGAATTGTTAAATAAATATAAGCATTGTTACAGTTCCTATAACCAAAAAAATATAGAAATAACAAATAATAATTGTCTCAGGTTGTATATGAAATCTCACACAAATATTGCTGTAAATATACAAAACAAAATCATACATGGTTTTAAAATGAAGACTGTTTACTTTGAGAAGGATGGAGGAAGGCAGTTGGTTAATTGTTAAATGCTCTGTTGCTTCCGGAGCTTTGGGCTGGTTGTCGTCATGGTGATGATTGCAGCATGGGGATGAGTTTGAGCTATGGGGCACATCTGCAGGGTGTCCCAGCCCACAGCAGCCCTCAGTGGGAGTGACAGAAGAGGAGGAGGAAGAGGAGGCAGCAGAGTGGTCAGAACAGAGCGGGGCTTGGCAGCTGCTGGGCTCATTTGAGGAGGACTCTGCCCCATTTTCCAGGCCTCCATCTGGGCCAGAGAAGGCACAGCGCGGCTGCTTACAGGGAGTGCACCTCTGCACTTCAGAGCACTTCCTCTTGCAGACCTGCCACATTAAAGCATAGTTAGTGTCTATGTATTTAGTAATAACTATCATTTTTAAAAGGATCTTGAAAGGACTTTACGCCATAACATTAAAGTGACATGATTGTGGAGTCAATTAATGATTGTGGAGTCAAATAATGATAAAGTTCAACATTTGTGGATAGTGTTTTGGATTTGTTTCAAAAATAGTGAATGTCCCATAGATAAATAGGCCCCTGGTTTCCATCTGAGATTATCAAATCTGGAACATGAATGCAGTACATCCATGAATTACAGAACAGTTGCAACAGCAATGAACACTTTAAAACTAAATATTATATATTTTGAATTGGGAAAAAGTCCTCAAAATGTTGCATATACCAGGAAGAACAATTGAATTGGATCGAATATTATTACATTTTTATATTGCTAAAGTGCACAATGAGACAGAGCAAAGCCTCAACATGTATAGATCAGATACAAGGTGTTCTAATCTCTGAACCTAAGCAGGGCTGGGCCAAGTTAGTATTTGTATTGAAGACCTGGCATTCCCAGGCGCCATGGTGACAACTGTGTAGTCCTTAGGCAAGACACCAATCCAATACATCATTACTATTATTAGTAGTAGTAGTATCTCTTCAACCACCTCCGCATACAAATAAAGATCGGTACATCGGGTCCTACCATGTCAGGATAGTCGCAGACAGGCACAGGCACTGGGATGGGCACAGTCACAGAAACTCCAGCGGTCCGAAACACCACTGGCTGTGGAATCAGCTTTGCAGGAACAGCTGATAACAAGCTCCTGCTCTGGTCTTCTAAAAGCACTAGATCTCGAGGGGCCAACAGGAACTTGGAACAGTCCTCTGGTGATGCAAGTGATGCGTATCGTTCTGCGAGTTTAGAGGCAGCAGCAGGTCCTATTCCCACTCCGACACCAGGAACGCTCACTGCAGTAATGCTGTTGTGACGGCACCCGCTGTTGGTGACTCCTGCCTTGTAGTGGTCGCTCTCCTCGTCAGGGTCGGTGTTGTTGCTGTGGATAATGAAGCAGAGCATACACGGCCCCTGCAGCAAACAGTTCCTCTTCTTCTTCTTCCTGTGATGCAGTTTACGAGTCCTTTTCTTTAGGTGGAAACCATTTTTGGAGAGAAGATGGCCCATATAGATGATTCAAGGTAACTCTAAAAAGAAGTTGAGATGCAATTAAAGCAAACCAAACGGAATGACAGACTGAACTGGCTCATGTTTACTCAATGCTTTAGAGTGCTTCTGCACATTGTCCATTCACTAGACTGGGGTTGAAACAAAGATGCTCTCATCTAGACAACAATCACAGTAGACTACTTTGGTGCATAGTATTACATTGTAAAGAGTATGCCTCAAATCAAAACCACCCAAAACAGATTTGAGATTTCTTGGTGCACAGAGCAGCGCCCCAGCGCCTGCCTGATGAAAACAAAGATGTAAACAGTGAACAGGTGGTCAATTGTCTGACCATCACAGAGAGAGAGGCGTGGGCGGCACACTCTGAACTTTAGTGGATTTGATCAAAGTAACTTTTAACACTGAGGATAACATAAGAACCCATGTACCAGCCTTAAGCACCTGTGACAGGCTAGCTCAGTCCATCTGACATGCTAAGTTAGCTCCCACATTATTAAAGCCTTACCAGTGCACACGGTGTCCCCACACCACGCACGGTGCGCGCATACTACTGCTGCTGCACGGGGACAGCGCGCGCGACACGAGCCAAAAGATGCACAGAAGCACACACCGCCTGCTCCTCAAAAACAACAGTGTTTATCCAAATACAGGCAGCTCAGGCTCAGGCTCTGCAGCTGCGAGGGCAACACTTCCGCACAGAGGGGCGGGGACACGGAAGCCGACGAGGCAGTGTCTCACAAATGTCAAATTCAGAATCAATTATAATTTTTTTACGGCAGAAAAGCATCCTCTAATTGTTTTTTGTGCATATTTGCTATTACATAGACCTATAGGTGTTGTGTATTCTTATACTAGACTAACCTGCTCATTCAAATTACAATAGAATAACAAATATTTGTTTAAAAATGGTCCTCTTACAACATAGGCTTAAAAATACGGCAGTCATTCATAACATTGCACCACAGTACCTGCACTTCTGCATTTGCATTAGGTGCACTCCTCTGTAACCAAATTAGACTTCATCCACGAAAGGAAAATTGCCTGTGCAACGCCAACAGTGCAGTTGAGAGTTTTGTAAGGCTATAATATATGTCAAATCGTGCCTGTGTCCTTATCCCCTTTAATGATCATCAGTCCAAACACTCTCACGAGTGAAACATGTCCCCACAGTCAATGGTCCCGACAGCACACACAGGAGGCGCACATACTCGGGACATGGGCGTGAGTTTCCATCTCCTCCCAATCCCAGAAATAGCCACGTCCTGACGGGGAGAGAACGCCTCTGAAAATGGCAGAAGTTTCACCTATAACGCAGCAAATAGGCAAAGAAACACACGACACTGGATCTACAGCAAGTGTAGATTTCAGCCTTGAAGAAGTTGAAGACTGTTTAGTGTACAACAGACATGGAGCAGTCGTTCCGTTCCAGAAATTATACCAAGACAGGAAATCGATCATCATTTTTGTACGGGTAAGGGTCTGTTTTACGCACACTTTACGCTCGATAGCTTGTACCTTGTACCTGTCTTTGACATGTAAAATAGCTATGTTTTCTTTTCATATAAACTTGTAATAATGTTATGCTCATCTGATAGTTTGATGTGTTTTGTTTTGACAGAATTTCTTGTGCTACAGCAGTAAAGAATATGTAGAGGACTTGTGCAAAATTCCAAGAGAGACACTGCAGGTAGGTCCTTCAGGCAAGATTTTAACATTTGGACTTTTTATTATTATTATTTTTAGCTTATGGTGAAACCATATAAAACATTAAAAAAAATGTTGGAGATTATCATCAGGCAATGCTGGCATGCTTAGGGCACTTTAGGATTCATAGGATCCTTAAATTGGACCAACATTTAGGCTAATTTGACAATAGTAAGGTACGTTTTATAATAAATGAAAGCAGTGCCTTAAAATAGACACATTAAAATGTGTTTTATCATGTTCAAAGTGCTCGTTTTATGCAGGAATTTGTTGTGCAGTCTGATGGCGCAAGGGACAAAAGATCTCATTCTAATTATTTGACAATCTATTTATTTTATATGCATAACGCTTATTTTACAAGGTAACTGCAATGACTAATAATGAAAGGGTTTTGGATTTTATTTCCACTGGGGCGCTCCCATTGTCAAAGTTTAAAAACAAGCTGAACAAAACATAGTAAAAAAAATAAAACATTTTATGTTTGTAGCATTGTAATAAACATTTGTAACTTTAGTAATTCATAAGTAAGTAGTACTTATGTAATACAGATATACAATACAGATCTGTAATCAGTGCTTTTTGATCAACAAAGGCAACATGTGACATTTATACTTTGTATTCATTTGTATTAAATAACATTATTCAAATAGGTTTTTGCCACCATAGTCAAAAAAAGCTGTGTTAGGTCATTGCAGGTATAATTCCTTATTCATATTGCTTTGGTTGCCGTTGTGTCACATACACTAATAAGGATTTGATTTCCATTAAACTGCTATGTGTAATGTTACTCCACCAAGCAGTTATTGTTACCAAAGCCGGCAATGACTGCTATTCATTCCTCTTTCCACCAGCAGTCATACAGTCACACCAAAACATTCAGGCAGGCAAAGTGAGAGAAGTGTCTTGCCAAAAGACACAATGACAGGATGCGTTGTTGTTAGCAGGGATCGGACCACCAACCTTCAAGTTAGTTCAAATTCCTCTAACATCCATGCCACCACAAATGTATTAGATTATATGACATATTCATACTTTTGAGTCAACTGTGCTCGTGTTTGCAATGTTGTTTAAAATATGTGTGTCTTTCAGGAAGCCAACATAAACCTTGTTGTGATTGGGCAGTCTGCTCCTCAACATATTGAGGTAACCAAATATTTCCAAATCTTGGGGTTGTCAAAAGTAACGATATTAAGATACTAATCAATACTATGTCTAATGTAAAAAGTGGATAATACTTACTTATAACTCATTTGAACAAGTATCGATACTGGATTTTTTTTTTACCAACATTTTACCTTTCCTGAATTATTTTAGAATGATTTGTGATATACTAATATTTTGTTTTGATCCTGTTTTTAATCATTGTGATATCAACACTAGCATAGTGTCACGAACGGCCGAATGGAGCCAAATTACAGAGCTGGAAACAGGCGAAGATTTAACAGTCTTTAATAGCACAGAACAGAAAAGTACAAAGTCTTTTGGTGACTATTTTTGGTGAGTATTTCCTTAGTATTGAACAATGTCTGGAATTTTACAACAAAGGAAAAGCTTCACACTCTATACCAATTTCGATACCACAGTTTTGTATACATTGTATTGTCATTTTCAACACAAAATAATTCCTCAAAATTACCATATGATCTTGTACTACTACTAATTCTAAAATATTCAGAAAAGGTCCAATTCTGTTCAATTTATGTGATTTTTCAGATCTCATGTAATTATTGATAAGTAACTGAGCATCCTTTTTTGAGAACACTACATCTACATCTTTGAATGATAGACTCAAAATGTTGTTTTTATTTTCCCAGCCATTCTGCTCACTGACAGGATACCCTTATGAAATATATGTCGATCCAGAAAGGTGCCTTTATCAGAAACTTGGTATGAAAAGAGGGGCAAAGTTCACACCGTCAGGTATGCCAAAAAATACACTAAACCTTTGCTTTATGGCCAGTGTATTGCATACCCACAATCAGGGGCCAAAAAATAGGGACACTTTTTTGAGCTGGGTGAGCTGGCAAAAAAACTTTAAAAGCACATAAATGTGGCTTTCAGAAAGAATGAATTAGATGATAAAAGAGACAGCGTTTATCATCTAATTATCTGAGGACTGGCTGTAGACCTCTATAAAAAGCATATCATTGGAAATTGTATGTTTTGCTTGATCAGTATATTTACGTCTTTACCTACAGGTCACATCAGTCCTCATGTTAAGTCGGGTCTTTTCACTGGCCAAATAAAAAGTATATGGAGGGCTATGACAAGTCCCGCCTTTGATTTCCAGGGAGACTTAAATCAGCAAGGAGGAGCCATGATTATAGGACCAGGTAAACCTTTTCCTAACCAAGCATTTTGCCTTCTCTCTCACATGTATTTAGTCTCCTTTTCTTCTTATTTTAGGCTCTAATGTTCATTTCTTCCATTGTGATATGAACCATCTGGATCACATGCCCATTAACTGGCTGCTGCAGCTGGCTGGAGTTCAACAGGCCCTGGACTTTAGTCATAAACACAAAATTATCCATGTATAGGTCCTGTATTTACACATCTCATGGATACAGGCTTTTACATTGCTCTGTAGCCTATACTTGATATCTAGAACTGTTGTGACTAAAATGTAGCAATTATGCAAAGATCCCAGGATTTATATTACAATAGGCTGGTCCTAGGTTTTGAAAAAAAAAAAGATTTAATGTCTTATTCTTGCTATTTATAATGTTGCTCTTATCTGTTGAAATGTTATTTTATAAATTTGGAATTTAGACATGCATACATGCATCACACAAGAACTAAAACTATTTTTAAACTTGCAGTACGATATCTCCTCTTGTTGTTGGCTGGTTTCTACATTTAGTTTTTGTAAGTTCTCTCTCGTTACCTTTGGGTGCTGTCTTTATGTAGCATGTAGCCTACATGTATTATTGTTGTTCATGTTATTTCTGCTTGCATTGTACCAAAAGTAGAAGTTTGTGAATAAAGAGCTTGATAACAATGTTTCACCTATTCTTATGTAAATGCAACACACAGACTACATCATCTAAGCTGTAGTGTATGATTTAACTGTCCCTTGGTCCCCAGAGCTGCATGCATGGCTGCAGGACAATCTCCATATGCTGCAGTCGTACAGTGGAGCTCGGTCACTGGACAGAACACTGTACGTCACGGGGATTCAAAGACCTCCCCCCGCTGTACACGTCACCGACACCAGAAAAGAGGCTGGAGCAGCAGCAGTGCCACGGCTGACACATCCAGAACACGCAGCTCTCCGGATCACCCCGGGCGCAGCGCAGGCATGCGGGAATAACAGCGGGGGCAAACGGGGACAAGCCCTTGGACTGCGCGCTAATGCGTAGTGCGCATACCTGAGGAGAAAATGAAACGCAAGAGCGAGAGGAGACGAACCGAGTCAAGGAAGAAGCGCTGTGCAGCTCGCAACAGCTCAGAGGCGGAGCCAGTCTCTGATATTTACATAGAGATAACAGGTAAGTGGGTCTGCGCAGTGAACCCACTCAACCCCAAAACCTATTGCACACGCACAGACAAAATGTGCCAGTTTGACCATGGAAACGCAGATGTTTTTCATTTTGACCTATAACGTGTCGACACCATCCGCCCCTTTAGCCCTGTCGTGACGGGCTGCCCCTAATGCCTCTGCAGGTTAGCGGGACCAAGGGTTTATGCAACGAGCAAGTTTCATAGATAGGCCTTTTGTGGCGAGGATGACCACTCGCGACTTCACACGACACAGCGCTCTAAACTACCAGGCTTTTTACAATCAGCCTGTATCGTATTCGCGGCTCCATTGACACCTTTTCGCAGCCTGGGGAAAAGGAAGGGTCAGCGCGAACCGAGGGGAAATCAGGACTTTGACTGGCTGAGGGCTCGTCCTAGCAACCGCTCCGGCAGCTGCCGCGGGGCCTATCATGTGTCTCCTGGAGAGAACTTTAAACTGAAAGGGGTGGCGCCGGTGAAATGTGGCATTCGACGTGGCCAATGGCGAGGCGTCGTGCGTTTCCTCCAGCCAATGGCGTCGCGAGGGGGCGGCGTCAAGGCTGAGCTCTTTTTCAGCACCGTGCGCACTTGAGCTCCGTCCCTGCCCTCCGCCTCCACGGCTGGTAACTTTCCTCGGCTTGAAAACAAACACAACGCGGGCGATTATCTTTTGATTTAGTTTTTTTTTTTTTTCATTTTAGGATCTCTCTGACTTAATCCAGCCTTTGTGCTCGTTTGACAAGTTATGCGCAAGGCTTTTTAGAGAAGTTTGGCTCTGTACGCGTTTTGGCTCAGCCTTGTTATGTTCAGATCAGTGCGAGCAGCGATGACCGCGGACGACGTTTTCTCGAGATGCGCCGAGATTATAAAGGGTACGGTGCACGAGTTGTGACATTTGCAGTATTTAGATCGCTTGGGGTGAATGTGGCGCAGTTAAAGCGACTTGGACAGACGATGGTAACTGCCTCCTCCTCTCCCCCTTCCCCCTCTTCCCCCCCTTCTCTTCCTCCTCCTCTTCCTCCCCCCTCCTCTTCCTCTTCCCCCTCCTCCTCTTCCTCCTCTGTTCGACCTCCAGATCAACTGTACTTCGCCAGGCTCCAGCAGAAAATCAAGAGCTCTGCAGACCGCCACTGTTTCTGCATAGACGATGAGCTGGCGTATGAAAAGTAAGTTGCAAACAAGACTTTTTTACTTTTTTTGCTTTGCTCTAGTTGAAAGATTCGTTGTTTATGCGGTTGCACTCAAACTAACCCAATACAGTGTTTTTTATGCTTTTTTTTTTTTTCTTTACTATTGAAATCAAGCAGTGGCAGCAGTAGCCTATTACATACATATAACTGATGTAAATAAGAGTGTTTACTATATAACTGATGTAAATAAGAGTGTTTACTATATAACTGATGCAAATAAGAGTGTTTACTATATAACTGATGTAAATAAGAGTGTTTACTATATAACTGATGTAAATAAGAGTGTTTACTTTACCATTATTATTTGTCTTATGCCAGCTATTTTTATTATTTTTATTTTTATTCCCTCCTATCATTATTAAGATATGAGAGGTCCTGAGTTTTGTTAATAAGAATTTCTATTTTTGTTCATAAGAGTTCTTCTGTTAAGAGTGTTTTTTTTAAACTTCCTATAAGTTATCTGTCCTTTCCCCCTGTAACACCAACATTTCCCCATGTGTGGACAATAAAGGCATATCTTATCTTATTAAAGTGCCTATGACCGTTTGGATTACTCATTGAACATGCTGTTAGGATAAATGTTTTTGAATTTTGAAAAATTATAAAAATGCTATCACAGATTAGCACATTTTATAGGTGTATTATTTCACTTCCTGTTTGTAATTGATGACATCACACTAGGAAATTACCCAGCAAACATTAGCGAAAAATATTTAAAAAAAAAAAAATCTAATATAACACTTTTTTAATTTGACAAATAAAAATACATGAGAGCACATTTTATTTTGTTGAATTAATATTTAGAGAGTTTTTAAAAAAGTAGTTTCTTTGTGTAATTTATGCATACATTTTGACTGGAATGAGTATCCCTAGTGTGATGTCACTTCCTGTGATTTTCTACACATATACATATACATATATATATATATATATATATATCTATCTCTCTATCTCTTCACAAATTCCTACTCGATTAGTGTAAAACTATAGGTCAAAATTAGAAAATCCTGTCACACGCACTTGAAATAAGTGTCCAACTTAGACATGGTAGTGATTGTCCTTAAATTTCCTTTCTATAGCATTCTTTAGTTAAAATGTACGTACGTCTGTCATTATATTTACTTATCATTCAATAAATTGCAGCTGATATGATATTATTTGTGCATTTTCTTTTATATTCCAATAAGTTGCTTAGTGTCAGATCAATATTTTCTGTAACTACCAGTAATTATAGTTTCTAAACACTAAAGCAGTGTTTCATTTGGGTTTTTATTTGTTGCAGAGCTTATTTTTTAAAATGTATAATGCATTTATAAAGATATTTACTTCCCTGACCAGCCATTCCCAACACGTTTTGCCAAACTACTTATCAAAACTGTGTGTGCGGGGCTGGTGGGTCAGGCAAGGGACTTACTGGATTATCCTGTGTTAAAGTTATTGTGTCATTGGCATAAAGTAGTTTCAATATTCAATATATAGTTTATCGTGATATTTTCTGTAGTAGTACTGTATATTGCACTCTAAAATTGCATAAAACAACATTAACTACAAGCTGCTTTTTATCATACGTCATTAAAAGAATTCCACCCTGCTGCAGCTGCGTTGACCTCATCCAAACAGTCCATACTTTAGTTTGTGTTTAACATTGTCAGTAGCTGATTCCCGTTTTGGAGTCCCCTGTGGCTGTGAGCAGAAATAGACCTGACCCTCCTTTTTTATCTCCTCAGCTTCTATGCGGACTTTGGTCCACTCAACCTGGCCATGTTTTACCGCTTTTGTTGCAAGCTGACAAAGAAACTCAAGGTAAATGACACCACTCATCTGTGACTGATGGCATGAAGATAAATCAATAATGGGCTGTTTGTCCAAAGAATGGCATTAAACTGAACTTTATTCAATCACAGGTTTTATTTTTGTTATTATCTCGACCTGGTTGCGTCTTATTTCACTAAATGTGTCATTTTGCTTGTATTCACAGTCAATTATTCTTTCAAGAAAGAAAATCATATTTTATACTTGTGGGGATCAGAAGAAACAAGCCAATGCTGCCTATCTCATCGGTTCCTATGCAGTAAGTAAGATATAACAGCTTAATAAACGGTGTTATTACATGCTTAATGAAGTATTTCTGTATTTAGGTAATGCATCTGAACATGACTCCTGTTGAAGCCTATAATCTTTTAGTGTCACGGAATTCAACATATATTCCTTTTAGGTAAGAGAGGGAAGTGAGTGGTATTTCGCTTGTAAATTTAAACAAAACGTGTCAAGAGATGATCACGTTTTTGTTTCATCACGTCTTCAATCGGTGCAAAATGCTGTCAAAAGACTTTTTACTAGATCGTCGTGTAAACCTCGTGTCAATTTTAAAGTTTCAGTGCTGACTTTTAGAGCTCACTCGTCCGTGTACAGACTGGGTTTTTGTGTGTTTGTTTTTAACTGATTTCACCGTCCGTGTCCTCAGAGATGCCTCCTTTGGAACGTGCCTGTACAATCTGAATATTTTAGACTGCCTCTGGGCTATTCATAAGGTACGGCATCCACTCTGTAATCTCCATGTTTTTTTTTTACCTCCACTGAAACCTATCTTTTTGTACGCAGGCCCTTGACTTTGGCTGGGTTGACTTTGACAAGTTTGACGTGGAGGAGTATGAGCACTACGAGCGAGCGGAAAACGGAGACTTCAACTGGATTATTCCCGGAAAGTTTCTCGCTTTCAGTGGGCCTCATCCTAAAAGCAAAATAGAGAACGGTAAAGATTTTTTAAATATCACATTTACTGTATCTTCCGTACCTGCCAAAAATGCATAATAAAGAAGAAGAAAAAACATATATAAGTTGCACTGGAGTGTGAACTAAGGTTGCAAGTGTGAAAATAACAAATAATATGACATATAAGTCGCTCTGGAGTATAAGTATATAAGTATATATACTGAGAGTGTTTTTCAAACTTCCTATAAGTGATCTGTTCTTTTCTTCTGTATCTACCTGCGTTGAATCAATGTAATTTCCCCATGTGGGACAATAAAGGAATATCTTATCTTATCTTATAAGTCGCACCCCGGGTCCGGAAGATACGGTACAAATTTTTTTGTCTGTTCTAGAGATAATTTTTATTATTATTCAGATATCGTTGTGTGAAGAAACGTCACAATTATTGACTCTATAACCAAACAAAAATCAAAAGTTAAATCTTTTAAGAGTCCTGTTTCCAGTATTTGATCAGTATTTACCAAATCAAACTTTCTAAATGACTGAACTAAATTTAAATCTGACATAAAGAGCCATTGGAGAATAGTTGTACTTGACGTATATTTTCTCCTAAAATTGTCACCTTCGTTTTGTTTTGGTTCTTACGATCATATTGTGATTTGAATGATCCTGATTATCGATTTAACCTCGACCTAATCTTAATCCACACAGGGTACCCGCTCCACGCCCCCGAAGCCTACATTCCTTATTTTCGGAAACACAACATCACTTGTGTCGTCCGATTAAACAAGAAGATGTACGATGCCAGGCGCTTCACAGACTCTGGCTTCGAGCACCACGACCTGTTCTTTGTGGACGGCAGTACTCCCAACGACTCCATTGTCCGGAAGTTTCTCAACATCTGTGAGAATGCAGAGGGAGGCATTGCGGTTCACTGTAAAGGTATGCAGAAATGATGTTGTTTACATGCAGATTTTTGTATGAACAGCAAACTGTAGGGCTTAGATAAATATTGTATGAGTTGCAAAACATTTTTAATATCTCTGGATATTTATGTGATCAAACACACGACCAGTGACCAATGTCTGCTATTATATCCGCGATTAGCTTTCAAGCTCCAGAACTGAACGGTATTTTGTCTGCACCAACTACAGGAAATGAATGCAGCATGGGCTTCAAACCATCACATGTGGTATTAGAAGAATGTAGACTATAAAAAGATTGTATACCATACTTTACGGACTATAAGTTGCACCAGAGTATATGTCGCACCAGCCAAAAATGCATAATAGAGAAGATTAAAGGATATATAAGTCGCACTGGAGTATGAAATAAGGTTGCAAGTGTGAAAATAACAAATAATATTTTGTATAAGTATGTAAGTATAAATATAAGTATATGTCGCACCCCGGCCAAAACTATGAAAAAAGGTGTGACCTATAGTCCGGAAAATACGGTATATACATTATAGATATACACTTTCCTCACTGTAATTTTCATTTGCAGAGCCGTGTACTGTAGGCGGTATGCTTGTTATATTAATTGTGGGAAATGATCATAATTGGCTCTGTAGATCTGAGTCATATTCTTTTGTCAGTATTGGCCTTGAAAAGCGTGCTATGATCCGACTCTGCCTGTGTGAATGAGCCTCAGACATTTGTTTCACCATTTCAGCTGGTCTGGGCAGAACAGGCACTCTAATCGCCTGTTACATAATGAAGCATTACCGTCTGACCGCTGCGGAGGCCATCGCCTGGATACGGATCTGTCGGCCAGGGTCCGTCATCGGCCCTCAGCAGAACTTTGTCGAAGAGTAAGCTTTTAATCCAGACCATTCTCTTAATAGAATAAAAACTGCACGGGGATCGATATTGATTCGATATTCTTTGGTAGCAAACAGAGTGGCATGTGGAAAGAGGGCGACGTCTTCCGGGACAAGATGCTCAAGGAGAGAGACAACGGTAAAACGGCCGTGACGAGGATCCTGTCCGGAGTGGATGACATCACCATCAACGGGACCAACAAGAACAGATCGAGCAAGACGAACGACACGGAGCAAGTATGTTTTGTGGTAAAGTACGCAGCATGGTCCCCGGTCTGCAGTCGAATTCACGTCCACTTGTGCGCAGTATATTGACGACGAGGAGAGAAACGGCTTCACGCAAGGCGACAAGCTGCGAGCTCTGAAAAGCAAACGGCAGGCCCGGTCCTCAACAGGATCGTTATCGTAAGTACCACGCAAACGCTTGCATAGTTGATAGAAGTGGCCTTTGCCTCAGGTCTTTGAATTGCGCACTGATCGTTCAAATCGATACTTAAGAGGATTTGAATAGGACGTTTAGTGATATCAGCAGTGTTGGCTAATGAACACTGGTCTACTGATGGTGCCACCTTCTGAAAGAAAATATTCTCCGTAACTATAGGCTTGCTACATTTGGAAAAGTGCAACAAATGTATAGTAGGACTAAACACAGCAATTTACAATCAAACATAAATTCGTAATGTTGCTGAAAGAAAAGGTTTGAAAAAGGGGTATGAACTTCACTCACAGGTTTCAGAAGCAAAGTTCACCGCTATTCAGACTGCAAAAAGGGTTCTGCGTTGGTTTCAGGGACAGTGTTTGACATTTACTACATCTTCTATGAATATATTTATTTATACAGGGGAAAGGATGTACATGAATAAGCATGTTAAAGGTATCACCGCACACATGAACTCAGGTTTGTTAAAATACTATAATCTATTAATACTTCTACTAATTATTAAGCTATAACAGTGCAGTGAGCTCAACCCTCTGTCTGTAAAGATGAGATCCCACGCAGTCTTTCCGTTTTCTCTGTGACTCCAGCCAAAGAGGCTTGCTGTCTGTCAGCTGTAGACGGTTGACCGGCCTCTGCCAATGTACCCATTTGGCTTTGGCTTTTGTCGTCCCATGTCAGGCAGGTGGTAGTGTTCTGCTGCAGCCTCATGGGTCCGGCGTGGCCCGTGTGCTGCCTGCCGTTGAAAAGATAGCACAGAGGGGGAAGAGGGGGAAAAGTGCATGTGAGGTTTTGTATAATGAAGGTAAGTGCATGTCACTTCCTGTCAGGCTGACATCTGCTTCCTGTAGAAACAGCGGCTTTAGGCTTTAGCTGTGGCTGTTCCCTCGTACGGTGTGAGGTGGAAATGCACTTGATGAATGCATTATAGTTTCACGCCCGTCAGTGGCTGTGCTCACACGCACACCGAAATCTGTTTATTATCTGATTTCTGGCCCTTTTTTGAAGATTATTTTAAATTCTATGCAACCACAAAATTTGATGTTAGGGATTGTTATCGGAGGATTTTGCTGTTTTTTTTATCTTTTAAAGAATCTATTAACTCCAAAAATGTGATGGTAATCAGATTTTGATCAGTATAACCGCAGCCACAGTTAGTCCGTCATAGAGCTAAGGCTTTTGGAGTTAAATCTGTTCTTTTATTCAACTTTTCAAGGTCTTGATTTGTTGAATTCACTTTTTAGGGCTTTGTTGGGTCCTTTTTTAAATTAAAGTTTTATTTGTTTCATCACAGTATAGAGATCGGGATTGTGTCATCTCACCTCAATATTCTTCTCTTTGTTTCATCAACATAATTTTCAGTGGAGAATTTAAGGCGCTTGTTGAAATGCATTCCAACTGTAAAGTACCAGTAATAGTGGTCCATGGCCCTTTTGTTTACTTTTACTTGTTTTATCCCGATCACTATATATCAAATGTGAACGTTCTCATCTGTAAATGGTTTATTTCTCTCCTCAGCGTGTTCCCAAATATCAAACTTTAGCCATGCATTTATTGTCTTTAAAAGTTAAGCCTTTATAATGTGTGCACCGATGAACAATATGTGATTGTGCCGATCTTCACCACGTGGCTTCACCGTTTGCCGTAAAGTGCATGTCTCATTCCACTGGAGAGATGAACCCATTAAACGTGTTCCTCTGCTCCAGCGCTGTGTCTCTTGCATGGCCTCAGCCCTGTGCATGGACAAACACATTTCTATGTTGGGTCTATGTTTCTGTCTAACATGTAACTAAAGTAAGTCTGGGTTAATGGTCATTGCTGCTGTTTTGTTTTTCCATCGTTTATGCGGCTGGATTGGTGAAAGCGACTCACACCGTAGGACTGCTTGTAACGTGTACAGGATACAAATAGAATTGGAATAGTTAGTTTTAATTGTATTTCTGTAATTATTCAATGTTTAAATCATTTCTATTGGTTATGGAAATATATTTTGTATTTTTTTAAATCACTAATGTGGGTATTTCGGTTTTTAGAAATATATTTGCCATCAATTCGGGCAAATAAATAAAATGTGATGGTTAGAATTGAAAAAACAAATCTAATTTACATTCCATATTAAGTTAATTAGCATAAAGAAGACGGAGCTTAATTTCCTCAAGTTTGAACTCCGTTCCAAACACACTTTTACCCATAGTACATTTTTTTAGATTAAGATTAAACAGAGCAAATCTGATCATTAATGATTGAATCTTGATTAAAATGTAATTGTTGTATAGCCCTAAAGGAAGTTGTGTGAAGGTGCTTCATCTAATCCAGTCTCAGGGGAAAGCAGAACATCAGAGTGACCCTCCCGGGCTTTTTTCTCAGTGTTTTCCTTTTTTATTTCCTTTTTTTCCGTTTGCTCTTGTTGGATTTGTCCTCCTTTTTAGATGGCTGGTAGCCATGCTGCTCTCCTCCCTGTGTAGCCTTGTCCTGTGGTGGATTGTGTATGGCTTCCCTTCTTCCATCCTGCATTTCAGTATAGACGGTTTAGGATTTCTATGAACTCTGCCACCGCCAGACCCCCAAAAACCTGCCCCCTTCTGGAACTCTAAATAACAATACTGTAAGTGAGCACGGCGTATCTTCTCAATTCCCAAGTCAAATTAGACATTGGCTGAAATCATCCTCCTGTTCTATTCTTTTGATTGTAGATGACTATAATTTAAGATGATAAAATACAAAACACAGATTGAAGATTCTGTTCTATAGATCCATTTCACTCTCTTTGTTCTATGGCTTTGCTGGTCCTTCTAATTTCTGTGGTAACTAACAGATTTAACCCTTTCTTGATAAAGATCCTGTCCTTTAGGGTTAGGTCTAGATCAGACACCAGCAGGCTCGCGGAAGTCAGAATTCCAATATGGCGGCGACCAAAACGGAAATGACTGTCCTCAACATGGCGGCTGATACAGCTCAGGCAATAATTTTCTCTCTTGGATCCAAACCCTAACCCAAATCCGCTCTCTTGTCCCTAACTCTAACCTTAACCCTAAACCAGTGTCTGAAGCGTATCGAGGGCCGCCATATAATTGTCTTTTTGGGCCGCCACGAGGGCCGCCATATTGGAGCTAATTCTGACTTCCGTGAGCCAGCTGGTGTCTGATCCAGTGTCCACCAGTCCACCCTGTCTTTAGAACATTAGCACCACCCTGGCCATTTCTGAAACATTGCTGGCATTATTACTAAAACTATTTAGTAATATCACCTGGCTGCGTTCTTTGCTATATTTTCATAACCCTATCTCCATTTTATCTATCTCTGCCCCTTTGCGTTTACAACTAAATCAGTTTGCCGTTCTATTTCTTGTGTTTCAGGTTAGAGGAGAATAAGATCCATACCAGGTCATCGTCTCACTCCCCGAGGTAGAATTCTGAACTCGCACATGTGCTTAGTGACTGGAGTAGTGTGTCATGTTGGGTCTGTGTCTACTGCAGAGTGGTCCTACAGGCCAGCATCAAGGCGCTGTCCGATCACTCAGACAGCAGGAAGAGGATCAGGACTTCAGTGGCCTCTAGTGGCAGGTTGGTGGTAGTGTTTAAATTTAGAGACAAGATTTCAAACTTTATTTCGATACAAAGGATAAGACCAGTTTAAGGATTCATTATATTTGGATAAATTTTTAATGGTATAAAAATCATACATATGCCACTCAGAAATTAAAACGGTGCACCAAAGTCTATCTCTAGTTTTTGTTTCTAAAGAGCTAGTATTTTTTAATGTATTTTATTCCATTACTTTTGTATACAACTGAACAAATGTATACCAGTGGAAATTTGTATCTAAATGAAGATGAAGGCAAACCAAGAAGTCATAGCCACCCATGTCCACCTAAAGTTTTAGTCAGCTCTGTGCAAGGGATGCCAACACTATCTGAACAAACAATTGTGATTATTCTGGTCAAAATATAGCTAGCAAAACAATCTGTAGCAAAAATGGGTCGTTTAAATAAATATATACTTTTTATCTGGCTGTTTATATCCCATTAACAGTACATTTATTATTCAGAAAGGTGGATTTCATAAAGCTGTTCATACTACAGCAATGGTAAAATAAGGTGCACAACGTAACTTTTCTGGTATCTGCCACTAAACTGAGTTACAGGTCAGATCTGTGGAGAGGTGAGTCCACTCAGTAAGTGCATTTGCAGGTGATTTGGAGCAATAAAACACTTGTAATTGAATAGATGCAAGATGTATACGTTTCGTGTCGTGCTGTGTAACAATCAAAGCAACACAAATAACTTGCACAATAATATCCATGGTGACAAGCAAGTGGCAGATCTTCAACCAGAAAAGTTACATTGTGTACCTTTTTAAAGTGAATGAAGATGCTTCTTTTCACAGTAATGATAACACTGAAAGTTCATATCACGTCCCTACTCTGTGCAGCACCAGGCTGGTCAGGTCCCTAGGCAACTTGAATGTAGTGACTGGAGACTTCATGTGCTATGAGCCATGTGCCAGCCATAGAGACACCACTAGTGCCAATGCAGGGGCGCCACTCAACTTAAACATGGCACAGATTCACCTGCAGGCAAGCCCCCAACACCACATCCAAAACACCTCTCTCCTGGCTGTTTCCTCATGAGCTAAACTGCTAAATTGGTATTTGTAATTAACACTTTGTGGCACATTTGCTTCGTAATTGTTCAAACTTCAGAGACTTTACAACTTTCTTCACTAATTCTATGGGCAATGAATGTAACTCTGACTGAGATGCACCACAGAAAGTACTTTTACTAACATGAATAAGCCAACAATTAGTTTTGAATTAAAGTTAAATTATTTTTGAAAACTCTTGAAAGTAGCTGCTGTTTGTTAGCAAAATAAATCAAGGGTTTTTGAGCAAGTTGGTGCAACGCAGTCAAACATTTGAGATGTTCTTAAGCTGGTATGTTTCTGTTGCATTTGCATGTCCTTTGCTTTTCCCAGACTATCATTTTACAGTGGACTATGGCTGGCTATTGCTCCTTTGAATTGCCAAACTTTTCTATCTGCCATGTCTGTTGTTGCACGTTACATTCTACTCAACTGTGTCCTTGTTCTTTCTTAAATCTAGACGCACTGTCACCAACGGACCTAAAGCCTGCACTTCTTTGCAATCAGTGCGATTTTCTAGGCTTTGGTAACTTTTTACACATGCTCCACTACACAAATGTAGATATGTAAATTTACAATTATAATTTGTGTTTTTCAGTCACTCCATACCCAAAGCTAGAGCGCCTCTCCTCCGATGAGTCTGCCTTCAGTATATCATTACTTATTTGGCAGTATGTTGATTATTTAAACATGTATTGTTTTTCTTACTGAATCATAAACTCAAATAAAGGCATGTAGTAGCAGTTTTATTACTCCAATCTTAGACTGGCATCTAATCTGTGTTTCTCCTTAATGAAAAATGTGCAGTTAATTATGAAATGTCAAAAGTAAGGCCACTACACATTTTATGAAATGTTTTATATATTTTTATTGTTTAGTGCCTATAGTTATATAGTTTAGCTATAATACAATTTTCATAATATAATTCTATACCGTTAGTACTTTGTAAATATTTTGTACCCTGTTAGAATCATGTTCTTACTTAGCAATGGTCCTAAAGGGACTGCATGTATTTATCATCTACTATGTACTTGCTAAAAGCACATATTTTTAATAAATCAAGATTGTTTGAGTTCTTAATTTCTTCCACAATGCTACTTCAATTGATTTCACCTGTCACAATTATTCCTATAACTTATTCAATGTTTCATATTTTTTCTATACGGTATATTTAGCTTTAGACAGTTGAAAAAATGCTTTATATAAACTAATTATAGTCACAAACCAATTAGTGTCTGAGATGCATTTTAAACGATCACATCCGACGTTTTAGGGGGATAATCCTGCTTTTAGTCAGTAATTGACATTCAGCAGTAAATCACTTCAAAATGTCATGGTGACTGATGGGTCTAGTTTTGTCAGATCTACACGTGAAAGGCTAGGGCTGATGGGCAGCTTGGCAGCCTCACTTCTGTCAGTCTGTCCCAAGGCAGCTGTGGCTACAATAGTGGCTTACCACACATGCCCAGTGAATGAATACAACGAAGCATCTTTGAGTGCTATATAAGTGGTATGAATCAATGAAAATTAGTGTGCTGCAACAAACTAGAACTCAACTTAGCTAATGCTATAACTAGTTCACCATGTAACCTTTGAGACCAGCACCTACTGGTCTATGTGTAGATAGTCAGGAGCTCCCACTCCTCAGATCTGACCTGTAACTGGGGCTTTTGGAATCAGCTGCTTTTCTCAGACATTCTGCATGTCCATGTGTTACCGTGAGTTCTCCAGCTTCCTTCCACCGTCCAAAGACATGCATGTTAGGCGAAAATTAACAACTCTAAATTGGCCCTAATGAATGACAGAATGTGTGTCTGTCGCCGAGTTAACCCTGTGAAGAGTTGGCCCCTGTCCAAGGTGTACCCCGCTAAGGCCCAAAGTCACTGGGATAGGCTTCAGTCACCCGCAAGCCCTAACTGGAACAAGCAGTAGAAAATGACACTTTTTGTACATAATCAAAATAAAGCAAAGCCATAAACATTTGCAAATTGTTTTATTCTCTAGCTGCCAGTGCTTTCAGTGTAACAACAGAACTCAAGTCTGAAACCTCAAACCTTAACTGCACATATGAAAAGTGTTATTTATCAAGTGTTAAAGTGCAACGGGCACTCGCTGGAAGTATATGAACAACCAGATTACGGTCCTGCAGACAGAGCTGGGAAGTCTTCGGGGTCATAAGGGTTTGGTGCCAAATGGTCCCCCTAAAATGTAGATAGAGTATGTTATCTTAAAGTTTTGCCTTTTCAAATTTTTTTTTTTTATTGTAAGCCTTTTGAACATGCCTTAGTTTGGCATCTAAAGAAAAAAAAAAAACTGCATCTCTGCTAATTGGCAATGAGTTTTAACCGTGGTTGCAGGGGGAAATTACACAGGTTCATAATAAACTAGAACGTTTCCCCAGAGATGCTAGGTAGCCACGTTGTTGTACTAATGGTGATTATACGGGAAAATGCCCTTAAAAGCAAAATATTCTCAGAGCCATGTCATAGATCAGGGAAATTCAGAATAGTGTTGAAAACTAGCTTGAATGAAGCCAAATACTACTCCAGGCATGTTTTTGATGAGGGAACAATGTTAGAACATGGTTCAAATCTAAAAATATTTTTTTTTAAAAAAGGTGTCCTTACCACTTCTAGTATGGGCTTCATTCGCTCCGTCTGAACAGTTGAACCTCCTCGAATTCCTCCTCTTGGCCCGCCCCTGCCTCGACCTCCACGACTGGGCCTTCCAAGACTCCCAAAATTTATATCCAGGAGGGAGGTGATGTCATTCACAGAGCGGCGGAGGAATGTGCCCTCTTCATCCAGTTCGTCCAGCACCTTCTTCAGATTTGTAGTACCAAACATTTACACATCTGAATTTGCACACAGGTGGTAACATGATCAGTCCGCTCACCTCCAGGTGCTTGGATTCGTGTATGACTTTAGCTTTGGAAGGAATCTTGTCCTCAGCTTTGCGGATGTTGAACTCCACTTTGGGTCGATTAACCTCCTGCAAGGCTTTCCATTCATCAAGAGACATCTCCACGGCAACGTGGACGACCATTTCACCTTCCTCCTCTTGCTGCCCCCTGTCAGAAGAACAAACTGTTTGCCTAAAACTGAATTAAGACTGAACAAGCGCTACAACATCATTACTTACAGATTTTCCTCATCTGCAGAAAACTGGGGTTCTTCAGACTTCACTGGAGCAGCTTCTGTCACCTCCATCATCTCACTTTAACATAAGATTATAAGCCTATGTCGTATTAAAGATTTGTGTTTACATTTAACAAACCTTGTAGCTTCATTGACAGAACCCCAGTTCCAGGCGCCCCTGCCTCCTCTTTTCTCCTCAGGTGAGATGCCACTGAAATAAAATAGAAAAGTCTTAAACGGTCACAATAAAAATGTGAAGTCTAATAAGGCTTACGTTCCGTTGTGTCGATCATATTCTCTCTTGCCCCTCAGGTTGAAAGTCTCTGGGTTCCTAATGAAGCAGCCACCTCTTCCTCCACCTCCTCTTCCTCCTCCTCCATAGCCTCCTCTGCCCCGGACATCAACATCTTCATAGGATGGCCTGTGGAGACATTCCAATGTACAGTCTATTCAAACCAATTAAACTACATTTCTAGTCTAAAAAGGATGTCCGACCTTGGAACAGAGAACTCCTGTAGAGCATTGTCTGAGTAGTTCCTCCTTTCACCATAAGCGGCCCTCTTTGTGCCCCTTTGACCTTCTTCCTTCTCTGCTCTCTCAGTCACAGATCCAGCACGGCTCTGCAGTTTACGAACTACAAACACAATGCATTTATTCAGCAGACGTAGGCTACATACAAAGTTGGCAACTTTTAAGTGTCTTAACGTTTAAACACCTTGATAAACCAATACATATTCAAATGCCAATACATTTGACAACATTTGGGGTTGTACCACCAAAACACTTCCATCAACTGGAAATTAGTTTCTTTATATTGCTTCCTTAATTACAGTGAATGAAAAAATAAAAAGGCAGGGGTGTCCAAACCAAGGGCCATGTATTGAAAGTGGTCAATAAAGTGAATCATTGATCATTTAATAAATCTTGGGACAAGTCCATGTAATCCCTCATATGTCCAAGAATGTTCCATCGTAGGAAAAGATTTGGATCTCGTCTGAGAACTCTAATACTTACTACCTCACACCTACTGTAAGCCCTGACAATACCTGGAGATCAGGGCGATTCAAACTTTATTCTCCCGAGGGCCAAGGAGGTGCACACCACTATTTTAACATTTTGGGTCGCACAAAATAACAAAAATATTTTAGAGGGAAATAACCAAATGCTTTACAAACATTGCATTACAAATTTGCCTATCCAGGACTGAACCAGAATTAAACTAGGACAAGACCAAACTAGGTCTAAACTAGTGCTAACTCAGAATTAAACCAGTAAACAAGATTGTATTATTTTTTGTTTCAAATAATTGGCCCCTGACCATGTGGACTGGATTAAATCACTTGGAGGGCCTGATTTGTCCTACTGTAGATAAACAGGACGGATCTGCAGATTGAAAATGGGTCGCACAAAATATCCCCAACCCTGTTTCAATAGCAAAAATTATATTTAAGAGAAACATAAAATGCTTTACGAACATTGCTTTGCAGAATTGCCCATTCCGGACAGAACCAGAATTAAACTAGTGCTAACCCAGAATTATTCCAGTAAACAAGATTTTATTATTAGATTATATTTAATACCGTGACAATGGAGTTGACTGGATCAAATCACTTTGAGGGCCTAATTTGGCCCCCGGGCCTGTTGAATAGTCCCGAATATAAATCACAGCTCTGCAGATTGAAAATGACTTTAGGGTGAAAGTGGACGGGAAAAAGCTTTAGTTGTGGTCATCTGGACACCATCAAGGCTCCGGGCACTCATTTACTGTGATGTTTTAGGTTGTGGTGGTTTAAGGGGCATTGGACTAATGGAGTTTGCATTAAAACGTGCTGCCCGGGATCATTTTGGCTAATTCAGCCACAGGCACCTGAAACCACACGTTTAACATTACCTGGGACTGGCTCCGGGGCCTCCGCCAGGGCGCGCCTGTTCTTCTGAGACTCTTTCTGACCAGGCTTTTTATGTCGGTTTTTGACGTCTTCTTGATTCTTGTTCTTCTTCTGTTTGTCCTTGTCGGTTCCCGCCTCGTTTAAGATGTCAAACGGATCCGCCTCGTCGTCCAGAAGTTCACCAAACCTGTTGGCCACCGCGCAGCCGTACTCGTCCGGGAGCATTGTGACCTGGAGTACGGGAGAGCGCCTTCCCCCGGTGTAACGACAAACGACTAAATAAACGACAACGGCAAAGAAAACGCGGAGGTAGCGAACAGAAAAGCCGCTCGTGTCAGGCCGAAGAATCAACAACCGGTACCACGTGGTTGGGCTCACTTAAGTGTTTGCAGGTGCGTGCGGTGGTCCCTAGGCAGGCGCGCGCCCCCTGCAGTCCGCTATATACATAATACATATACACATACACATACACATACACACACATACACACACACACACACATATACATATATACACACACATATACATATATACACACACACACACACTTAAACACACACTCTCACAAACACGCACACACTCTCACACACACACACACACACGCACTTACACACAGACACACACAAACACGCACACATATACACACACACACATCTACACACACACACATATACACGCACACACTCTCACACACACACGCATATACACACACACGCATATACACACACAAACACGCACACACTCACACACACACACACACACGCATATACACACACACAAACACGCACACACGCTCACGCACACACTCTCACACACACACGCACTTACACACACACACTTACACACACACACGCACTTACACACACGCACTTACACATACACACTTACACACACACACTTACACACACGCACTTACACATACACACTTACACACACGCACTTACACACACGCACTTACACACACACACTTACACACACGCACTTACACATACACACTTACACACACACACTTACACACACGCACTTACACATACACACTTACACACACGCACTTACACACACGCACTTACACACACGCACTTACACACACGCACTTACACACACACACTTACACACACTTACATTGTATTGTACTCCGATTACCTTTGAGAACCCACACTTCAGCTCCTGCTCAAATAAAACCCAATTACTCAATTAAAAGAAATCAGTGTTAGTATTGTTTTAAAATGATATCTTGAAATCATCTCATGACCCCACATTGATGACTTTATAGCTAATAGCTTCAAAGTGGTGCAATCCTCACCCCAAGGATTGTAAGATTGTTGTTAGTTAAAACGACTTTAAGCTTGAGATTGATATGACAAGTTTATGGAACCAATCCCAAAACAAATCATGTTCAGGTTTAACGTTTTTGGATTTCTAAAGGCCTATTGGATATTTATTTCCAAAACAGTATGCCTAAATCTCCCATTGATCTAGGCTCTTGCCAACAATCTGATATTATGCCATCATCACATTCTATTGAAGACGAGCTATTGTCAAACCAGTCTTTGACTTGATTGGAATAGAATAGAAAAGAAAATGAAAATGAAAATGAAAATGAAAATGAAAATGAAAATGAAAATGAAAATGAAATAGCTAATATTGCACATCCCTATGAACCACTGATGTAGGCCTAGAAGAGGACAATCCCATCCAAATGCTCTTGCCATTTCATCCTGTAAATGTGTGCTTCTCAGTGCTCTTCAGTTCCGGTCCTAACAGTAGTTTTTTTAGTTCAACACGGATCCACCCATGATTATGTCACTTTGGTGCCTCCACCCTTTCCTTTCCCTTTAAAGTGACCAAAATGTGAGAACATAAACAGACTCCGCCGCGCGGGAAAACGCCATCTGCTCGTCTGCAGCGCGCTGTAACCGCTCTCCACTGTGATTGGTTCTCTCCGCTTTAAAGACCCAGTCTGACACATTCACGGACCAATCAGAGAGTCAGTCTCAAAACGAGCGCGCCGGGACTTTTAATTTCATTGGTCCAGATGATTATCCAATGTACACGCAGAGCCCAGAGCCCCGGGCTTGTTGGATCCTTGTACAGTGGCTACCATTGGTTAATGTGAACACGTGACTCAATAAGCGCACCGTGGATTGGTCCGCGCGCTGCTCGGGCGCGAGTTTGCAACGCGGGACGGCTCTGGTGTGAGCGCTCAGAGCAGGAGAGGCACAGTGGCGCTGCTTGTGCTCAAGTAGTGGATACTTTCTACAGAAGAATCTCTTTCTTGAAATGAAGAATACTTTGACTCCACAGGCCTGAAGAAAGAGGGACACTTATTTTCTTATTTATTAGACTACAACGACTCATTTTTGTCGTAGAAATCTCTTGAACCTGCACGCTTCTTATTTGTCTAAGGTACTTTTATCTTCCGTACCATGGCGGAGAACAAGCGCCCTCATGTCATTTACTGCAACGATTCACCCAAAAGAGTTTTGGTTTCGGTTATTAAGACGACTCCTATCAAGCCACGGAAGGAGCAGGCGATGACCCCGACCAGCCCGGGATTCAGTGACTTTATGGTGTATCCGTGGAAATGGGGAGAGAATGCTCACAATGTGACTCTTAGTCCAGGCTCCGTGAGCGGCGCCTCGTCCCCGACCGGGACCCAGACGGTCAGGGAGGCGGACCCGGCTGAATCTCCCGAACAGTTCAAGGTACCGACACCTTTTAGGCTAGAAGTCTTAAGAACAGTTTTCAATGTAGATGGAAACTCCACTGACGTCACATTAACAGCTAATTATAATTACAAAGCACTTAATAGTTCAAATGCGAAGTACGTCTACTGCAGTACAATTACGCACGCGTCATGGCTTTGTAATAACCTCTCGCAAACACATTCACTCTGCTTTTTGTATATGTAATTTGACTACGCACACAACGCGATTAACAATTACAGCAGGACACGTTTGAAAAGTAGGCCTATAAAGAGTCCTTTTAAAAATCGCCCGCGCATAAGGGTGCGACATGAGGCATTTAAACCCCAGACACTTCCTGGTCCTGCAGCAGCTGCTCAGGGCTGACGTTTATTCGCCCGCCAAATGTAACCGGATGGAATGACTAATGAAGCAACGTGCTGCAGCGTGGCCCACGTGACTGGAAAAAGAAAAAGTATCAATAAGAATGGAACTATTTATTATATCTCGGCTATAACAGGTGGTTCAAATAGTCGTTTTACATCTAAATCAAAAAGCGAAAACACCAACTATTTCATGATCTTGTCTCGGATCATGTCAACATCAAATGAGTCAATTTTTTTGCTGTCACAAGGCTAATCTTTTCTCTCCTTCTGTCAGGACGGCATTCGGAGAGGGCGGCCGCGAGCAGACACTGTCCGCGAGCTGATAAACGAAGGCGAGACGTCATCCAGCCGCATCCGCTGCAACATCTGCAACCGAGTGTTTCCCCGTGAGAAGTCCCTGCAGGCACACAAGAGGACGCACACAGGTAAGACACGCCCAGACTACGCTCAACTCATCCACATGCCTTTTTTTGAATATAACTTCACTATTGTGCGTCCCAGGAGAGCGCCCGTACCTGTGCGATTACCCGAATTGCGGCAAGGCCTTCGTCCAGAGCGGCCAGCTGAAGACACACCAGCGACTGCACACGGGGGAGAAACCCTTCGTTTGTTCAGAGAAAGGTAACGTTGTTTCCAAAGCCCCGCAGTGTCACCCGGTAAAGAGGTTGCGTTTGCTTGACTGTGCGCGCTTGTCGTCTCAGGGTGTGGAAATCGATTCACGCACGCCAATCGCCACTGTCCCAAGCATCCTTTCTCGCGGCTGAAGAGGGAGGAACCCAAAGAAGCCCAGGGGAGTGCCCACATGGTCGACAACAAGGCTGTGGCGGAGTGGCTGGCAAAGTGAGTCGACGAGCTGATGCTAATTATGATTTTTCAATATTTTCTAAACACTTGACAGGGAAATACATTTCATTTTTCTTTCTTGTGCCTTTTGTGATGAAAACCTCTTTATGCATAATACAGTTTGATTTTCATCCCAAAATAATACCATGGGGTCTTATACTAGTCCTGCTATAGGTCCAGACAATTCTAAAACCATTCAGGAAGGTCCACATTTGTCTTCATATATTAATCTATATATTTTTTTCAGTGTCAACACTTTGATTTGTAGAGTATTGATTAAAAAGAACAATGCTATTTTGGATAAATCGCTCTCGAGTACAGGGTCATCTTCACTCTACGCCATGAGTTTTTACGAGCTGTTGTCTTGGCAGGTATTGGAAAACGCGAGAGCAGCGCGCGCCCACGACCACCAAAATGAAAGGGCAGGGGAAGGGGCGAGCCGAGGACCAGGAGCAGCAGGACCCCATGGAGTTCCTCGAGTCCGACGACGATGATGACGGCGAGGAGACGCCGATGGCGGTGGAGGAGAAGAGCGGTGGGCAGGGCGGAGCAGCCAAGCGCCGCCTACAGGAGCAGAGGGAGCGTCTCCACGGAGCTCTGGCACTCATCGAGCTCGCCAACAACCTGTCCGCTTAAAGATCCAGCTGTTCTTCGGAAAAGTCCACCTCCCAACCCGCCTTCCTGTTCAAATTGCTGTGGAAAGATCTAATTGCAGGCTAGTCTAGCTGGAGATATCATGTTTTACACCAGTCTTTGTTGGGAACTGTCAAAACCTAGCGCAAATACAGCAACAGGGAGGCATAAGCTAAGGCACCTTATTCAATAGCTTCCATTTTATCTTTTATAGGCTGCTATATTTTTTTTAGATTTGACCATATGAAGAATGTTGATCTTTCTTTTTGACTTCTAAAGACAAAAAGGAAGACGGTTTTATGGTTTTAATTTGTTTGCACTTTGACGGTAACGAGTTTTGTTGTGAGTGTAAGAGAGTGTGGAAGTTTATGTACCGATATATAAATATATATATATATGATGGATTAAGAGGAGACGGAATGATTACAGGGTGTGCTCAAGAATAGAAGAGGCAGGTTACTTTTGGTCAGTCGTACTTGTCGTGCCCCTAGTGGTCAGCTTTTATAATGACCGACGGAGCGGAACCATAAGAGTTTAGTTATTATAATTCAGCTCATCTTTACATGCAGTGTGCCTAAAGTATGTAGTCTTAATCATGATGTACACAAGACCAGTGCAAGTCTAATCCAGCTGTCTGTCCCCCCCCAAAAAACTGGGCACTTACAGCAGTTTCCATGTACCTTTCCCAACATTTAAAGCTCTTTTAAAATACAATTGACAATTTGTTTAACATAAGTGTGACATGCTTAATGTGATTCCAAATTAATATTTGCACTATGTAACTTTTCTGGTGAAGGTTTGCCACCTGCTTGTCTCCATGGAGATACTGTATTGCCTTGACAGTTACACATTCCATAAAATAGAAATAGTGCAGGTTTTTCCACTTTTTTTTGGCAGTAAAACACCTGTAACTTGAGTATATGCAAGCTAGATTAGTTTAATGCTTTACTGTGGAACATTGCAGGCAACGCTATAACATCTCCATAGAGAAAAGCAGGTTAATGGACCACTACCCCGCCAGAAAAGTTACACAGTACACACAAAGTACCTTTTATTTACATACTCAAAATGGTAAGATAATAGTATAGTTTCTTTTTTGTTGGATCTCTTGTAATGTTCTGCCTTTTACAGAGGGCATTTAAAAGGCAAAGCACTTTGTTGTAACCACACCAAGTTCTGGATTAAGCTTGCAATGCATTGAAGATTCGTTGTGGGTCGTTGCATCCGGAGAAAGACAACTGGATCTGTGTTTGTTGGATTGGCCTTTTCTTTAGCGACACTACATCCCTGAACACTGTACAAAGCCGCTCACAAAACCCCCGCCTATGCTTCATGATTTTTATTTTGTGTAGATGCATGCTCCTCAACTCAAGTCATTGTAAAACTGGAAGTCAAATTAATTGTTGATAATCAAGGACACCAAATGATGTATTGTACCAATCCATAGTGTGTTTCTAACCCTTAGTTTGTGTTGTGGTTGATTAAAAAAAATATTGTGATTAATATATACATTTGTTTAGGTAATGCAGTGTGCACAATTTACCAAAAGCATTGATTTTTAGCATTTCTCATGATCAATAACCAGCATTTCTGTTAAATCTGTAGTTATTAGTTCACATGCTTGCTACTAAGGCTTATTTTACAAACCCGACTGTCCACACTGTTAAAATGGTTGACCTTCAATAAACATTCACTGAATCTAATGCGGTGTTAACATTTTTTGTGTTTGTTTATTTTAATCAAACATCATAAATCTTTGTAATAAATTGCAAATATTTTTTTTAAAGTACGAGCATTGTACATAAATATGGCTCCAGTATGGAGAAAAATAGCACCACCTAGTGGCAAAAGTCCATTCTACTTGACAGAATATGTTTTTAAAGGGTTTTCTGTTGCATCAATTTTCACCTCTTCTGCCGTTCTCTCAGATGTTGTGGTGAAGCTGAGATACGAGTACACAAGTCCACCCGACATACTGAAAACACAAAGAGCTTTGAATAACACACTGATCGAAGTGTTTACACTCGTCAAACCAGTTGAAATGTGAGTGGTTTACCATATTGTTAGTCCTACAAAGTTTGTCCAAGAAAACACATAGTCTCCTCCCACAAAGATACCGATGTAGGCCACAGCCACATTCTGCAAAATAATTATACTGCATTGCAAACACAAGGTAATACCATTTGCAAAATTAACTGAGGATCTTAACCTGGCACACTTACCTTTATAGCTCCAACTACTGTCGTCGTCAGTGCAGAGTTATAATGACTGCACAGGACTATGGAATACATCAATACAAACCTTCAGGTGGAAAAAACTAACAACAAAAACTTAAAATCATGAAGTAACAAAAGTGTAATTAAAAGATTAAATTGAAATGAATGAGTCGCATACCCCATAATACACGAGAAAATGAAACAGAATAAAAAGGTCCCTTGTGTCCAGCCTTGAAATGTTAGTGACTATGGTCAAGATGATGATGTGGTGGAGGTGCAACATACAAATGAAAATAAACAAATAAATATTAGCTCTTATAATATCTTATAATTATAATATCTCATTACTCACAAGTTTTACATTAATTTTAAAACACGTACCCTCTCCAAGTCTCCTGTATATGCACATATTATGGTGGTGGGAATGACAATGATGAGGGCATTATAAAACAGGACACCGTATTTCCCAAGTCCCTAAAACAGAACAGTTACAGAGCAAAAGTGTTGGCATTTCCCCATGTGGGACAATAAAGGATTATCTTATCTTATTTACAGAAACTCAGAAAAGCCTAAATAATCAGTATTAGTGGTAGAGCCTTTGCATCTAATTTCCATCCATCACTTTATTTGGGAGAAGCTTTATTGTGCATGAATTTGTGTTAAATTATTTGGAGATTACAGTGGCATTTTACATTTTAAACCTAAACTATGTATTGAATAGCATTTTCTCTGGTCAATTTCCTTCAAAAAAAGAATACCGTATTTTCCGCACTATAAGGCGCACTTAAAAGCCTTTAATTTTCTCAAAAAAGGACAATGCGCCTTATAATCCAGTCCGCCTTATATATGAAAAATTATCGAAAATAGACCATTCATTGACAGTGTGCCTTATAATCCGGTGCGCTCTATAGTCCGGAAAATACGGTAAATTACAATTCAGCAGCAGGACAGGTTCAAAACAAGCATTCGGGTCTCTTCGGATAAAAACTGGATTAAATTATGGTTTGTGAGGTGCTAATAGTAATTCTACATTTAATTAGGGCCAAATGTATCCTATGTTCTATACAACTCAGGAAAATATAAACCGTTCCTCTTCAGAGAAAGTAAACTATCCGATGACCATGTTATGACCCACTTGCATTCACAAGAAAGATGACACTGTAAAACGTACCTCCACCCCAAGTTTTTTCTTGGTGTACACGCCGTAGGCAGCGGTGAAAGCGTCGTTGAGCAGAATAAAGACATAGCCCTCCACCTCGAAGGCCAGGTCTGAGCTGGAACAACAAGTCCATCATCCGTGACACTCTGCGTTCAAGCGTAGAACTTAATCCGAATAACTCACCTCGCCGCAATCAAAGCCCCAAGGACAATGGTCAGCACACTGTACGCCAGCGGCCTTGAGAAGGTTTTCCTGGCAACACATAGAAACTAATGAATACAGGAAATGTTGACATACTCGCGGCTCATTGTCGTCTTTGTCTTTCACAATGGAAGGCGCACAATGTAACTTTTCTGGTGGCGATGTAAATGCTCCGTCTGGAATGTTGGCTAGAAGTTACGTGTCGGCTCTGTGGAGAGGCAACCATGCTCACGTGAAGAATGCATGTTTTCAAAGTTACTTTTATGTAGCGCCCACAAGAAGAGTTACACAGTGCAACAATTATAATACTTTTTATATATGTGTAACTCGATGTCTACATTCTCCAAACAGGTTCATTTTATTTCTTATCAGACAGGTGTTTGTTTGTCGTCATACTTGTTTGTCGGCATGTTTTGTCTTTGCTGATCGACTGATAAAAAAAATGAATGATAGGAAGGGTAACACTCCCTACACTAGGGTTAAAACACCATGAACAAACAAAACAGTAAAACCATACAAAAACTCTTCCAATTACTCGTTCACCCTAAATACAAAATAGACCTGGACCACAAATGTAACTTTATGTGAAAAGGAAACATCTGGAACACACGCACACACACGGGCATTAAAATGAAAAGCAGAGCAGTAAATCGAGACGAGGGGGCTTCCATGCTCTGTCATGCTTGGGATACTAAAGAAGTCGGACGACCGATGATGACGACAGCGTACGAGCGGTCGAAGCACGTCAAGGAATATGACAACAAACAAACACTGGTCTGAGAGAAGAAATAAAAGTAGTCGTGGATATCTACACGTTGGAATTGCATATGCTGTATGTTTTGTGAGGGAAAACGCTTACCTCAATAAATACATTTCTAAAACCATTGTCATCAGTATAGAGAACTTCCTCAAAACTGTAAACATTGGCAAACTGTAAAAGGAACAAAGAGGAACATTTATAAATGAACGATATACGGCTCATTAGCCCAACAACGGCCTACTTAGCGTTGATAATAGCCCACCTGAGTTTTTGGGTGCTCCCTAAGCCCGTGATGTGGTTCCCTATATACAACAATGGCAGCGGGAACATCTGAAAGCAAAAACGTATTGCATATTTTTCATTTGTAAATTGGCTCAAGCCGATTTTATAGTTGAATCTGACAAACCTTATGGAAAATACTTCGGTCAAAGTCCTGAAACTGGACGGCTCTGCTCTTTTTGGCAACATAAAGAACAGCAATGGTGGTGATCATCTGAAAGATAAGGTTAACAGTAACTTTGGTATCATGTGTATTATAGTATAGGATATAGGAAGAGGTGGTAGGGTAGCCACGCGTTAAAAAAATATTCTGACTCAGGTAGAGGTAAAACGTACTTGGAGTAACAGTTTGGATGTAAATAGTAGTTTATAGTTATTTATTGCATGTTTCTATTGACCTGCTGTTCCTGAATTGTCCGTTGCAAGACAGGACTTTCCTCATTGTGGGACAAATGAAAGTTCCCTAACATCATCTATATCAATGTAATCAGACAGACAAACATTACCTAAAGCACAGATGCTGGATCTAGCAATTAGGGCATTCTCAGGATTAATTGATTAGTTGTTTAGAGATCACAAAAGTTCCGCAAAAGATACATTTTTTTTTTATAAATTTGACCTATAAAAAGCTTAAGTGAAGGCGCTTGAGGACATTTGGTGGCATACATTATAATAAAGTATTTTCATCAGAAACGCTACATTTGTTAAATTTACACATTTCCCTGTCATTTTGATGTAATTAGAGACAATATATATACACACGAGTCATAACTTATTTTCTTAATCCATGCATCCGTTTACTGTTCTTTGTTTGATTCATAAATAGTTCTAAAAGGTTTTGTCACTATAGAGTGGGAAAAGTAACCAAAAATGTACTAGGACTAGTTCAAACTAAATATATGTGGAAGAACTGGTTCTCCTCCTGATGAACTGGTTCTCCTCCTGAAGGGTCCAGCTCCACTGTCTCTTGTCAGCCTGTCCATCTGAGAGAGTCTGATCTCTCCGTCACTGTGGAAGGTCCCAAGGAGGATTTTTTGTAGTTTTTCCTGGCCGAGAAGTAAGGTCTAAGGACAGGGGACTCTGGAACATCGTCCCTCGTCCCTATGGACATTGTTTAACCCGTTCCTCACTGTCGCCCTCCGAGACAAGCGCTGTTTTGATTTGAGGCGTTATAAAAATACATTGGATTGAATTGAAAAAGTAAAAGTATGGCTTCAGCAGCTGCAGTTTCTTCACAAAGTGTCTCAGGTACATGACTCTGGAGCCTGCACCTCTGACCGCACACAGCTCTTAAATAGTCTGTTAAAAGTGCACCTTGCAGCAGCAGCTTACCTGTCCTATTCCCACAAAGGCGTAAGACGGAAACCTGCAGAAGCATCAAAGCAATATTAACACCGCGTATTATTACTATAATTATCATCGTTATAATTACGATTCTCATTTCCAAGCCGTTACGCACTACGTGACCCTTTGACCCACCTGAAGCCAGTCAACACGGTCTTGTTCGCCACGGTTATGAGGAAAGAGCTTAACGCGTAAAACAGCGCGGACAGAAACTTCACAAGTCCAGTCGGCAGAGCGCTGTTCTTCTGGGGACATTCCGCTGTCATCGTGAACACGCTTCCTGCGGGAAATCGTGTCTCTTCCCGGGGCAGGACAGCGAGAGGCGAGTTGTTCCTCATTCTAACAACACAACGTTTCGATTTCCTGCCGAATGCTTAGTGGGCGGTGCCAAAGTGACGAGGACACGTGGACCACCGGCACGAGCTCTGCACAGGCTGTCACGTTACACAGAGGGGTGCGAACCTATGTGCCCCGGTACCTTTGTCCCCAGGTACCTATGCTCCCAGGTACCTATGCTCCCAGGTACCTATGCTCCCAGGTACCTATGTTCCCAGGTACCTATGTTCCCAGGTACCTATGCTCCCAGGTACCTATGCTCCCAGGTACCTATGTTCCCAGGTACCTATGCTCCCAGGTACCTATGTTCCCAGGAACCTATGTTCCCAGGAACCTATGCTCCCAGGTACCTATGTTCCCAGGAACCTATGCTCCCAGGTACCTATGCTCCCAGGTACCTATGTTCCCAGGTACCTATGCTCCCAGGTACCTATGTTCCCAGGAACCTATGCTCCCAGGTACTTATGCTCCCAGGTACCTATGTTCCCAGGTACCTATGTTCCCAGGTACCTATGCTCCCAGGTACCTATGCTCCCAGGTACCTATGTTCCCAGGTACCTATGTTCCCAGGTACCTATGCTCCCAGGTACCTATGTTCCCAGGAACCTATGTTCCCAGGAACCTATGCTCCCAGGTACCTATGTTCCCAGGAACCTATGCTCCCAGGTACCTATGCTCCCAGGTACCTATGTTCCCAGGTACCTATGCTCCCAGGTACCTATGTTCCCAGGAACCTATGCTCCCAGGTACTTATGCTCCCAGGTACCTATGTTCCCAGGTACCTATGCTCCCAGGTTCCTATGCTCCCAGGTACCTATGTTCCCCGGTACCTATGTTCCCCGGTACCTATGCTCCCAGGTACCTATGCTCCCAGGTACCTATGTTCCCAGGTACCTATGCTCCCAGGTTCCTATGCTCCCAGGTACCTATGCTCCCAGGTACCTATGTTCCCCGGTACCTATGCTCCCAGGTACCTATGCTCCCAGGTACCTATGTTCCCAGGTACCTATGCTCCCAGGTACCTATGCTCCCAGGTACCTATGCTCCCCGGTACCTATGTTCCCCGGTACCTATGTTCCCCGGTACCTATGCTCCCAGGTACCTATGCTCCCCGGTACCTATGTTCCCCGCTATGTTCCTCGGTACCTGGGATAGGGTTAGATGCTGCTATATTATGCTGTAAAACCATACATTTATGCACAAATATTGGGGATATGGAACCGGAACCAATAACCTATGCTTGTATATGCATAGTTCACCCATTCATAGAAAAGGGGGAACATAGATACGGTAACTGGGAACATAGGGAACATAGGTACGGTACTGGGGAATATAGGTATCGGGGAATATAGGTACCGGGGAATATAGGTATGGTACCGGGGAACATAGGTACCGGGGAACATAGGTACCGGGGATCATAGGTACCGGGGATCATAGGTACAGGGGAACATAGGTACCGGGGAACATAGGTACCGGGGATCATAGGTACCGGGGATCATAGGTACAGGGGAACATAGGTACCGGGGATCATAGGTACAGGGGATCATAGGTACCGGGGAACATAGGTACTGGGGATCATAGGTACCGGGGATCATAGGTACAGGGGAACATAGGTACCGGGGATCATAGGTACCGGGGAACATAGGTACCGGGGAACTGACCCCGACAAAGGTCACTTTTATTTTTGTTATTATATTGGTTAAGGTGTATATTTATAGCCAAAATGATTTGTTTAGACAAGTGGATACCAACCTTTTTATTCCCTACGAGCCCTTGTTTTTCCCCCTGCGCCCCGTCCCAAAATCAAAATAAGGGCCCCCACAAATAGGGTGACCGCCTCAAATTGTTGGATGATGTGAGGCAAAGGGACGGACTGAAGCCCATAGATTAAAACTGCAAAATTTCCATATTCAGTTTCAGTTTTTTTTATTGATCATGATGTACAGAGAGAGATTGGAATAGTAACAGGTGCCAGCATGTATGATATTACACGCCTGAAAGCCAGTGCACCCAAAAATATGATCTTGTTTTCTGTGTTAGTCTCTCTCGTTTTTTGCAATTTATGTAGAGAAGGACAGGGTGGGACATCATATACCCACAAATTCATCAGATTATTGTTTATTTTTTCCTATTCCAATGATTGATCAGTTTGCACAAATTATTTTTGACGATCCGACAAAACTCTGGGGGCCCACTGACATCATCTGATTTTATATATACTTGTTTGACCAAATTAAAAAGGTTGAGGCTTTACTGTACTGTACTTTACTTTACTTTAAGTACTGGGGATTCAATCTGTTAGAGGAACCGTTTATCTGAGGCTCCGTGTTCAAATATTTACATAAGCCACATGCTAATATTTACTTTGATTATATTTGAAGGGACAGTAAAGGCACTAAGTTAATAAAAACAGATGCCCAATACCGGATGATAGCTTAATGACACATAATACATACAATTTGCACTCAAGTAAAAGTACAGTTGCATGGCACTTAAGAGTAAAAAGCATGTCTAAAAGTTGCTATTCAAAGTACTGAGTTATTTTTCTATGCAACTTGATTCATTTAATTTAAGATTAAAATCAAGCTAAATAGTTTTAAACAGTAATCTACATAGTATTTGAGCTCTGGCCAATCAGAGCAGGTGATAAAGTGAGGTTACGTGGGTCTGTGGGTAAGAGAAGGAGCAGATACACAACCTGCACGAAGATGCTTCTGGCTGTTCTCAGTAACTTTTTTAATGTAATGTGCTGAAAATATACTCAATTATAAGTACACATTAAACTAGATAATGCCATTGCGAGTGTCTGCATTCTTGCGTAAAAGTACAACATGTGTGTAAGAGTACTACATGTGTGTAAGTAGTACTGGTGGTACTACTTAAAATAACATGTCAGATTTAAATGACAACAAATTACATTGAAGCTAAATAATTAAGTATAAAGAATAAAGCCTAAAGAATAAAGTCTAAAGAATAATAATTCTAATTCCCCATTCATTTCAATGGGGAAAATAATAATAATAATAATAATAACTTTTATTTATATAGCGCTTTTCAGTGACCCAAAGACGCTGAACATAATAAAAAAGGGGGGGGGGGTATTTACAGACAGGGGGGGACAACACGTACAATACACATTAATATACAGATAAAATGAACAAGACAGAAGAAGTAGAGAGAAAAAGATGGGGATGTAACAGGGGGTAGAAGAGTAGGCAATGGGGTAGAGGAGGCTAGGGGTAGGGGAGGTCATAAGCTTGGGTGAAGAGGTATGTTTTTAGGCGGGATTTGAATGTTGTGAGTGAGGGAGAGTGGCGGACAGGTTGGGGGAGGGAGTTCCAGAGTCGGGGTGCTGTTCGGGAGAATGCTCTGTCGCCAAAAGTTTTGAGTCGGGATGTTGGTGCAGTCAGGGTGAGAGAGGAGGAGGATCGGAGAGCTCGGGTGGGGCGGTGGGGGATGAGGAGGTCAGACAGGTAGGGGGGGGCAAGGTGGTGAAGAGCTTTGAAGGTGAGGAGGAGTATTTTAAAGTTTATGCGCTGCTTGATGGGGAGCCAGTGGAGAGAGCGGAGAACGGGAGTGATGTGATCACGGGACCGGGTGTGGGTGAGGAGGCGGGCAGCGGAGTTTTGGACCATTTGGAGTCTATGGAGGGAATGGGTCATACATACACTGTGTTATATTATTATAGACTGCATTGTGTTTTTTATCGTAACATTGTAAAGCACTTTAAAATGCGCTTTGTGCGAATTGTGCTCTATAAATAAATTGTATTGATTGATTGACTTTCCTCTGACATGCAAATGCAGTTGTAATGATCTGTCGATGATTTATGGACTTAAAAACTGCACAAAAGAGCCATGACATCACAAATCTGGGAAATACAGAATGATGATGATACAGAGTGTTTTTGACGTTCGTTAGTCAGAATTACAGGAAGTAGTGCAAGCAATATAAAATAAAATAAAAATTGCAAGAGTAAATATTTTTGACGGCCAGCAAAAATATTGTCTAAAAAACTTCATCATCAATAATTGTTGGAAATGCTTTATTCATGGTTGATACAGAAACATATTGTGCATGTAATTTATTCTTATTTACAAGAGTGTTGCAAATCAAGAGATTCCCAAAAATATCTGTATGGGCCTCTCAATAGCAATGTTATCAAAACCTGTACTGGTGTTTAGATTGACATGAACCTAAAGAGGACATGCTGTTTACAATTAAGCCCACTAGAGAGAGTTGTTGCACTAACACAGCAATAGAAGCTGGCAGTTATCCCACGAATCATCTAGTATATTTTTCTTTATCTTTATCCTTCATTACGCCCGTCGTACTTCATTAATCCAAATATTACATAAAACCGTCATGCAAGAAAACTTCAGGCGTGACAAATTAATTGTTCCTGGATCAAAACACACAACATTTCAAAGCTCCTGGCACCAATTCATCTGCTGCCGGTGGCTTTTATTAGAAATTGAGCAATTCTTTTGGCTTATGTGTTTCTTGAACTCAATGTCTCTATCTAAAAATCACATCTTTAAAGGGTCTAAATCTCACTTTTATTCCTAGTTCAGGAAAATGCTTTTAATTACTAAAGTGTAGTGTAGAAACAGCTTATTGTGGAATAAAAAAGGGACTCAATGATGATAATTGGATGAAAACCACATAAAAGGAAGAGACGAGACTGGTGTCTGAATCATGTTTTTCTTTTTACCCACGGTTGAAAATACAGTCCCTCTAACAACTTTGTTTGCATTTCATTCTTCTAGACCTCGACCACACGTGAGACTTGCTTTATTGAACCAACTTAAGATGAAGAACGGCCCGTCAGACGATGTGGGCGAGTCATAAAACCCTCCAGGTCATATTGTCATAAAACACACGCAAAGAAACACTAGCTCTCGCCCCTCTCTGGATCATGATCACATGATGTTCAGATGTGTGACAGAGATTAGTGAAACATTAGGACTGTTAATGCTACAGTATATATGCATTCACAGGACTTCAGGCTACATTAGCTTATGGAAAGTGCAGAATTTGTTTTACCAATCCGCTGCACCAAAAAATGTAGAGGTTACACTTTTTGACAGTTTTGCCTGGATTGCAACAACATAAAAATGTGATTGTCATGGATTATTTTATATTCATTTATTGCATTGTTTTATGTTTCAGAGTTGTGTTCTGGTCACAGTGGGTTGAGCATATACTATCAAAAGACATATTAATATTAAAATATTAAAACTGAATCTCACATAATCTTTTATTTGGAAAACTAAAGAACAGGTGTTTCTAAACTATTTTCAACTAAGGCCACATTTTGAAACATTTGAAACATTTTGTGGCAGAGGGTCACAAACAACCCGACAATGTCGAATTTGTTGAATGACAAAGTGAATCGTTTAAAATGTTGCATTTGACATCGTTTTTGATGCCTCCACACCTTTAATAAGACATGGAACATTAATAGAAGGTTGGTATCAAAATGCTTTTACAGTAAAAAGTACTACTTTTTGGTGTTTGGACCAATTTAGCAGGAAGCTTGAGGGCCAACAAGAATTGGTCTGAGGGTCGCATTTGGCCCCCGGGCCGTAGTTTGGACATGCCTGGTTTACATAGATTTCTCAATTTCAGCAGATCCTCTAATCCCTGTTTCTAATGTTTGTAAAAACATGACAATTCATTTGTATTTAGAATTTTTATTGACTTTTCAACAAGTATATTCTAATGACATAATCTAAAGAAAACATAACATTAATCCCATGTAATTATATTCCAGATGTGTGGAGTAATATGTTGTACATTCTAAACAAAAGCAACAATGATGAAAAAGCAAGTCCAAAAATGCATTTAATTTGACTTTCACATTTAGTTTCTCTAATCCCTAAATGGAAAAAAGAAACAGTTTGTATATATATATATATGTTCATACAAACTCAAAGATCAGCTGCAAATTCTCTCTCTCCACAGATGTTTTCTCTCTGCATTAGTCGGGTCAGGGTCAGCGTAGTTCACAATAGAAAGTACTGTTCTGTTCTGTAAGACGTCTTCCGTGGGAGGTCTTATTCAATAGGTATCCTTGCGGTGGCTGCGCCTCCTCCGTCTCTGCAGCCGGATCAAAGCCTTCTTCACTTTGGGATGAACACAAATGGGCTTCTGGAAGTTTTTCACATGAAGACTGGCAATACAAATGCGGAACAATGCGATTAGAGCAAGGAAAGTTTATTTTAAAGAGCCCAATTTGTACGCAAAGTAATTCAAAGATCCATTCAAATCACAATAGAAACAAATAAAATTATTACAAAATGAAAGATTCAGAATGTTGCTTAAAGGCGCATTGCGTAACTTTTCTGATAGAGGCTCTGGCAACTGCTTGTCTCCATGGAGATGTTGTGGCTCTGCCTGTGATGTTCCACAGTATGGCAGTAAACTCATCCACGGAGACAAGCAGATGACGCCAAGTTACGTGTCAGATCTGGGGAAAGACGTGCCCACTCACAGTAATAATTCTTCTTTTTCTATAAATTCAAGTAATAAAAACACCTACTACTGAATAAATACAAAGTAGACAAGTTTAATGCCGTATTGTGAAAAATTCCAGGCAACAGAATGACATCGCCATGGAGACGAGTAGGTGGCAGAAAAGTTATACAGTGCACCAGAAGATAAAGAAGAGCAGATCGTCATAAAAGTGTGCATGCAAACAAATAAATATAAGAATAAGAGATTTGAACAATTGGTTTAGAACATATTTATGAAATCTGTGGAGAGGATATAAACGGTCACAGCAACTCACATGACTGCAGAGATGTCACAGGCCCCGTTGCTTTGCTGAATCTCCCATCTCTGAACCTTCAACAGGATCCGCAGAGGGACGTCCATTTTGGTTGAGATGCAGCATTTTGGGATTCCAGCTGTGACAAAACAAATGAGCAGGAACTTAGATCTCACTGGAGAAAGAGATGTGCGTGAATGAACCACAGCACGTTATATTAGTGAGTCTAAACTGGTGGGTCAGGTTTTGTGAATGGTTTGGCCCTGTAAAACCTATTGGGACCATGTCTTTTTGGTATTAAACATTGATTTGGTTTCACAGTTTCATGATAACGTGATTGATTTTATAATATGTAAATAACAATTCAGTTGCTAAGGCCTTCATGTAGTGCATACTTTGTGATTGTTTGTGACCCGCATTTTCAAAAGTTGATTGTGATTTATGATGAAGAATTCTAAGACAAATATTGAGTTTCAGATAAGTTGAGATAAGATAAGAAATGCTGTCAATGTATGTCGCACCTTTCCATGACCCATTTTCCCACTGGATGCAAACAACTACTATATATTATATATATAAAACCTATTCAATCAATCTATTTGCTAAAATGTCTTATTGAATTCAGAATTATCGTAATATTTATTTATCATTTATTTTTTGTAGTTTTCATTCTTGATAACAAATATAATAATAGACATTACTGGCATAATAATTAAATAAATACATCCTTTCAAAACTATTGATGAAATGTGAGAACATTTTATTGAAGTCCCTTAAACCTATTTAAATGCATGAAATAATTGCATTACTAGCAATGTAAACTACATTTACAAACATCCTATTTAAAATTCCCAGATTTTTCTTTGAATTTCATTTAATTTTTTTTAATGTTTTTATTTATTTTGCATGAAATTATAATATATTTGGCAGACCTTATCTGCCCAAGAACCACACATTTCCTATTGAAGCACACATTTATTTAGTAAATTCAAATAAATGTCCATGTGAACTTGGTGTGGTCCAGTTCTAGTTCTGGTTTAATAGTCACGGGTCTGGTCCAGGTTTAGTCCCAATCTTGTGTGTCAGTGTCTAAGGATGCGTTTACGCCGCAGCAAACAAACAAAGGCTGATCAGTCCGAACACGACGTAAACGTGTGCATTTCTCTCACCTTGGCTGTAGGTGACCGCGAAGGCGCACAAGCAGACTCCAAGGAACACCACTTTGAGATCCATGATGACAACGGGGAATGTCTGGATCGGTCTGTTCCCAAGCTCCTTATGAAGTACCCGCGGCCCCCCTCCTTCTCCCCATCGCCACCCATCAACCTTGCCCACACCTCCTCACCTACTTCCAGTTCACACAATCAGGATACAAAACATAAAAACCTCCATCAAACCAGTTGAGCAAACCTCGCCAACAAATCACGCACACAACTCATAGAAATTGACAGTGTAATAATCCTTTGGAGATGAGTCTATCAAAACAGAAAATGTGGGTTTAAAGTTGTTGATGTGGTAAAGGTTTGCACCCGGCGTACAAGCCCTGGCACGTTTAGTAATAAGCACTTTCTCAACTGAATTTGATTTGATTGATGGCAGATGTTGCAAACGTTGTAAAAGGGTCACGGTTCAAGCACTCAGGAGCGGGAGCCTATACAATCTGAATCAGCAATGATCGTAAAGACTCAACGAGCTGAGATAGTGTAAAGATATTTTCAAAAAACATATTTACAATAAGAGCCGTACCCCCAAGCGCAGTGCATATTTCTCTATTAAGGTGTGTCTTTGTGGAAGTTTGACAGTTAACACTCATCCGCCTGTAAAAGTTAGACAATGTAAGGTTAGAATGACGACTTTGGTTTCATAAATTATATATTTGAGTTGATTGGAACAAACACAAGTGCGTGAGCAATGCGTGCCAAACATGCCCTGAAAGCAAGTAAACATAATAGATTATATCATCATAATCATAACCATAATCATAGTCAAACTGTGGACATTTATGTTTTAACAGCTTTGCTCCTCCAGCTGAATGCAAACCAAGTAAATCCTACTCCACAACAGATGACGCTTGTTCACAGAGAACCAGGAGATTCAAGATGACAACAAATGCAGATGTAGATGAATCTTTCAGTAGATGTTTAATTCTTCAGATTTCTGTTGGTGGTGTGGTTTTGGATTATTCGAAAAGTGCCCATATATTGTAAAACATGTTTATTTGTTAGAAAATAGCCTGGAATTAAGAAAAAGGAATAAGTAGTAGTGTGAAAATATTGTAAAAAATTCCACATCATCATAAACAAATGAACGATTGAAACATTAGCCCCAAGACAATGCTCTCCAGTGGTAGTTACTCAAATGAGCTATTTGAGCTTGTGTTTCATCAGTTTAACATTCTTATGAAATTATATTGCATACATATTATTGGTAAATTACAGTAGGAATTACTCACTAAATACTGGTACTCACTGGGGATTTACCTAGTGTAGTATTGAGAATACCTAGAGGACAAAATAACAAACCTTTGACATGCGCTGGCTGTAGCTCACAGCAGGTACACCTGTCAAAGATAAGAGGTCCTGGGGCACTTTCTTGCTGGATCCGGGAACTGGATACATAGGGCCAGACTTTCAGTAAATACCTCTGCTTTTAAATCATCTCACAGGTACAATTCATGTTTTGTCCCTCGACACACTGTACAAGTCTGCACATAACAGAGAATGTGTTCAAAAGAGGCGAGTAAACATGTTAAGACTGCTGAGGCATATATCTTTGAATCATCCATCTAACTTTGTTAAACCCATCTTTGTCCTGTATAAACAGTGATAGAGGAAAAATGAGATGTTCTTGTCCTGGCCTTTTCTTTATGCTCCTTTCTCAGATATTACCGACTCACATCCAAATACAGTCAGCGCATGTCGGTGGCAAGAAGACTGTTTCATATGAATAAAACTATCAATCAAATGTATTATGCCACCAATAAAATATCACCAAATCAGATTGATTAATACAAAAAAATATGGTAGATAAATATATAATAATGGCACTACCCGGTTCTTTAAATTTGGCAATGGTGATTTTTGATACAGAACTATGTTTAGGAAACCCCAAAAAGTTCATTTCAATTAAATCCATGTGTAAATGTTTGACACTGATTGAAAATCAAGGCTCTGCTGCATGCAACAGACAGACTTTGTAACTACCAAATAAAGACGTATTGCTAAATATACAAAGTGAGTAACATACTTATTATTATTACTTCCTTCATAGTTCACTGTTTAAATGTTATTAATTATACTTACAGACCACATGCGATATGGGTGTAACCTTAGTGTCTTGCCATGGCTACAGAGCCGCGGCACGGCCCTATAGCCTCATGGCAAACCCTAACCCTAACCCTGACCCTAACCCTGACCCTAACCCTGACCCTAATCTTAACCCGGCGCAGTTAAATAGCCCAGCAGTTTCAGGAGCCGCGGCACAAAATAGCTTAGCAGTTTGGGCAGCGGCTCTGTAGACACTCCCTAGTGGGCCACTCAAAAACACAACATCAGTAGCAGCGTGGTAAAGGCAATTACACCACTAACCCTGGAGTAAGTAAACAACCGCTTCAACCGACTGGTGCTCACCGCCCCATTTTCCAAATAGTTTTTTTCTGTTCAACCTGTTAATACAGGCTATAATTAATGTCAGGGCAGATTAGTTAATTGCATGGGTACAATTTACTACCAGTGAAAATATCTAAAACCAAAGAGCTCTCTGAAGATTTAACATGTCAATCTTCAAAAGTGGAGCTATGATTAATTGGACATATTCCAATTCGGGCTCATAGCCAATGTCACACCTGAGTAACAAACATAATAAATTATTTATTTGATGATCTAGTTCTGGTTCATCACATCACTGCTGTTATTAGTATGTTTTACATCCTAGTGTCTTAAACGACTACTGTATTTCTGTGTAGCATGCGCAATATTATTTACACAAACCTCAGACAATAGACTAGAGTTTTCAAATCAAATTTTATTCTTATGTCTTAACTAGTTGCATTTAGTATTGCACATTATTAAAAATATTACACAAATCAATGCATTGTATCATTTGCCTAAAACACAATATAATTCAGCTAATTCTTCTGGGTTAAAATATATCTACCAGATTACACATTGAAGGCAGTCTTACAGGTGTTCCTCTGTGATTTGTGATCTCAGCAGCAGGGCTCATTCATTGTCTTGGCTGGTGCAGGGTCAAGGCTGTTGGGACGTTGTGGGCGCGTTCAGGGGGACAGAGCGCCCTCTAGTGTCAGTACTCTGTCTGTGTTCTGCTGGCTATGTGCAACAGACGTAGCAAAAGCTCTGTGGGAGAACTGTGGGCCCCTTCTGAGGATTCAATGTCCACCAGGCAGTCCGAGTCCAGCACACAGCTCTCTGACAAACAACAGGCAACAAGTTTAGACATATTTACATCTAAAAGATCTAGCAGTCATTTGGACAATGTTTTTTTTTAAATAAAGACGTTTCAGCTTTCACCCATTTTATGTCATTTTCAACTTTTAAAATGTTTTCAGTGTGCTAGGTGTTGCACACACAATTTAAATGTGGTCAATGCTCAGTCCTCTGAAGCATTTCTGCAAACAAAATCTAGGCCTTATTAAATGAAAACTCGACTAGTTTTTGGGGCTCAATATTTATTATGCAATAATGTACTGATCTGTACTGTAGTGACATTGGTTTTATCACTAGTGTTCCAGAACCCAACACAGCACTGCACTTTTTCATCAAAACCTTTAATGATATTACTGATAAACATCCCCCGCTTAAAAGAGTCAGGGTCAATAATAAGAGTAATTCCTGGTTCTGTCCAGACATCGCTGCATTATCTCGAGAGCGTGACAAAGCCTGGGCAGAAGCCACGGCAACCGAATCAGCAGCAGATTGACAGCAGTTTTACACAGTATGAAGTATTAATTATGTTGCTCTCTGTTCTGCTGGTGGCTTTCAATCTGAATTTTCTTATCCTAACAAAGATGTTACTCAAGGGTCTGTCCTTGCACCACCACTATTCACAATTGATATAAACTCTATTGGCCATAATTTAAAACATAGTAACGTTCACTTGTATGCAAATGATGTGATTCTATGTGCTAGGGCGCCTTCTGCTGCACAAGTGACTCAAAATATATTCAAGCGGATTAATTTAAATTTGTTGATGAATTCAAATAAAACTAAATGTACGCTGTTCTCCAAAACGTGCTCTAGCTTCTGAAATGTTTCTTTGAATAAGTACCCTACGACAAATACTTCAGCACCTGGAACAATGATAAACTCTACTTATACAAACACGTACAAGAGCTGTCAAACTTAAAGCCAGATCGTCATTCTTCTTTAGAAATAAAAAGTGAGTCCCTCTTAATTCTGTTAATCCAGGCAACATTTTATATTCTACATATCTCTTATATATATATATATATATATATATATATATATATATATATATATATATATATATATATATATATATATATATATATATATATATATATATATGGATGCTACAGCAACAGTGTTAAAACCTCTGAACTCGGTTTATCATTCAGCTCTAAGGTTCAGCTCTAAGGTTCAGCTCTAAGGTTCAGCTCTAAGGTTCAGCTCTGAGGTTCAGCTCTGAGGTTCAGCTCTAAGGTTCAGCTCTGAGGTTCAGCTCTAAGGTTCAGCTCTAAGGTTCAGCTCTCAGGTTCAGCTCTAAGGTTCAGCTCTGAGGTTCAGCTCTGAGGTTCAGCTCTAAGGTTCAGCTCTGAGGTTCAGCTCTGAGGTTCAGCTCTGAGGTTCAGCTCTAAGGTTCAGCTCTAAGGTTCAGCTCTAAGGTTCAGCGCTAAGGTTCAGCTCTGAGGTTCAGCTCTAAGGTTCAGCTCTGAGGTTCATCTCTAAGGTTCAGCTCTGAGGTTCAGCTCTAAGGTTCAGCTCTGAGGTTCATCTCTAAGGTTCAGCTCTGAGGTTCAGCTCTGAGGTTCAGCTCTAAGGTTCAGCTCTGAGGTTCAGCTCTGAGGTTCAGCTCTAAGGTTCAGCTCTGAGGTTCAGCTCTGAGGTTCATCTCTAAGGTTCAGCTCTGAGGTTCAGCTCTGAGGTTCAGCTCTAAGGTTCAGCTCTGAGGTTCAGCTCTGAGGTTCAGCTCTAAGGTTCAGCTCTAAGGTTCAGCGCTAAGGTTCAGCTCTGAGGTTCAGCTCTGAGGTTCAGCTCTAAGGTTCAGCGCTAAGGTTCAGCTCTGAGGTTCAGCTCTGAGGTTCAGCTCTAAGGTTCAGCTCTGAGGTTCAGCTCTGAGGTTCAGCTCTGATGTTCAGCTCTAAGGTTCAGCTCTGAGGTTCAGCTCTGAGGTTCAGCTCTAAGGTTCAGCGCTAAGGTTCAGCTCTGAGGTTCAGCTCTGAGGTTCAGCTCTAAGGTTCAGCTCTAAGGTTCAGCGCTAAGGTTCAGCTCTGAGGTTCAGCTCTAAGGTTCAGCTCTAAGGTTCAGCGCTAAGGTTCAGCTCTGAGGTTCAGCTCTAAGGTTCAGCTCTAAGGTTCAGCGCTAAGGTTCAGCTCTGAGGTTCAGCTCTAAGGTTCAGCTCTAAGGTTCAGCGCTAAGGTTCAGCTCTGAGGTTCAGCTCTGAGGTTCAGCTCTAAGGTTCAGCTCTAAGGTTCAGCGCTAAGGTTCAGCTCTGAGGTTCAGCTCTAAGGTTCAGCTCTAAGGTTCAGCGCTAAGGTTCAGCTCTGAGGTTCAGCTCTGAGGTTCAGCTCTGAGGTTCATTACAGGAGAAGGACACAGAACTCACACTGTGAATTATAATCTGAAGTAAAATGGCAATCATTGGATGCAAGAAGAGAACAGCACTGCCTTTCGGTTATCTACAAGGCTCCAATTGGCATTTTGCTTGATTATTTATCAAGTTTGCTGATCACCAAATCAAGAATTCATCAAATGAGAAATCAGAACAGTATTATTTTACAATTGCACCGTCTCTACACAGTCAAGGAAAAAGGCTTTCGTCAGCTTTACTCTCTGTCTGTGGAACAGAACACAGCATATTTAAATTAAATTATTTTATGCCTTCAATTCATTCAAAGTACTAGTTCAAAATGATCCACCATCCCAGGGCTTTAGCTTAGTATACATTTAATTTATGGATATATTGAATGTTTTATTGGCATTTTATATGGTTATTCTATAGTTGTTTATTTTATTTGTATTTTATACTTCACAGGGTACACATGCAAAAGAGACCCTAACCCCTGTATAAAGATATGATAAATAAACAGTGAGTTTGATCTGCACTCACCCCAAACCAGGTAACTTGTGATATTCAATGTAACCTATTCCAAACAATGTATACTCGAGCATACTGCCTAATATGATCAAAAATACATTCACAGACCCAGGTCCTTCATTGTTACCTGAGTCACAGCAGAGTCCTGAGGCAGCACAGCGGCCCCCCTCTGATCCACAGGGTCTCCCTCCCGACTGGCAGGGGGTGAGCAGGTAGTTCTCTTCCACACAGTGAGCGGTTTCTGGGGATCCCATCAGGCAGCCCAGGCCCTCCCCACAGCAGATACTGGGGCCAAAGCAGCGGCCCCTCTCGCCGGGGCCACACGCCATACACTGGGATGACAAAGGAACATGAGAGTCTGAAGTCAACAGGAATAAAGCAGTAAATCTCGTCATGCTGCAGTAATATATATAAGAATAAAGTCCATTCCCGACGTATTGACAAATTCAATTTATGTTAGAGTTTAATGCTTCGCTTGAATAAAAACATTTCTGTGCAAGCAAAGCATTTAAAAAAAGCATCTTGTCTTTATACTCCATCGTAATTATTTGTACGTTTTTAAATGTATTGTGGACCTTTTTGTGTTTAAAATAAAGCTTGATAAATTCAAAGTTTTTGTCTTGTGCATTTTTAGAGTTAAAACAGGCCTATCCAGGTTACATACTAGTTGCTTAAGCTCAAGCCTGTCAAATAAACAGGTAATTTAAAGTTGTTGTTGCAAAAAAAAGTAAGACAATTCGTGGGGAAAAAACACAATTTTACCCGTAACACAGCTGCACCCAATTCATTCAACTGTCAAAAATAACTCCTCGCCCCGGGTCGTGCTCACCTGTCTGAGGCTGGGGTCCTGCAGGGCTCTCTTGCCTCCTCGGGGGCAGTTCTGGATGTAGCAGGCGGAGGAGAGGGCGATGAGTCCCAGGACGCACAGGGGGAACATGGAGTGAGACATCTTCTTCTGCTGCTGCTGCTGCTGCTCGGCTTTGGCTGATGTGTCCTCCGCCTGTCGCTCGTGTCTGACAGATATCACGCCGATCTCTCACTTATAAACTGATGGGACTAAAACTAACAAAGCCGTCCGCGCTCGTACGTCAGTGTCGCCGGGTTGTGCTCCGTGCGCACGCTCCTCCGCGAAGGCCACAGGCGCGCGCGTCTGTGTGCGCGAGAGGTCACGGGAGATATGGTTTTGCATCCAATACGCGCGATTTAATAAATATACAAAACCAAAGAGACCGAGGCTGTCTAAGGGAACAAGATGCCTTTTTCAGTATTCAAGGCCATATTTGGAATAACAATGCTCGTAAACAAGGCTCAAGTCACAAATGGCAACTAATTACAGTTTATGGACAGCTAATTGGATTAAAATAGGCCTAAATGAGTCTGATTCTTCTGATTGTCTGTTTCTCTTATCAAGCATGCACAAAATGTTTTTTCCTATGATATTTATTCATTATACGGGCCTTTGTTCCTTTGGTTAGGTCTAAAGTATTAATGTGATTGGACTCTTTAACATAGCCATAGGTTCGTGTCCCATAATCATGTCACTATAATTTAGAACCTGACAGAAGGAAGACGCTTTGTGGGCTTTTCAAGTGTCTTTTTGGGTTTAAAAGTGTGTTACTGTAAAATTAAGCACTGAAAGTAGCCTAAAAACTAACATCAAGTCCAAGTTAAGTTCCACTGGCGTCCAAGTCCAACTCGAGTCCCATTTTCTCAAGTCTCACGTTATCAAAATAGTAATTCATGTCTGACTTCAGTCCTAATCATGAATTACAAGTTTACACCTCTGGTTACTAATCAATTGAAAGTAAAAGCATTGTCCATTAGTTAACTTGGGCACATTAATTCTAAAGTCACACATATCATTGTTAAAAAATTATAATGATAATGCCTTAAGCTTGGGAAGCCTCACTATAGTTTTCACTCCAGACTGTGGAAATAAGCTACCACTGTAGAACGAGGCAGACTGTCCAAACACCACCCACCCCTCACATACTTTATACTCGCTGTCTTGCCCAAGGACACAATGACAGTATGTACTGGTGTGGGAGTATCAAAGTATAATATCTGGCGGATATGGGTTCATAACATTCGTTAAAGTCTAGCGTTGTCATGGGAAACCAACAACAAAAGGCTTTTTGTGGCTGTGAGGACTAATAGATGCTGCTTTGAATGAAATGTAGCTGTGACAAAAGAGCAGGGGAAAACAGAAAACAGACTTGAGGAGGTGTCAGCCAATTCAAACAATTAATAATGCAACTCCTAATATTGTTCCCTTAGAATTATGAGGTTCCACAGCAAAAATGAAAAAGCCAAATGGGTATTTTGCCCCCAAAAACTTCTTTGGTGCTTCTTAAACTTACGTTTAAGAAGCACCAAAGAAGTTACACAGGAACAAGAAAAGTTAACTACATTTCAGACGGATCGCTATAATTATAAAGTATTATTATTAGGAGTGAATATGGTGGAATATTTTACAGCGGTTGTACAAATTGATTGGGCCGTTTTTAATTGTAATTTTACACAGTCCATACAGCACTAACACACTTAAACATTTACATTTATTATTGATACATTTTGCAATACATGAAAATAAACAGTTTATTCGTTCTGCACCAACACAAAACACGTACAGCCTTGGTCAATCTAATTTCCACTTTTCCATTATCTGTGTCCTCTTGCTCTCAATCACTGTCCTCCAACCTTTTTTGTGTGAATACAAAATGGCAGTATAAGGGCACCAAGGCTACGATGCTTCAATCTTCAATAAAAATGGAAGACAGAGCTTTTTTTAAAAATAAATTCACAGAGTTCTTTCCGTCATGTCAACTTTGATCATTAAAATGCTGATAGGTCAGTTGAAAATGATTGTATATTTCATCCACATGTGGAGGTGGGCAATATATTATAAGTGAAGAGAATAGTAAATAATAATATTGACATTGTCGATGAACACATATCATTTCATTGGTTTATTTTGCACCGTATCACCAAAGCAAGTTCCTATGTTTGTGAATTCTCTTGACAATGGCAATAAACCTTTTCTGATTCTGACCTATTTTTGCATATTTAATATCTATAGTAAGAAAGCTGAAAAAGCTTGTAATCTTTAATGAGTATAAAGGCACATTTTACGACTCTTCAGATAGACTGCAACAAAAATATCAGCGGTAAAGTATCGCCGCTAAAATATGGAATAAAGTAGATTGATTTGTGTAAAACGTCCAATGTTCATGCGACCAACATGTCAACAAAGCTTCGATTCCCTGGGCGGTCCGAAAACGTCTTTTTAGTCTGTGAAGAACTTATTTTATCTCAATATCGGCAGCTCTATGTAACTGATACAACCAGAAGAAGGATTACAGACGGACTTCCGGAATAAGGTGAATATGGTTATTGGGAAAATAACATATGTTTGTCACCGTTGTCCACCCTTACTCACATGTGTGATTAAGTGTACACATCTGTCCAGGTTGTTGAGCAAAATGTGTTTTGTTTCTGCACAGATATATTGTAAAAAAAGCACACAAATAAGACCGCTGTGTGCTGTCGGCATCAAACTATAAAGCTTTTGGTCCAGGAAGTCCTCATGCTAGTTGTTGTTAGCTTCACTGTCGCGGTTAAACTCCGCTCTGGTCTCTGAAAGTTGTGAAAAGCGCATATACATTCATTGCGAGGAATAATTAGTAAGAATACGTTAGGGAAAGTGAGGGATAAGTTTGGGAACTTTTTCAAATGATGGGTAACTAGTTCTGCTTTTCACATTTTTATGACAGTAACAATCAGGTACAGCGCCTTTAACCGTGTCCGTAGTAACTGAAATTCCCTTGATTATGTAAGATGTGATCTATTCAGTGATGTACTCTTATGACGTTGCTGCGTGGAGTGGTGCTCTGGCAGGAAGGGCAGAAGATGTTCCTGGAAGATGAAGCTTTGAAGTTTGGACGTAGCGTTTCAGAAAGCATCTGCAGACAGGAGCGGCAGAGGAAGTGTCCACAGCAGAGACGGTAGATTGGAGAAGCAGGCACGGAGTAAACTGAGATGGAGCAGGAACAGGCAGAGCAAATCTTCTCATCTGAAATGTATAAGAAAAACACATAATATTCAGTTATTTGTTCAATTATGAGGTTTTGCGCAGAATCAATGAGCTAATATGTGTATATGAACGGTTCATGTAGCTATATATTTTTTTTCTTCTTCTCTATTTCTTTATACAGGTCAGCTTGTTTTACATAAGTTTTGTTGCTGTGTATTTGAAAAATAATAAATAGAAAAAAAGAATATTTCAGCTTTAGTTTTATGCCTGCAAACACATTTTCAAGATTTTACAGAAGACTTATTTGGTTTTGGTGAAGTTTTTCCAATACTAAACATCATACCCGTCAGATATTGCAGACAACATTCGTTTTGGCATGTATAGAAGGAATATACAGGTTAATCTCAGGTCACAGTTTTTCCTTTTCACTGAAGAACGTGTGGGCTCCATGTCCTTCTCACAACATGTTTCTATTCACAGCAAAAGCTTGTTTTTCTATGCAGTTCTAGCGTCCACGTGGTTTGATTTGTGGTCTAAGAAATATAAAAAACATCTACAGCCTTCCATATTTCAAAAGTTGTCACATGTACAGCACCACTCAAATTCTTGTGGGGGAGGGCAATATTGATACCAAAAGTGATTGAACATCACGCTACATCCTTGTTTGGACATTTACACTGCAAGTTTCTGTTCAGCTCTTTTTTTTACGGTTCTTGTTTTATATAACACTATACTCAAAATTCTTTTATTGAAATCATTACATTCTTTTCTTTTCAGCTGAATCTCCCATGCTTAGTCTGTACCTTTGCTTGGCGAGCCTTCAGCCTCCCTGTGCCGTGGCAGGTGACGTGCTTCTGTGCCCAGTTGTCCGTTTAAACAAAGGTTGGATGTGAAGGAAGGTCGGCCTTGGAGGGCGGAGGAGAGAGCCTCGTCCAGACTGGCTGACAACCGCTGTTCGTGAGAGCTGCAGGTCGCCTCTGCACAAAAACAGCACAAATAATTCAAGCTACATTTACTAGCCCACATTGTCTTCCTTGTACGAGAGTAAAAAGACCATCTCCCCTACTGGACGCCTGATAAAACTATACAATTTGTGTCGGCAGAAATGTGGGGATAACGTACGGCTGCAAGTCAAATCTGTGGAGAGGAGAGTGCATGTTCTTTTGTATTTTTGAGCAAGAAAAACAACTGTAATTGAATAATAGATAGAGGTGGAACATTCAAACCAAAGCAAAGAAAAGTTACAAAGTGCACCTTTAAGTTTGTAAACGCTCACCAGAGACTTGGACATTTCGAGGTCTTTTTTCTCGAGGAAGAAGAGTCTCTTGAGTATCTTCTGATGCGTTGTTGGGGGATATTTCTAAGCCTCGTTTCCCGGTATATTCACAATGTAACACTTTAGTCTCATTTCCTTCAGCGTTAAAAGTTCTTCCGTCCGTTTCACGAGCTACAAGTCTTGAGGGATGTGGATTTTTCCCCTCAGCTTGCCTTCCCAACCTCCCATCTCTGCTAAGCCCCCCCTTCTGCAGGAGATAGTGGTCCAGGCGGCTTTTGAGCTGGGGATGGGGCAGGGCTTGAGAGGAGGCAGTGAACGGCACACCGGTGAAGGGGTCGTTGGGCGTCCGACCCCACGTGGCTTCCCGTTTCTGGTATTCCTCCAGAGTGCTGTGGTCCACCGACACGCCACTGGGCAGCAGCATGGGCAGAACCATCAGCTCCTGCGTGATGGGGTCCAGGAATTCTTCTGGTACTGCAACACTTCAGGAAGAAAAAAAAAAACAGCACTTGTTAGCGCAAAAGAAAGCAGGAAGATATGACTATAGTAAAAGTAGTTCAGATCAAATATAGCATGTGTACGACTTGACGGAGTTTGATTGTGGGTGCGTTCACATGTACATGTTGTTTGGCACCGGTTTAATTCTGATGTAGACTTGATTTTGTCCCGTTTTAGTCCTGTTTTAGCTATGTTTGGTCTCAATATGACTTTTCAGGTGGGTGACATGGCATCTGCTTGTCTCCATGAAGACGCAATTGCTTTTCCCGGGAGAGTTCCATAGTATGAATGAGGGATTACACCGACTCGTTCCACAGTATGCCATCTCAACGGAGACGAGCGCGGGAGGCCAAGCATCTAAATTACAATTTAGATCTGGGGAATAAGAATCCAATTTTTGAAGGATATTGAGCAATTAAAGACACCTGATTGAATGAATATATTGAAGATGGATGTCATACATTCAGGTGAAGCAAAAGCATCTCCATGGCGACAAGCAGGTAGCGGACGCCCAACCAGAAAATTGACATTGTGCACCTTTAAGTTCAAATCATACTCGTACGTAGGGTTGTAAAGATTATTAGGCTACTCGATAAATTGTAATAGTTCAGGTCACAATATAATCGTAAGAACCAAATAATAATAATTGTGACAATTTTAAAAGCAAAATTAAGTATTTTTAGCTCACTATATTGTCCAAAAAATAGAGCTAAATGTAAATAACTTTTTGATCTACCTGTTTTTAACTTTTTGTAATTTAGAAAGTTAAATTTTGTAACGCTGGTCACAACCTTGAGTAATAGTAACGGCGAAATAGTAAAGATTTTACCGTTTAGTCAAAAAAATCATGAATAGTCATAATCGTAACGCAAAAAATGTCTTTAACTTGACATTGCTACTCATATGCAATACTAATGCAGGGACAGTTCTTTCTCATTCTCTTCCACATGTGGTACTATCTAAAACATTAATAAAATACAGGGTAATCATGACAAATTCTATATTTTACCTTTGAGTTGTTGGTGCTCTTTTTTTTGGTTTAGGTGGACAAACAGAAGCGACAGATACGGGAGTTTGAGTCAGCCTTTCACTGGCCTCACAAACTTTTAGAATCCTCTCCACTTCTTCCGCTGGACAACATTTCGCCGGCTGAGCCCACACGGACAACGCTTTGAGCCCCAGAGCGGACGCAGCGCCCCCAAAAGGCAGAGCCACGCGCAGCTGCGTCACCGCGCCCAACGACAGCGCGCCTCGGCTCCACAGCTCCTCGCGGCGACAGTTTGTGGGCGAGGCAGGAGGCGGGTGCTGGAATGGAGGTCGAGGCCTACAGTGTTTGTGAGAGAAACATACTTTGGTTTCGTCTCTCAGCTCGCACCGACCCACTAGTTTGAAGTCTGGATTGAAAGACTCTCTGTTGGAGTGACATGCGGAAGACTGGCCTTCTTCTGCGCCCCAGTTCTGTGCCCGGTCGCTCCAAAAATGTGCACCACTGCATGGTCCAAGGTCTTTACGTTTTTTCTTCTGTGAATGATCTTGACTTTTATTTGGCTGAATTTGGTCACATAAGGTGGAGGATAATGAACCGGAGAAGGTGCTAATTTCAATTTTCTTGCAAGCTTGTCCTCGGTCCATGCCCCAGGGCCACAGCTCCACATCCACCCGAAATAACTCCACTTTGAAATCAAATGTCAGTGTCACCTGAAAAATCGCAAAAGAGCTATTCAAATTATAATATAAATAACAAGAGCACCTTGTATTTGTCCCAAAATGCAAATTTGCGTAGCAACACAGAAACGAGTACAAGAACAGCAGGAGAATAAAATATATGCAGTAGAGAATCAAGATGAATAACTCCAAAAACATGAATTTAGTGTTCTTAAAATAATCCACAAACGTATGTGCTTTTTTAAAGACAATCAATAAGAACTGTCACCGGCGTGTTCTGGTGATGGCTCGCAGTTAAAGTTTCATGAGTAAGACTATAAGGCTACAAAACTATTGTGCAATACGACTATGTTTATGTCCAGTGCAGGATATGAACAATAATAACTAGCAGGTAAAGTGCCTTCACATTTCCAGATGACTCTGTTTGGTGACAACTTTAAGACCAACAGGGTTACAGGTTCTACACAGGGCTACATTTAGGGTTAGGGTTAGGGCTACATTTAGTTTGATTAGATTTGTCTTTAAACGTATTAGTTGAGATCTAAGTATCAGATAAATGTGAAGATAACTTTAAACCCGTATTTTGAAGTTTACAACAGAACTCTTTCAATGTTTGTCTTTAATTTGCACTTTTGCAGTCTTTTGAGATTGTTTTTTTAAATTACAAACAATATACCTGATATTTTTTCAGTATTTTTCATATACTGCACACCTACTACTTCTACTCTGTATTTGAGGGATTACCAATTTCAGCTTTTGTATTTTGTTGTTTGGTATGGCCTTAATTAGGGCTAAAACAAACAATTTAGTAGTTAATTATTTAAATACCGGCACATTTTATACCAGACAAAGTAGTGACTGAAGGCTTTTAAATACAGAACACTTTCCTTTTAGTCAGTCCAGATAACGACTATTAGTCACAATTATCATGATTAAAGGTTGCAACCCAAGCACTAATGCATTTTGAAATAGATAACTGGCGATAAATGTTCATTCACTTTTTGTATTATGACAACAGCGTTAAGTAACCTGAAGCGGAGGACGCAGGAAGTACTCGAGCTTGAAGCCCCGTCTCCTCAGGACAGGGTCGTCCGACACAAGGTTTGCGACGTCATATCCATCTGCACACAACTATCGCACATTCATGACACACAACATATTATATATTGTACCATTAAAAACTGAACTGAAGACTGACTGAAAATGAGCAGAACAATGTTTATCGTATTGATCGAGCTGACAAATTCAATCTTTCAAGTAAGACCTAAAATAACTTCCTGTTCTTAATATATCTATACCCGAAGCCGTTTTCATTCATTCTTATTGCTTAAATGGTTTAATTTAGCCTTCTTTTAATTCATTCGAGTTGGGGAAACGCACAGGAATTGTAAGAAACATACAGTATATAGATATTTTGTGGACAGAAGGAACATTCCCATTCCATTACCCTTGAGATGCTAATATTAGTTTAGGGAGTATTAGTTTAGTCATTTTTTAGATATTACTCACAGATGTGCTTAAATCATGCATTGTGAACTGAATCCAGATATTAAAAAGATAATTTCCAAATCTAATTTCAATCGCAATATTTTTTCCCAAATCTTGCAGCAGTTTGAAAGTGTTGTGCCACTCTCACTTTATGGGGACATATAGAGCAATGATCAGATTATAAAATACCAATAAGGAGAAGCTGACAAGGTCAGCTGTGTGATTCAGTCTCCCACACAAGTCTGTGTCCTCTCTCTACTATTTTTACATCTCCACCTCCACCTTTATCAGTTCCAGCAGTGAACGTCAGTATGGCACATAAGAGTCTTCCTGATTTCTTATTTTTTGTGTAAATGTTTCAGATCAATCATGCAGTTTTTAATTGAAGAAGTTGAGGTCACAAACAGACAGCCGGACACTCTCCATCAGGATTTTTTTGATAAATTAATTTGCTAAATTCATGACTCCATTTATCACAGCAAATCTTCCAGGTCCTGAAGCAGCAAAACAGCCCCAGACCATCACACTACTAGTAAAATTCACAATGGTGAGTTTTGCATCTGGTAAGAACCTTTTTTCAGTCACTTTTTGGAGAACAGCATACATTTAGTTTTACTTGAATACATTAACAGTTTTAAATTAAAACTGTTTTGTTGAATGGAGAGAACATCTACTATCAGCTTCAATTGTGAGATTAAAAACATGAGTTCAACTATTTATTATTTAGTGACAATAACATTAACAATAACAACCTAGGTTCGAGGGTGTCAGTTCCAGTGGACTTTTTTGAATCTATAGACAGCAACATAATTAATACTTCATACTGTGTAAAGGGCTTAAGGGAAAATACTTGGATCGTTGGTTCTACACACATGTATTGGTGATGAGTGGAGCAGCAGCATCAAAAATAATTCCAGTCAACAAAGTGCTGGTTAAAGGCATCACAAATATACATTTTCATTGTCAGACTAATAGAATTTTTACTAATTTAATTTGGTAAAGAGGGAGCAGAAATGTCCTGTGATTCAGTGACAGTATTGATGCTTTGGCTTTACAAACAGTAGAAACATATTTATTGCAATTGCAAAACTGCTGCCATCTGCTGCTGATTTGGTTTTGTCATGTTCTCAAGATAATGCTGTGATTCCTGGAAAAAACAGGGACCTTATTCTTATTTTTGACCCCGACTCTTTTAAGAGAAGCATATTTATCAGTAATGTCATTAAAATGTTCTGGAATACTACAGGTAAAACCAATGTCACTATAGTACAGATCAGACAAAAATGCTTGTTCATTAAAATGCTTATAGGACCTTTTAACAGTATACTTGATTTGGTTTAGATTCATTTTGTGTTCCGCAGACACCCAATAGGACAGTGGTCACTAAAATCAAGAGGAAAGACACTACTACAATGGTAATTCTGAGGTTTGTTGCTTAAGATAATGTCCAATAATGTAGCTTTGTACCTTGTTGCAGTGAATTGCTGTGTGGAACTGGGACAGACAAAGGTTGACAACCATTTTTGAGCCTGAAAAAACAAAAATAAACAACTTCTTGTTTGTGTCATCTCACCAACAAATAACAGCTGGGCCAAGGCCACACACCGGATCACAGATGTACATGTTATTGTACAAAGTAAACCCATTCTGGAGTAAATTGTACATTTCTTGACCCTTGCCCTTTACCACAGCAAATCTTCAGCTCTTTTCTCTAGAACTCCATCTGGGTGAAGGCACAAGAATGTACACTGTGAGTCATTCTCCTGAATAAGAGGAGAAACCGATTTACTAGTTACTGACTATTTACAAAATGTGTGGGTTTTTATTGGGAGTTTCCGTTTTGGATCTATTGAGTATAGATGATTTATCTTTCTGAAATAGTTGTACAAACCACTGTTTCCAACCAGGGGAAATCATTCAAAAGAAGGTGAATTTGAATAGAATTTAAATATACAAAATGTCACTTGTAGTATATCATACGTCCTTTGAGAACGTTTTGGAGGACTTTGGACATCAATATTATTAACACGAGAAAATATAATAGAAGTAAAACACAAAATAAAATTAGTAAATAATTATAGCTCGTTACAATGCTATGTAACGTTAACGTTCCCGGGTTTGGGACTTCGACACAGAAAGAATCAGGAACCATTGATTTAAGCAATATAAAATATATATTTTGTTTAATGACCTATCCATGCGTTCCGTCCATATCATTGTATGAACTGTATACGGATTTCTCAGAAAAATTAGAAAACCATTGTTTGTCTCTGCGTGACATTTGTGAAGAAAATCTGAATAACTGTTTTGAATGTATAGAACTGGTGTATTGCTTAGAAAAGATCATTGTTTTGAACACAGGCTTTTGTAGAGATCATAATGACAGCGAAATAGTTTTGTCTTCGATTAGCTACAGCTTTATTCATTAAATAACATTTCAAAAAAAACTATTTCACCTTGAATATTTAAAAAAAGGCAAACACTTACTTTCGATCTCAAGTGAAAGGTCAAAAATATTCAGAAAACACTACAAAGCCCAACTGTGGATTCATTTGAAGAGCCTAACATCCATGAGCCCAACATAAACAAGCGGCTAACAAGCTAACAGCATAGCATTTGGCTACGGAAACTGGCCGAGGACAATTCTAATAATTGAAATTGAAAATTGTCTTATCATAAAATAAGTGACGTTACTCTTCAAAATCTCAAATGTATGAATGAAGAATAAACATTTAAATAACAAACCTGTATCCACAGACTTAGGTTCTTTGTCCTTGTTCTTTGTTGATATATGTTAAGAGGAAAAAGTACGTTGTTGAAAAAAAGAGGACTTTTTCCCCATTCAAAATATAAAATATTTTGTTTTTAAATCGTTAACCACTATAACAATCCTAATTTCTCATCATTCTGAAACCCATGGATAATAGTAATTTATTCAGTACATAGTATGTCTGTTTAGATAATAGTTATTACTGAGCCAAACATTACTAATACACAGGTGCTGAATTCACATCTTTATTAGGTCTGCTGAACAAAGGAGTGGTTTAATCAAGTCAGAAGGGTATTAGAAACAGAAATGCAAACAATAATTCTGAAACATGTACAAAATTGGTAGCATTTTGTTCTCTAAACAATGCAATACTTGAACTACATTTACCAACTACATTAAAAGCAACATCATTTTTGGACAAGGTTGCTATGATTGCACCATTATGGGAGGCCAAGCTATCTACACAAACAAAAAAGAAAAGTAAAGAAAGAATGAAAAAAGGAAGCTCAAATGGCACTTTTTTCCCCTTTCAATTCACTACAGTATAATAACAGCAATAAAGATGATAATACAATGTAATACTTTAGAGATTAGTTAATATTTTTTGAGCAACATCTTTGTATGCTGGCATAAACAACACATAGAAAAGCCATGATATTCACATCTGAATCTACTGTACATCCGAACTTGTGTGTAGGACACTACATAGTGCAGTTAGCCTTTGTAAAGAGGCCAGCGTTCAACTTAAAATTGAAACAACAACCATCCTCTCCCCGCCTCAGTCTAAACGAACTGTACAGAATTAAGAGTTTTCCAGAAGGATTTGACTCAGTGTTCATTCTTTCGTCTCACTGTCGTTGCCATTGTTTGTTCTGAAAGCCCCTATAAGATCTTTGGTGCTAGATAGTGTGCTCTGTAAGGACCGTCTGCAGTGATTGGTCATTCAAAGTGATAAGAACTGGGTTATAATAAAAGCTCAATAGGTAACTTTTCTGGTGCATAATCTGCCGTCTGCTTTTCTTCCCAAGTGTAATCACTTTGCTTGCAACATTCATCACAATACTCGCCATGGAGACAAGCAGGCAATGCCATCAGGCCAATTTACAGGTCAGATCTGTGGTGAGGCGAACCCGCTCACAGTAAGAGGAAACAAATAGCCTAAATGTAGAGGTTAAATGCCAATAATACTGTGGAACATTCCAGACAAAGCAATAACATTTCCATGCAGGTATGGAAAATTACATAGTGGCCATTTGAGGTTAGAAAATGGGTTATGATTAGGAAAATTGTTTGTTTTAGTTGAAAGTGCCACCTACAGACTAATCTCAGCTTACACCCTAAAATAAAAACAGTAAACAGTCAAAAATATAACAGTTCAGGCCTGTTCACACATCAGCATTGCAACCAGAGCTACATCGTCACTTCCGTCCCTCTGGGGCAAACTATCTAGCACTAACCTTATAAATATTCCCAGATCCCTATAATTGATATATGCCGATATGCTCTATTGCCACGAGTCCCTCTATCATCAATCTCATAAACTGAAGCTCTTCATATGTATACATACATGCATACTCACACACTCTGTCTCTCATACATTTACAATCTAGAAGTATTATAGGTATATCTGTCTACTGTATCATACATTCTATAAAATTCTTTTAAACTTTGGGGACTACTATCTCACATTTCTTGGCAATAAATGCACCATGTGAATGACAAAATAATGTTAATAATCAAATGTGTGTGCTTCCTTTTACAGTCATTGCACTTCGTCCCCTGTTTAGTTGGGGCAGTATGAAAAATCTCTTACTACCTCTAGTGGAGATTGTAAGTCAGTGCACAACTAAAGCAAAATTAATTATATTTTTTTCTGTTTTTTTCTATTCCTTTGGGGCACAATTATGTTTTTGTACAAAATATATATTTTAATCTATCTGTTTTACATTTCAATGGGTCATGCATGTTGGACCTGTGCATTTTATGATCAGAAAATATCAAGCAATATTAAAAGTGCATAAGACAGGTTTTCATGTTTTCCTGTTTTCCTGATTAGTACTTTCTTTGTTGGAATCAGTCAAGTTCGTTAATAAAAAGTGGAAAGCTCCATCTGAAATGCAGGGAAACATTTTCTGAAAGTTTAAACATTCATATAACAAATTGAAATTTAGTATGAATTAGGCGAGCTTTGGCCTTGTGTATATATTGTTGCCAGGTTGCTGTTATGGAATGACTTTTGTATAGAACTAGGGATCATGTCGTCACACATGTTTAAGATGCTGAATGCTAAACTTAGAGTTCATTCAAGTATTCTGACACAATAGCGTAGTAAATTATTATAATAAATATATTATATGGTATAATGTTAATACCAGTAGTGACTTAGCAGCTTATCGGGTTGTTCCACAGAATTGTTTACTTTTTAACACTGTTTTTGCTAATATATCTCTATGGATATTTGTACGTATTGGCCCAAACGTTGAGTTTTTGACCTTTGATCCCGAGCTTTATGTCAAATCTGCTGCTCAACCAAGAAGTATAAAATATAAATTTCACCAAAATGGTCAAACTAGGTTTGATTTTTAGTAAATTATGATAACAATGGTCTCGAGCTTTGGCTAATGTCCGAAAGGACAAGATCACGGATTCAAGCAGTCAAATGAGTTTCCTCTGTTGGGTGGCTGGACGCTCCCTTAGTGATAGAGTGAGGAGCCGCTACTCCTCCACGTCGAGAGGAGCCAGCTGATGGGGCCAGGGCATCTGTTACGGACACCTCCCTGGGTAGGGGTTCCGGGCATGTCCCACCAGGAGGAAGGCATAGGGAAGACCCAGGACACGCTGGAGGGACTATGTCTCTCGGCGTACCTAGGAATGCCTCAGGATCCTCCCGGAGGAGCTGGAGGAACTGTCTGGGGGAAGGAAAGTCTACTTAGACTGCTGCCTCCGTGACCCGGCCCCGGATAATACGGAAGACAATGAATGGATTTATGTTAACCATGTTATAGTGAAATGTGTCATCTAATATGTCATATGCACTGTAACAGAAAAAAAGCCCAACCATGTGCATTAACACGTTTCAGATATACAATTAAAGCACTAAAATAAATGATAATGTCCTACTCTTGATTTTTTTTCACATAGTCCCAGCACCTGTTATTATTATATACTTGCTGGAAACAAATGGTGTAAGGCGCTCTCTGGCCAACAATGTTTACATCACACACGCTGATCACTATTTCTACTTTTGTACATTACCAGAGAAACAGACTTACAATTAATAAGTAGCACATAATATTATTGTTGTTGATCATCATTTTTGACAATATCCCTGATTGTCGTGGTCCTTTCATAGCATGGGTATTTATGTGTTTTGATCAAAAACATTGCCATTCAATTTAACATTATGTTTCCCCCATATATTTTCAATTGAAAAGACATTTTTCACAAACACTGATTTAGTTGAATGTGCAATTAGTTAGCAAAAGGCTGTCTCGAGGTTGAAAAAACGTAACAGCTACTCAATGGTACATTTCACATTTTTTGTTGATACAATGTGTCCAGGAATAATTTGTCATAACATGTTACTATATAGTAAGCCTAATATCTTGTAATATTAGGAGCAATATAAGATTCTGTGTCTTGTAATCTGTGTTTTGAACTGGATCTGAGAAGGGTTATTTTTAGATTTCAGTGGACTCTATCCTTTCCAGACGGGACGGTCCTGCCCAGGGAGGTGCAAGGTGGTGGAGGGATGGGGGAGCTTTCTGATCTTCACAAGGCGGGGAGAGGGTGAGAGAGATGGGGCCGGGCAGAGGAGGGGGCAGCTGAGGGGACATGGGTGACAGAGTGAGAGACGGAGGGGGAGAATTTGAGGAGGTTGGGGATGCTGTGGTGGTGGTGGTAGTAGTGGTGGTTGCCGTGGTGGAGGCTGTGGTAGATTTGTTTCCAAGTTGGGTCATACGTTTCTCCAAAGCTTGGTTCTTCTGCAGCGTCTCCACATAACTAAGCTGCAGCTGAGCCTGGTATTTCAAAACACGTTCTTTCTCGTCCTGCCAGGTGTGCCGCTCCTGGTCAAAGTTGAGGGCCTGGCGTTCTCGCTGTTGCCTCTCTAAGCGTAGAGCAGACTGAAGTTGTTCAAGCTGTCTGCGTAACTCCCCTGCCTCATCCCAGTTACCCTCACGGTGAGCATCTTGTCTGAGCTGCGCGTCTTGGCTTATTTGGGCCTCATGACGGAGCTGGGCCTCCTGACGTAACTGGACTTCGTGGCGTAACTGAGCTTCCTGACGCAGTTGGGCCTCTTGACGCAGCTGGGCTTCGTGCCTGAGGTGGCCTTCCTGGCGGAGCTGAGCCTCAGGTCGGCCTTGCATGTCTTGGGCCAGATGTGCATCTTGACGCCATTGTGCTTCTTCTCGTTGCTGGCGTTCCTGCCTCTGCGCCTCCTGACGTTGGGCTTTGGCCTCGTCACTCTGAAGGCTGAGCAGTGTATCAGAGGGGGGCGTGAGGGCATTGTTGGGGGGCTCGTTTGGGTTTCGAGGACAGTGCACCATTCCCCAAGGTGGTAACAACCCTGCTGCAGCTAAATTTGGGCTCACAACCACTTCTGCACCGCGACTCACTTCACTCAGAGCCCGTTTCAAACTCAGCACTTCTGCTTCAAAGACACCCAGCTTCTCCCGGAGGACAGACACCTGCAAGAGAAATATATTTTATCATACAGTATTACTCTTTTTTGAACCAACGCACATTCCTAGTTTGTGAATCTTGTTCCCTTACAAAGGCCATAATGCTTATTCCCATTCTGATTTTCATAATTTATATAATTTTAGTGCAATGTAATGTTATGTGTTCTAATTTAATGTAATTGAATGTCTTGTTATTGGCCTATGAAAGCTTAGCAACCATTTTAGTTTACGGGTGTTTACTTTTTACTTAAGAACTGGTAAAAGAAATACCAATAGTGGAAAGTGTACTGTATATAAGTAAAAGTATAGATACATGGTTTAACCAAACTTCTATTACTACTTGAGTCCAAAGATTTGCACAGTTACAAGTTCAGTAAAAGTTACTACTCCACCAGAAACATTTTAGTGCAATTTTAGAAGTATTGGATCACTCTTTTGTATTCATTTAACTGTTAAATACAGAAACCACAAGTGAGCTAACTTCAATCAGAGTATGTAGTGCCGCTGTGTGTGTTTGGAAAGTAGCAGCGACAGCAGCAACAGTGGATTAGAGCTATTGGGTGCTGTAGTCAGTAAATTAAACAAATTATATCCATATTCATATATGGCCTCTAACAAAATCGCAATTACCCTAAGAATCAATCCAATTACAGTATTAAAAATGAGTTGATTTTAAACAGTTAATTTCCATTTTTACAGTAAAATGTTGGCTTTTAGTCTTAGCATAGTCTAAAGTACACAACTAATTGTAAATTGCCTCTATTTAACCTATGCACCTAATGTTAAAGGTTTTGTAAAATAGTCCTTAATTTCAAATAAAATATCACACAACTTCTAGTCTTTTGAGCAGAATACACATCTTGTTCATATTCAAGGTGCACTATGTAGATTTTCTGGTGGGGGTTCGCCACCTGCTTATCTCTATGGAGATAAGCAGATTGCCTTTAATGTTCCACTATGGCATTAAAGATATCCAAGGATAGTTACCCTTTATTCTTACTGTGAACAGGGTCATTTCTCCACTGGGTTATGATGGATAGTCTTTTATAAGTGCTTTGAATTAATTAAAAGATGTAACATTATTAAATGTAGTTCCATAAACTTCCATAAACTTCCATAAAAGTTCCTGAAGGCCTGTTCCCTGAGTTCCATATGGAGTTTATGAGAAATAAATTGCAGAATACCTGATATTCAGCCAATATGTTAAATAATCAGGTAAAATCCCAATGAAAGCTTTATAATATAAGCTTTATAAATAAACAACAGTTGCTTCTCCTTCTAATAATCAAGTACTAACACCTAAGTTCTGAGTGAAGTAAATATAGGCCTTAGTCATATTACAGACACTAAAATGTGAATGAAACAATCTGAAATCTGTGTGCCGCATGCGACAAGAATGCTGGATTTTCCCCCTTGTTACTTTTGAGGATGAAACGCCACAATAACTCATTATTTAATCCACACCTCAGAGAGAGTCCTGCGCAGCTCGTTCTCACACTTCTCCAGCTCCAGGCTCTTGGTGCTGTAGGAGTCTTTAAGGCCCAGCATGGTCTCCTCCCTCTCTCTCAGCTGGGCATTGAGCTCCTTCAGCTGGCCCCTCAGAGCCACCATCTCTCCTGCCCGCTGGGTCACCTCTGCCTGGCTCTCTCTCAGCTGCTGCTTCAACAAGGAGATCTCACCTGCTTTCTGACACACCTACAACACCAGCAACATGTCACTAAATGTTTCAGTAGCTTAGCGGTATATACAGTTTCAGAAAAAGCTTTTACATAAAATTATAGACACAAAATGAGGACTACTAGGCAATTAGGGAAACCTAAATGTACCTCCCACTTGGTCTCCTCTAGTCGTGGCAAGATGTCGGCCTGTTCTTTCCTATAGTCCAGACACTTTCTTTCCAGCTCTTCTCTCTGGGCGAGCAGAGCAGCCATCTCTTCCTGCAGGCGCCTCTTGTCCTGGGACAGTCTCCCTATCTGAGCCTGTAGAGCAGTCTGAGACCGATGGGCACGTCGGGTAACCTGATGAATGTAGATAGCGTTTCTCATTATAATACAAGTTTATGGTTAAACAATTGGAAAGACTCACAAAATAATCTGAGCAAAACAAATATATCAATCATGTGCCAAACCTATAGTACATACACATATTTTTCACTGGAGTACCCAACTTTATTCTTGTGAATTGGCTAATTTTGTTTTCCCCCCAGTTTCAGTAGTCTGATTTTAGCCTTAATATAAACCTGACAGCCCTGGTTAAACCCAAGTGCAAGACAGATGCTTTGAATGGGCGTCCTTGGATACCGATTTGCATCTGACATACACACGGCCACAACTAATTTATCATCCATTTTTGTCAGTGCATGGTTTGTTTTGGTCCTTCTTCCGGATAATGAAATCCACATAGACTTTGAACATAAACTCGAAGCCTTGACACTGAACACACCATTAGGGGATTACTTGGTATGAACATTTTGAGAAACAATTTGTTTGTCTGTTTGTCTATTTTTTTTTATTTTCATGGAATTGGGTCCAGAAGCCCCCTATGATGACAACACAAACAAGGCAGTTTACGTCGCCCGGATCGGCGTCACCGGGGCCCCATCCTGGAGCCAGGCCTGGGATGGGTGCTCCATGGCGAGCGCCTGGTGGCCGGGTCTTACCCCACGGGGCCCGGCCAGAGCGACGTGGGGCCGCCCTCCCGTGGGCCCACCACCCGCAGGAGGATCCATAAGGGGCCGGTGCAGAGAGATCTGGGCGGCAGTCGACGGCAGGGGCCTCGGCGACCAGATCTCCGGACACAGAGACTAACTCTGGGGACATGGAATGTCACCTCGCTGGGGGGGAAAGAGCCTGAGCTTGTGCGGGAGGTTGAGCGATACCGACTAGATATAGTCGGCCTCACCTCCACGCACAGTTTGGGCTCTGGAACCCATCTCCTCGAGAGGGGCTGGACGCTCCACTTCTCTGGTGTTGCCCGCGGGGAGAGGCGGCGGGCTGGTGTGGGCTTGCTGATAGCCCCTCAGCTCAGCCGCCACATGTTGGAGTTTACCCCGGTGAACGAGAGGGTCGCGTCCCTCCGCCTTCGGGTGGGGGACAGGTCTCTCACTGTTGTGGCGGCCTACGGGCCGAACAGCAGTGCAGAGTACCCAGCCTTCTTGGAGTCCTTGGGAGGGGTACTGGACAGTGCACCGACTGGGGACTCCGTTGTTCTACTGGGGGACTTCAACGCCCATGTGGGCAATGACAGTGACACCTGGAGAGGGGTGATCGGGAAGAACGGCTTCCCCGATCTGAACCCGAGCGGTGTTCAGTTATTGGACTTCTGTGCTAGCCACGGATTGCCCATAACGAACACCATGTTCAAGCACAAGGGTGTCCATCAGTGCACATGGCACCAGGACACCCTAGGCCGGAGGTCAATGATCGACTTTGTTGTCGTGTCATCAGACCTCCGGCCGCGTGTCTTGGACACTCGGGTGAAGAGAGGGGCAGAGTTGTCAACCGATCACCACCTGGTGGTGAGTTGGATCCGCTGGCGGAGGAGGAAGCCGGACAGACTTGGCAGACCCAAGCGCATTGTGAGGGTATGTTGGGAACGTCTAGTGGAGCCCTCTGTCAGTAGGGTATTCAACTCGCACCTCCGGGAGAGCTTCTCCCATGTCCCGGGGGAGGCTGGGGACATTGAGTCCGAGTGGACCATGTTCTCCGCCTCCATTGTTGATGCGGCTGCTCGGAGCTGTGGTCGCAAGGTCTCCGGTGCCTGTCGTGGCGGCAACCCCCGAACCCGGTGGTGGACACCGGAAGTAAGGGATGCCGTCAGACTGAAGAAGGAGGCCTATCAGGCCACTCTGGCTTGTAGGTCTCCGGAGGTCATCGACGGGTATCGGCAGGCCAAGCGAGCCGCGGCTCGTGCTGTCGCAGAGGCAAAAACCCGGGCCTGGGAGGAGTTCGGGGAGGCCATGGAGGAGGACTATCGGTCGGCACCAAAGAAATTCTGGCAAACCGTCCGGCGCCTCAGGAGGGGGAAGCAGTGTCTCACCAACACCGTTTACGGTGCGGGTGGAGGCCTGCTGACCTCGACTGGGGATGTCGTCGGACGGTGGAAGGAATACTTTGAGGATCTCCTTAATCCCTCAGTCACGTCTTCCGAAGAGGAAGTAGAGACCGGGGACTCGGAGGCTGGCTCATCCATCACCCAAGCTGAAGTCACTGAGGTTGTTCGCAAACTCCTCGGTGGCAGGGCTCCGGGGGTGGATGAGATCCGCCCTGAGTACCTAAAGTATCTGGATGTTGTAGGACTGTCTTGATTGACACGTCTCTGCAACATCGCGTGGCGTTCGGGGACCGTGCCTCTGGACTTGGCAGACCGGGGTGGTGGTCCCTCTGTTCAAGAAGGGGGACCGGAGGGTGTGTTCCAACTACAGAGGGATCACACTCCTCAGCCTCCCGGGTAAGGTCTATTCCAAGGTACTGGAGAGGAGAATCCGACCGATAGTCGAACCTCGGATTCAGGAGGAGCAGAGTGGTTTTCGTCCCGGCCGTGGAACACTGGACCAGCTCTATACCCTCCATCGGGTGCTCGAGGGTTCATGGGAGTTCGCCCAACCAGTCCACATGTGCTTTGTGGATCTGGAGAAGGCTTTCGACCGTGTCCCTCGGGGTGTCCTTTGGGGGGTGCTTCGGGAGTACGGGGTCCGGGGCCCTTTGCTCAGGGCTGTCCGGTCCCTGTATGACCGGAGCAGGAGCTGTGTTCGCATTGCCGGCAGTAAGTCAGACCTGTTCCCAGTGCATGTTGGACTCCGCCAGGGCTGCCCTTTGTCACCGGTTCTGTTCATAATTTTTATGGACAGAATTTCTAGGCGCAGTCGGGGGTCGGAGGGTGTCCGGTTTGGGGACCACAGGATCTCATCTCTGCTGTTTGCAGACGATGTTGTCCTGATGGCTCCATCAAACCCGGACCTGCAACATGCACTGGGACGGTTTGCAGCCGAGTGTGAAGCGGCTGGGATGAGAATCAGCACCTCCAAATCCGAGGCCATGGTTCTCGACCGGAAAAAGGTGGCTTGCCCTCTCCAGGTGGGTGGGGTGTCCTTGCCCCAAGTGGAGGAGTTCAAGTATCTCGGGGTCTTGTTCACGAGTGAGGGAAGGATGGAGCGTGAGATCGACAGGCGGATCGGTGCAGCGGCTGCAGTGATGCAGTCGCTGCATCGGACCGTTGTGGTGAAGAGGGAGCTGAGCCGAAAGGCAAAGCTCTCTATTTACCGGTCGGTCTACGTTCCTACCCTCACCTATGGTCATGAGCGTTGGGTAGTGACCGAAAGAACAAGATCGCGGATACAAGCGGTCGAAATGAGTTTCCTCCGCCGTGTGGCTGGGCGCTCCCTTAGAGATAAGAGCTCGGCCACACGGGGGGAGCTCGGAGTAGAGCCGCTGCTCCTCCACGTCGAGAGGAGCCAGCTGAGGTGGCTCAGACATCTGTTCCGGATGCCTCCTGGGCGCCTCCCTCGGGAGGTGTTTCAGGCATGTCCCACCGGGAAGATGCCCCTGGGAAGACCCAGGACACGCTGGAGAGACTATGTCTCTCGGCTGGCCTGGGAACGCCTCGGGATCCCCCCGGAGGAGTTAGAGGAAGTGTCTGGGGAGAAGGAGGTCTGGGAGTCCCTGCTCAGACTGCTGCCCCCGCGACCTGGCCCCGGATAAAGCGGCAGAAGATGGATGGATGGATGGATGGATGGAATTGGGTTCTAAGCGTTATTTTGAGGACAGTGAACTGACCTGCTGCAGACGTGAGGCGTAGTTTTGCCTCAACTCGTCCATCTGTCGCTCCCAAACACGCTGCTTCTCCTCAAACACTTGAATAATGGCCGCCTCACTCTGGTCCAGGTTTCGACGCATGTGTTGCACCTGTTAATATTACACAAAAATGAATGGACACTTTATCATGAGAGGGGTCACAAAATGAATATTAACACATCTAAAGCCTGAATATAATGCCTGCAACTCTGCATACAGCGACGTACTGGTAAACAAAATCCTCATGAATGAAAAGGTAAGGTGTAAACTGTCCACTCACTTACAAAACTTCAACTAATTCAAAATTTGGTTGACTCAGACACCATCGAGGGATTAATCGACTAAACGACTAAAGTAGAGCCCTCTTGTTCCTGTTAATAGTAAAGCTGTGTGGTTCTGACCTCTTGCTCTTTCTCCCACAATCGGTCCTCCAGGTCTTGGATGATGTCATCAGAAGAAGGGGAGGGGCGTAAAGGTGCAGGAGCATCACTCAGGTGACTCAGCCTCTGATAGGACGACGAGCTTTTTCCAGAAGAGGAGCGGCCACTGTCTGAAGCACTGAGTCCATTCTAAATGAGAGATTTGTATTCACATTTCTGGCCACATTTTTAATGTGTTTTGCACAAGTAAAATATGTTGTGCATGTGACAGTTCATGAGCATGATAACGCATACAGAAAACTAACTAGCTACAGATCAAACCTATCAACAAATGAGCCAGCGGCTTTGAAAGAGTTTTTTTCCATGATGGAGCTACACTGTAAAGCATATTTGGTAAGTGTATGGACTTTCTTTTTATACAATGTCTGTTTATTTCATTAGGCTCTCTATAGCTACATTTTGGGATTTGTTCTCCAGAAGATGGGGTGGATAACTGTAATGTACCGCCCAGAGACCCATGCCTAGATATTGAGCCAGGTTTGTTATTAGAAGTTAGCTCAAATATTAGCAACTGTGTTTTTTAGCTTGCTCACCTGGTATCCTGGCTTGTCCAGCTTATCGAGGCCAGCTGCTGCACCCACCATGCCCAGCCTGTTGATGTGGCTGGTGGATGCACTCAAAGGCCCTAAAACAGCAGGGGGCCCGTGACCTGAGCCTGAGCCAGCATAGGTGGGCAGACTGGTAAGAGAGTTCCTCCCAGAGTCAGACATTCCTCCTTGGACAGCCTCATTGTTGTTGCCCACACCCTCCCCTCGGGCGAGCCTCACAGGACTGTCCTGGTCCAGCAGCAGGGCCTCTGGGACCTCTCCGGCTTCTCCGTCTCTGGGTCTCCTGCACCGGCTCTCATTGTAGCCCTCTCCTCTGGCCTCGCACTTCCCATCTCCCCCTGCTCCCCCAGACTGCCCCACCAGGTTCTGCATCGAATGGAAACTTTTGGGGACAACGGGTTTGAAGGCGGAAGGACGCACAAGGCCCGAGTTGCTCTGCATTGCCTGTTAAAAAGAGATGAGATGACACTGTGAAAGATTTAGATCACTGAATAATTTCATAGGAAAACCCAGAACAAAATATAACCTTATACAAAGGTGAATAATACTATAAATATATTTCATAACCTGTTTTCATAATGAAGTGATAATGGCATAAAATCATGTTTGATCATGAATAAAGCTGAATACAAACTATGTAAAAATAACATGTGCCGGGTGAAGACATGATTTATTTGACAAAAAATATGTAATTTAAGAATCACAAATATATTCTATTTGTGTGCGTGCGTGTGTGTGTTTACTTTTTAAAGTCAGACTTTTGTTAAGGGAATACGTTTTGTGTTATTGTTTTTAAAACCTGAACTAAACAGGACGTTTCATAGGAGGAATTTGTTGAGAGCAACCAAAAAAAAGTCTCACACAGTAACATCTGACTCCAGCTCTTGCCCTGCCCACACGCCCCTGGTAGAAGTATTGAAAGTTGCTGTACCTGTACCTGCTCTAGCTTTCCGGACACGGGCATGATCTTGGGTGGGTTGTGGTTGGGTGGGTTGTGTCCGGCTGCGTTGTTGTCGCCCTCGTTACGAGCAGAGGCCATATCCCTGTGCTGGTGCTGGTGCTGGTGTTGGTGTTGGTGCTGGTGCTGGTGCTGGTTCATCATCACCGCGTTCTTGTCCGATGCCCCTCGTCCCACTAAGTTCCCACAAACATCCAGAGCTGCTGCTGCTGCTGCTTGCAGTTCTCTTTCCCGCTCTCTCTCCCTCTCTCTCTCCATCCTTTCATTCTCCATCCTCTCTCTCTCCCGCTCCCTCTCTCGTTCCCTCTCTCTTTCCCTCTCTCTCTCAATCTTTTCCCTCTCAATCCTCTCTCTCTCCCTCTCCCTGGCTCTTTCTCTCTCTCTCTCTCGTTCTCTCTCCAGTCTCTCCCTCTCGACACGTTCCCTCTCTCTTTCGCGGTTCCTCTCTCTCTCTCGTTCACGCTCTAGCCTCTCCCTGTCCCAGTCCCTGTCCCGATCTCGGTCTCTACCCCTCTCCCGCTGCCACTCCCTCCTGGTGGGGCCAGGGTCCAGTTGGTTGTTGTTGGAAGGTACAGCCATGGTACATTCTGTGTTAGTTGTGGAGGCAGTTTCCGTGGGGCGATCCGTGCAGGTCGCCGTGCCGATGCTGATGCTGCCCCGCTCGTCGCTTGATACAGTCCCGTCCGATATATTTGCCGGGAGCCGCGGAAGTCTCTCGGCGCTGCAGCTTCGGTCGGCGGGGCAACGGCGAGATAGAGGAGGGGCGCGGGGCAGGGTGGTCCTTGTGCCCACTGACTTCATGGCAAACTCCTGCTCCCCTGCCACCCCACTACCAACACTGCCCATAGTGGGGTACAGTCAGGGGTAAGAGGCAAGGAGTCAGGTTTGGGGAGGGTCACACATGCATTTGGTGTGGGTCATTACAACCTAATGCAGGCAGTGGAGGCACACACACTAGAGGAACACAGAGAAACAATGAAAGCAGTTAAACAAAAATGTTGTTGCATAAGGATGTAGTTATACAAGTGTTAATGCAGAGGAGGCCCGCCCACCAACAGGGCAGTGAGGACCTCCCGAGGTACAAACTAGAGGTTGATGATCTGGCACATGTGCAGAAGCCAGGCCAGCAAGTTCTGTTTTTATGCAATTGGTGGTTGCCATCAATTTGGGAAAATTCTGATGAAACAAATATCCCTCTGATCCCTTGCGTTTCAAATCAATAAAAGAAAACATTGACGACCAATACAGTGTTTGTTTTACTCTGGTGAAATATCAGAGCTAAACATTATGTTATTGTCTGAACCATATTAGAAAACACTGTAGTAATTTGAATAGGCCATAGAAGTTAACACAGCTGAAACAGGCTGTTATATGCCCCTTTAAATCACCACAAAATGATTGTTTTAGGACACTACTGCTCAAATGGTTTTCTTAATGCACTGACATCAATCAGAAGTAGGCTAGAAATGTAGTAGTATTTTAAAAAGTTAGGTCCAAGTGTAGATTTGAAAGTGAATGCTGTTGGCTAAATGTTCAATTGGCCTACTTTCATTATAAATTAATTAATTGATTATGGTAACTCAAGAATATGATCATGAAAATGTAATGAAATGTTTTATGGAAACAAATGGCATGTGCCTAGGAAAAGCTAATAATAGTAGTAGTCAAGCCTGTTTTATTGCCTTCTGTTTAGCTGTCCCTCTTTTGTGCCTGCGCTTTTTGCACTAAGTCTGTAATAAATGTGTACAAAAACTCCTGATAAAATATAATCAATTGAAATGTTGAAATTTGTCGAATAATGACACTGTTGCGCCTCCAAAATGTGCAATACAAATGCTTCTTATTCCCCTCTACGTTTACCAATGTAGGCTATGCAGTAGGTTAAAAAAAATTAATGTCTTTTGTCAGCCTGTAAAATTCAGTTGGTTGTGGACGGACATGGCAGTTCCACCATCACAACAAAACAAAGCATCCAACAAGTGCGTGACAACTGATGAAACATGGACCTATGGCCACAAATGTGTTATTTCAAACATTATAATATAGCACACAGTGAGTAATGCATTATATTTGGGACTAGTTCCAAAGATTCTATAGGCCATAGGCCTAATGATGTCAAACCAGGCTCAGAAATAGACCGTTGAAACAGTAATGCCACAAAAATAACAGAACATTGGCCCACTTCAATGAATCACATATAATGCACAGGCACCATTTCCCTCCAATACTCATGTTTCCACGACGCTGTATGGATATTTCTGTACATTAGACCGCACTGAATCTGAATGGAAATTAATAAAGACTTATCCCGGTATCCACATACAATTAGGCTAAACGCACTCCACACAGATGCAGTCGTGTAGCAGGTGCGCCCCCTCCAATCCCGTCTACTAGAGGTTTACTTCCACCTGGGGGTCGCAGTAGTAGTAAAATGCGGTGCTCCAGTTTGTATGTGCTGCTGTGTCCCATGTCCCCTCCCCTCACAACTGTCTCTTTCTCCCTTTTCTCTGCATCCTCGCTCGGGCAAGCGCGGCTTTAGCAGCACCCGCATCAACCCTCGAATCCGCTGTGCTGCCAAACAATTACCTCCTGGCTCTAGGCCCACGACCGAGCGCGGCGCATCAACGACACATCACCGGGGAATGGACAACACTGAAACCTTTACGCGCAGACGCCTCGTTGACATTGACGACGGATCATGCGGTTGCTTTGATTTACCGACTGTAGCATCTCCGCTGTCCATCATCAAAGACTACTCACTGTTTTTGCAGCTGGGCGCTTGGGAAGATGGCAGCCACCAAAATACACTTGGCTGTCTCCTCGCGCTCGTCGTGTCGTGGACGTGATGCGCCGCGGTCCTTGGGGCGCGAATATTAGGATGCTGTCTCCGTCCGCTGTCAGAGCGTCGGATGCTGATGATGGAGTCGGCTGATACGCGCATCAGCTGAGAGACACACACCCACTACTGGCCCCGCCCCCTTTAGGAGCCAGCTTTAGCGCGCGCCTGGGGGTCCGAGCGGGTCCACGCGCGGAGGGGACACAGCAGCGGGAGTGGGGGTTTGTACATGAGACAGCACCTAATGATTGTTTTTGATACTGTTCAGCGAATATTATATGATTAGTTTACCAGTCAAATTATTTGGATTATTTTATTGTACATTGGGGATTTTCACCAGGTTAAAGCTGGGATACCTCACGTTTTTTCCCCTCCTAAATAAGTGAATTTTGTGTTTTCCCCCAAAGAGTAGACCTACGTAGTAAAAGCAGCACTTGACAAAATGAGACAACTGTGCGTGGTCTGCAGTTAGTAGGCCGTTTGGGATAAGCAAGAACAGAATGACTCTCGTTTGAGTTTCAACCCAATTGGTCTGCACAAGACTGCTGGGCGTTTTTTCACCCTCATTGGACACTTGTGTCGCCTATTAATTTTTTCTCTGTTCTTGTTGAACAGAGAAATAAAAAGCCAAAAGCAGCGCTCTGATTGGCTGCACTTGGGTGGTCCACCCCAACTTCATTTAGCTGTGAAAAAGTTGTTTTAAAGCCGTGCACTTGCATACAAATATATCTATTTGAAAACAAAGGTTTTTGAGAGCTATTGACGAGTTAGATAGATTTAGATACTCGTTCTGCTTTTACAGTTTTGAAAATCCGGTTCCCCTGTTTTAAGGTAAAAAATATGTTGAATGTTTCTAGAAAGAAAATATTTCCAAATAAAATGTAATATTGACTTCTTTGTGATGCTGTTTTTTCTGACAACAACAATAACATATTTTCGCGCTTGTTTTAATTATTGTTAACGATTAACAATGATCAAAATTCCGTTCACTATTAAAATTGCGAACAATTATTTAAGTATAGTTTATTATTCAGATTAATCGTTGCAGCTCAAAAATGTGCATAAATAGCTTACGTGGACCAATGACATCATCATTCTGCTTCAGTGACCCAAGTCAGCAGAAGTATGGAGGCCGATTCTCAATTTGGAGAAGGCGCATGGAAAGACATGCAACCTGAAGGATAGTCAAGAGCTTTAAAGGAGCACTATGTAACTTTTTGTATTGGGTCCACCTACATGCTTGTTTCCAGGACGTTATTGTTTTGCCAGGAATGTTTCACAGTGGGGCATTTTAATGAGCTATTTTACATTCTTTCAAATATAGGTGTTTGATTCCTCCAAATTATCTTTAAAAACTTGCATTTTTTACGTAAATGAGCTCACATCTCCACAGATCTGACTCGTAACTTGGCCTGGTAGCTAACCTGCCTGTCTCCATGGAGATTGATGAGGCAAAGTAATAACTTCTCTATAGTGACAGTAGGGCACGGACCATTCACTGGAAAAGTAATGCATTTGCTAAGCGCATCGTCAACATGCGCTAAGCAATTTTGATCACCTGCAGCATTCTATTTTTATGCTTTACTCTTTAAACTTTGGACTTTGCCTTGGTAGTATTAGCCTAGACTATTTTCTGTAGGTTATAACAGTGATCCTAACCTTTTTCTTCACAAGTACCAGTACAATCACACTGTCTTTTTCAGGGAGCAGTTGAAGGGGGCAAAGCCAGTAACAACAGCGTAAAATGTGTACATACCCTTCTGTAACTTTTAAAATACCTTATTATTTATGTTTTGTATGTGTATTTTCATAATAAAACACATATAGAATATAGGGAAATAGCAAGAAACCATAAAAACAAACAAATAATACATTGGAAAGCATTGTAGAAAAACATTCAGTTGTAGTTCCAGATGACTACAACTGAGAATCTTTTTCTAAGATAAAATAAGATAAGATAAGATATTCCTTTATTGTCCACACATGGGGAAATTTCGTTGTTGCAACTTTGTTCTACAGTGGAACACTCCTGGACGAATGAGGGATTATACTGACATTGGAAAACATTGGTTACATTTGCCTTTGGGGTCTGGTAGCAAAGGGCCTGCGGCCCGGTAGTTGGGAACCCCTGAGTTAAAACATAAAATAATGTAGGAAATACCCCAACACTGCCTAAGCACCTTGTACTCAGTGCACCATTCACTTCTATTGCACAACTTAACTTTATAATTTATATTTTATTTAGGATGTACATATCATGCCGTTTTTGTACAAAGTGTTCAATGTTTGTTGTCTGTGTTGCACTGAACCACCAGGACAAGTTCCTATGTTCGTGAATTTTTGTTCATCAACAAATGGCAATAGACCCCTCTCTGATTCTGATTCTGACTGTAATTGCCAAATGGGCCAATTACAGTGAGGTACAAATGAGGTTAAATCCTATTTAAATATGCACAAATCAGGAATGAAACAAAACAACTTAAGGGATGTTTTTGATAGATTTCTTAAAATTAGCAGTGTAACATTAGGCTCTTCAACAAATCAACAAAGCGTTTTCATGCTTGATGAACAGCTCTGGTTCTGTTGAAGAGACAAAACAAATGACCAGCAGAGGGCAGCAGAGGTACAAAACCTTTAAAAAAACAAAACCGTACGCATGATTCTATACTTCCCCATTATCCCCAGAAGAAACCATACACGTTATTTGAATAGGTCGGCTTGGTATGGAAGTTTGTAGAACATGCAATATGACATGATATAAAGTAGCCAAAGATTTTCTATAAAATAAATGAAAAAAGTTTGAAGTAAAAGTATCAACTTTCTAGGTTGTATGCTGGCACCTGTGGCTTTTCCAATTGGGGGGAAAACATATAAAACATTATTTCACTGACCCTTAAAGGTATGTAGGCCTACTCTCAAACTATTCTATTTCATTAAATTAAAAAAGTATATTTGAGATTATGTTCTTTTTTTTCTCTAAGCAGCAGGAGTCCTTTTACCATATTTGTCCACGGGGTGGCAGTGTAGTGCTGCTTTTCACACTCTTACCTTCAGGGCTAGAGAAAAGCTGAACCAAAGATGCTTCTATGTATGTGTGACATTCATTTGTTCAGCTGGATTGTTTCTTGCATAAAAGCCGGCTCTCGCTGACTCTCTCTGATGGACCCTTGTGTGCTTCAGTTCCTTCACTGCATGTTATTATTTTTGTAGCTTTTTATCAAACCTTCCATCTTAGGATGTGTGATATCAACTCAAAGAATCTGGGACGGTGCCTTTGTATCATCACTGGAGCTTCAAAAGGTTTTGGACGGAGTCTAGCACTACAAGTAAGCAGACATAAATTCATCTAGCCAAAGCTAAAGAAAACTACTAAGAAACTAAGAAACTACTAAGCTTTTCTATTCTCAGCCTACCTAACACAATACTTTGAATTACTAGTCTATACTTTATAGGTGGGCAGGTATTTGTCACATAGTGGGGACTAAAATCGGTATACACATTCAATTTATGGGGACCAGAGTCCTCAATGACATGATGTGATTTTTAGTATTACAACACAATTACAAGTAACTATGGTTAAAGTTTGGATCGGTCTCTATTGACATAATCAATGTGATGTGCACAACATGCATGCAAACAAACCCATTCATACCCACAAAAGTGCAATAAAGTCAATATAATTTCTTATCTCTGTTTGGCTGCTTTTAGATGCTATAGTACTTGGCATATCTTCAGTACAGCAATTGTGTTATTATCTGGTAGATCAGTGGTTCTCAAACCGTGGTGCATGAGCTCGTTTTGGTGATAGAATCAAGGTTTGTACTTTTGGTAAGATCTTGGTTCGGGCTACTCTGGAAATTGTCCTCTTTTAGATCGATTTAGATTTATATCATACATCTTATGTCTTTTTTTTTGTGGCATTTGAAGTGAAATTTGTGCTTTCTTGGTATGAAAAGTTGAAAAGTCGACTTTCTGTTCTCCTCTAGGTGCCACCCATTCTTCAAGCTGGCTCTGTATTATTCCTGGTGGCTCGCACTGGTTCTCTGCTTCAGGATTTGAAGACAGAACTGGAAAAGCTGGTTGTCAGTCAGGGTGTGGTGGTCCAGTGCGTTGCAGCCGATCTAAGCACCGTGGAGGGCGTGACGGAGACACTGCAGGCTGCAAGACAAGAGAGTGTGAATGACTTTGATCATGTGTTACTCATTAACAACGCTGGTGAGTCTTTGCATGCAGTACAACCTCCCTCCTCTTATAGTTTTCCATCACTGTTACTTGAGTAAAAGTTTTGGCTACTTTCCCCACTGTATGGGACAAAAGCTGTATGTATGTTAACGTAAATTGTTCAAACAGCTTTCCTTTGAGATGTTTTTTGAGGATTTTTGTGTCCGTGGGCTTTATTAGACAGGACAGTTTAGCGTGAAATGGCGATGAAAGAGAAGGAAGGACATGCAGTAAATGGTCAGAAAAAAAAATTAACTCATAAACCAAACTGTAAATCAGACTTTATGTCAAATATCTACTCAGTACTCAAGTAGTAGGTTCTCTCATTTTTTTTGAGTCACTACTTAGTACTTCTATTTGAGTAATATTATTTTAAAGTAACTCTAACTGAAGTACACGTTTTGGAAACTCTGATTTTCTCCAAAAATAAACATTTAATAGTTTAAAAATTCAAAAATGATATAGAAATGTATTAGTAAAACCTCAAATAGTTGGTGAACATACAAATCAAGTACTGGAAAAAAATGTAAGATGTAATTTGACAGACAGAACATTACACAATGCATTCTGATATTTCTAAGAGAACTAAAATACATCCGAAGATCAGGTGCAAGAAATGTCAACGTTCAAATCAATATCTCTAAAATTTCCTATGAATAGTGGCCAATAACAATAACTTGGGATATTGTTAATTCAAAAGTAAGCAAGTTGTAAAAGTATAAAGTCAAAAAAACAACTATTTCATCAAAACTTACTTGACTTAATATAACTGATTACCTACCTCTGAATTACTGTACAGTCAAGCATTTCCCTCCATACTTACTGTTTTCTTCAAACACAGACGTCGTCATCATTTTAACGTTGTCCTATATCTTTTTCTATAGCCTCTTTAGGCGACATCTCCCAGTTCTCTGCCTTCACCGACCCAGCAGAAGTGAACAGCTACATCTCCTTTAACGTCAGCTCAGCCCTGGCTCTGACCGCCGGCGTGCTGCAGGCGTTTCCCCAGCGACCGGGCCTGAGGAGGACTGTGGTCAATGTCTCCTCTGTGTTTGCGCACGAGCCACTTCCACGCTGGGTCCTGTACTGCACCGCCAAAGCCGCCCGCTATATGATGTTCAAAGTGTTGGCCAAAGAGGAGCCCGATGTTAAAGTCCTCAGCTACTCTCCAGGTAATCCACTCAAATTCAATCACACGAGCCATTTTGACCAGTTGTGTTTTTTGCACAGTCCTTCATGGGTTATCAACTACAAAAAAACTGTATCCAGATGCAGATCAATGCTAAAACTAGTATCACTACTGTAAATAAATAGAACAAAGTTGGATCTTAGTTTTAGAATGGTCTTGATTGATATTACCACGTGCTAAAATAAAATATTGCACATTTTTCTGCATAAAAACATTGTATTTTGTTATCATTGTGGTGTCACAATTCGTATCTAGTATCAAACATTTTCATTTCAAACAACATTCACCCAGTCTAATGGCCGATTATGGGATAGACATGATCCTGGTTTGGAATAGATTTTTTGTACTGCACGAAACCAAAATAATATTACAAATTATACATCAAAACATTACAATTATTGCAATGTAGCGATAGTGAACCTCTAATTGCCCAGTGACTGTTGAAAAAGACTAGCCAGTGACCAAAGGCCAGTGTCCAAAGATAAAACAATATAAGCCCTGCATACAATCCAACTTTATTTGTATCGTCAGTTACAACATAGCAAGTATAGCAAAGTATAGCATAGTATAGCATAGTATAGCATAGTATTATTAATATAAAGAACAACATAGGGCATTGGAAGTGCTGGGAATGGTTATGAAAGTGGGTCACAAAATGTTAGTAAATTAATGAATATTTTACTACATTAACTTGTGGTGTAACATTGATTCAAAAGCATTTATAGTGTGATCCAGCAGTTTATGGGGTATTTTGTTTCGACATATGCATTTTATAATTTTGCTTGTTGATTAAAACATATTCCAAATAGGTTCATTACCTCTAATGATATTATTACATAATAGTTTCTCATGAACAGACCTCTGTTTTATCGTACACTGAAAGTTTCGACTGAACAAACATAACATCATTACTCCAGTCAAACCACACAAACTCTTTTTCATTCCAGGGCCCATGGACACAGAGATGCAGGTAGAGATTTTCAAACAGACGGGCATCAGGCGTAAGTTAATGCCATGTCAAGAGCCCGGAGCTAAACTTCTGAAGCTGGTCCTTGATAGTGACTTCTCCTCTGGAGCACATCTGGACTACTTTGATCTGTGATAAAACTGCTGCTGTTACTACTACTACTTCTACTACTTCTACTACTTCTACTACTTCTACTACTTCTACTACTTCTACTACTACTACTTCTACTACTTCTACTACTTCTACTACTTCTACTACTTCTACTACTTCTACTACTTCTACTACTTCTACTACTTCTACTACTACTACTTCTACTACTTCTACTACTTCTACTACTACTACTTCTTCTACTACTACTACTACTTCTACTACTACTACTTCTACTACTTCTACTACTACTACTTCTACTACTTCTACTACTTCTACTACTTCTACTACTTCTACTACTACTACTTCTACTACTTCTACTACTACTACTTCTTCTACTACTACTACTACTACTACTACTACTAATAATAATAATAATGATAATAATAATGTAAAATGTTTACAAGTTTACAGCATTGTTGATTAAGAATGTTTTAATTTTTTTTTATTATAAACATTATTAGTGGAGTTTGAATTGTGAAAATGTTGACATAAAATATTTTTCCACTCAAATGGTCTTGCATTATTTTAAGATTAATGAGCAATTAGGGTTAATTTGAGCATTTGCATGTAAACAGAGATTATGAGTATCCTGATTTCTCTGCGTGCATGTAAACACCATAGTCAGAGTACTACATGTAAAGGGGACTATATTTGTGGTGACTATAATGGTTTACGGTGGAAATAACTCTTTGCCTTGTTTAACTTGTGCCTACCCAGATGATCTCGCACCTCTGTTCACAAACTTTCTCTTCATGGTTCTATTTCTAAATGCTATTTTGCAATGGGAAACTGAGAGTACTTTGGAGAAGGCACCAGAAGAGCGGAGCAGAGTCTGATAAAGCCAATCTCCTCTTGCCAAACCTCTCGCAGCTGTCCAACGTCACCACAACCTCCTGACGGACAGGGTCAACTGAGAGACAAAAATAACCAAAAGGGCCTGGGTACATACCACCTTCAATCGGTAAAAGGGGGACATTTCTGATCGTTTTAAAACTTAAAGGCATTTAAATCTGAGAAAAGAAGAGATAAATAAAAGCATTTAGTTGTTTACGGCTATAGAAACCTTTTGAGGTGACGAGGAACTTACTTGAAATATGAAGTGTTCCCTGTCCCGCCTTGTGTGTCATGGTACTGCCATGAGGTGACAGGGCTATTTTAGTACCCCCTGGCCCGGGTGTAGAGTGAACAGTTGTCATTCTTCTTCCGGAATTGAAAGGGCAAAGAGAGGACCTCCGTAAAACTTTTGTCATTCATTCAGATCTATCCAGGTTTCAGCCGTTATGGACACAGTGGAGATATTTGATTCACCAGGAAAGGGCAGAGGACTGAGGGCTGTCAAAGAATTCTGGGCGGGAGATGTTGTCTTCACCGAGCAGAGCGTCTCAGCTGTTGTTTTTGATAGGTAAGAGTGCTCTACTTTAGATGGGCTTGGTTGGAAGTAACATGGAGGGTACTATGTGTCATGTAGTCAATATTTCATGGTCAAATGATTATTCCTAACCCTGACCCAGTATGTAAATGACCAGGAAACATACTGTAGTACATACTGTAAGATAACAAAAGATAAGATAACCTTTATTAGTCCCACAATGGGGAAATTCCAATGTTGCAACACAGATTAGGTACCGAAACAGATTAGGCACAGAAGTATAATAATAAAAAGAGATAACTTAGAAAAAAAAACTTATTAAAAAAATATTAAAAAAAACTGTTATACTCTTAATAAAAATAATTTACAGCTTATTTACAGCTGTAACATAAATAGGAACATGGCTATGAAATGCATTTATCATACCATTCTATTACCATGCTATTACCGTAATCAAAATTGCAACAATATATGTGTATAGAGTTAATCAAGTTTTGTGTTTTATAAAGTGTTTATAAAGTGTTTACAGGTGGGTTTTGCACTTCTTTTTTTGCCTAGCCTAGCCGAGCGCATTTGCCACACCTGTTTCCGCCAACAAGACAAGCTCCAAAGATGTGGCCAGTGCAAATTTGCTCATTACTGCGACAGAACATGCCAGAGAGCCGGGTGGGCCGAGCACAAGCAAGAATGTGGCGCTATCAAAGCCTACGGAAAAGTACCCGATGAGAACATCCGGTAAGCAATGTACATGCAGATAGTAGATAAGTAAATAGATTGATAAATGATGGACAGATGCTTTACTACGAAAAAGAGCTCAACATCTTCACTGCGCTTCCCAGTCGCGGTACATATTAAGCGTTAATAAATAAATAAACAAATGTAGAAACAAAACTGCAGTTAAAATACATATACTTTATTGATAATGAAAGGACATTTCCATAACACAATGAAGCATACATGAACAAAATTAGTTTAAAAGGAAATTGAACCATGCAGCAGAAACTCCAGAAAGTCCTTACGTAACTAAACACCTCAGGATAAGATACTGTGTATAGTATCTTATACTATGTGTGTGTGTATTGATAGTAATTAAGCTCCAAACAATAAAGAGAAACCCTAATGATGATTACATGTGTTCAAATTTTCCCAAGAAATATTGGCCCAAAATTGACTTTTGACACAATTTATTTTTAGTGATAATGTTCATTAATGTATTACAGAAGTACTTTTAACCTGCCACACTATTTCTATCAAACTTACAGACCTGCAGGAATGTTGTGATGACATCTGAAACCCACCAACATTAAGTATTCAGGGACCTGTTTAAAAATGTGGGGCTACTTTCAGAGTGAAAAATATTTCAGACAGAAATCAGTTCAGAAACAACAAAATCAATTTCAGCAGAAAAGCAGTATTATTTGTATATTTGTGTAGTTGTTTTTGACCCTAAGACCTAATTAGACAGGAAAAGACAGTGTGAAATGGGGAATGAGAAACAGGGGACGACATGCAGCACACTGTCGGAATCAGGTTTCAAACTCACGGCATTTTTGTAGTTTTTGTAGAATATTTGCAGTTTTCTTATGATGTGTTCTTTTGTTGTTGTTTTTTTTCTGAGGAAAAGTACAATACAGATACCTAAAAAGTTTACATTTGTACTTCGTCACTTTCAGCCTCTATCAACAGCAAATCTTGAAAATGAGCCTCTGAATCACACTGTTTCCTCTGCCTTGTATTTCAGGCTGGTGGCTCGGATCATGTGGCGCCTGGACAAAGAAGGCAGTAAAGTGTCCGACATGCAGCTGACCACCCTGGACGAGCTGGAGGACCATCTCGCAGACATGAGCGAGGACGACCTGAAGGATATGAAAGTGGACATCCACAACTTTCTGGACTACTGGCCCCGCAACAGCAAGCAGCACACAATTGATGTCATCTCACATATGTTTGGAGTGGTGCGTCTTCTAACTCTGTGGTTTTGTAAAATGTAGCATGGTAAGATGCTGGTCTAGTCCTGGGTTAGACATACTGTAGTCCTGGTCTAATCCTGATTTAGTCTTGGTACCTCAGCGCTAAACAAGTCTCGAATCAGATCTAAACAATTTGTAGTTTAGTCCTTCATTCCTTCATTCCTTTAGCCTTCAGCTCTAATTCATCCCTCACAAGTCATTCTGTACTTTCAACAGCAAAATACAACCAGTTTCTAATTAATTACATGTAGAGCTGCAAGATAAACTGAATCTAAATTGGAATTTGAATTGTTGGCATTACTATATCACAAAATATTATGCACACTTCAGACACCTCAATATCCTTTCTCTTAATGGGGTTTATGTATTAAACATGCTAATCTTCAACAAACAAGTTCTGAAATAGTTCTTGTGGTTTGCTTACTTGGTAATATTTCAATCTCTTCTCAAATGTTTATATTCCTGGAGGAGTTAAAAGCAAATTAATTTTGATTTTAAAATATAAATGACATATAAATCTAATTTGAATATCAGAAAAAATATGTAATGAATAATTTGACTTTTAAAAGTAAGAGAAGTAGAACGCTTCAGGTCTATAGATAGAGGGTCAGCGACTCACACGAATAGCAGCACATGACTGAGAACAATGGCTGTGACTGACAGCTGCAGTGACAGACCTCTGTGAGCTGTGGTCACTGTGGAAACACTTTATAAGGTCAGAATACACTCAACAAAAGGAATTGCTGATTATTTAAATGTATTGTGTATTTTCTCCCATCCAATAATTTCATTTAAATTAAAAATCAATAAAATCAATAAAATCAACTCAAAATAAAAAAGCACTTTGGAATATATTCTGTTAATCTTATAATCTTATAAACTGTATAGAGTGCTTATCTCAGTGTAAAATGATGTAGCATAACATAAATCATCTATGTAAAGTTGATATTTAATTTGTTCATTTTCTTTCACTTACTCATCTTTATCAAAAGTTGAAACATACTGAGCGAATGAGTCCCTTGTGATTTCAGATAAACTGTAACGGTTTCACAGTGAGTGACCAGAGGGGTCTGCAGGCTGTGGGCGTGGGCCTGTTCCCAAATCTGTGTCTGGTGAACCACAACTGCTGGCCCAACTGCACCGTCATCCTCAACCATGGAAAGTGAGTCCGCTCAGTGCAATACACGGTTTAGATGTTTAGATTAAGATTGTGTGTGTGTTTGTCTTCTTGTCTGTTACATTGTCTGTGACTGGTGTAAACTGCTTCCTGTTTATCTTTCAGTCAATCGGCTGTGAATACTATATTTCATTCTCAACAGAGGTGCGTTACCTCAACAGAAACGTGTTCATTCTGAAATAGAGCAACCTTAGCAATCATAAAGCTCTAACTGGTGCACATAGTAACAATCCACTCACTCCACTTAGTAAACTGCATTACTGGACTGTGTAGTTACTATAATGTGTAATACTGTATGCCCACATTATACTGGATGAAATAACATTCTCTAACAGTAACATTATTCACAGTTGTGTTTCTTTCATGTCACCCACTCCATGTTCAGATGTTTCTGATCATAACATTCAAGTTTAACTCATGGTAGAGATGCTAAACAATGAGGCTGTATTTTCATGTACTTATAACTAATGTCATATTGTTCTATTTAAGCCAAAAATAATGGAACAAGATTAAATTTTGAGGTTTCATTGAATCCTTTACTCTTACAAATATGCCTTGTTATTGCACTGTAACAATACATTTTGTATATGATTTGGGAAGGATTTTTTGGCTTTTACGCTTAAACTAAACACTATGTTTGTTGCATAAGTCAGTGTTCCCAACCAGGGGTACGAGGACCCATGCGGGTGCAAGAGCTCTTACCAAGGGCTATTGGAATCATCTATCATCAACAGGGAATTTGAATAGTATTTGAAGATTAAATGTTCCATATAATAGTAATATAACAGTAATTACTTGAGGCATTAAATGTTGGGAGTCTAATTAGAGAAACATGTTTATTCATAGTAATGGGATAAGACATTTAGAGATAAATAAATGACCTAACATCACATTATTCAAGTGACACCTATTATGTGTTGTGTATAAGCTCATCTTGTATGTCCTGTTTTTGGCTTGAATGTTAGCTGCATTGACTGAATTAAGGAACCACTGGAAGTGTGTTTTACCAGCAAAAGCATAAGCAGAAACACTAATGACTTTACATCTGTGAGAAGTAAACACTGTGATCTGCTTTAGGATCGAGCTGCGGGCTTTGGGTAAAATCGCAGAGGGAGAAGAGCTGAACGTGGCCTATGTGGACTTTCTAAATCTGTCTGAGGAAAGACAGAGGGTGCTGAAATCACAGTACTTCTTCGACTGCACATGTGACCACTGCAAAAACCACACCAAAGACGACATAAAGATGGGAGGACGAGAGGAGGAGGATGGAGTCAAGGTTTGCATTATGTGCAGTAGCCTCCTGTCTTGGTTTAGTCCCAGTTTGATGTGATGTGTGAACGCTACAGTGACATGACTGATAGGGCAAGAATGACATCTGAGAAGTGCGAGCTATTTTAAGCAAATGCAGTAAGTCCTTACAGATGGAGGTCGTGCTTGTGCTCCAAGTCACACCTCCCCAAGCATGTATTGATTACATCTTTCATGAAATACGCTATATTTCTGCAAAAAACAAAATAGTATGATTAAGTAGCTATTCTGTTCCACATTGTACATGCAAAGTTTCCAAATAGTTTTTTTTAAACATGCAGTATTGTGTGTTGTGCCAACCTCAAACAACACTGTGACCTTTGTGCTGGGAAAGAACTACAATGTTGGTTTCAATCGTAGAAATGTCTAAATTTGTTATGGTATTTTTATTTGGAGGGGAAAAAAATCTCAAATAATGAACAGTACAAAGGTTTCAATATATACCTTTTTGGAAAACAGTGTTGGAAAACAATGTCTCTTCTCTTGTCTATCTTATGCAGTTGTTGTTGTTGTTGTTGTTGTTTTCAGCCAACAGAGGAACAGGTGAAAGAAGCTACAGATTTTTGCTATCAGATGCTGGGGGAAATGGATCAAGCTCGGTTAAAAGGCGACTACCATAAAGTAGGCAAAATTGCACTATTAATGTAATGGTGCCTTTTAATTGATACTGTATGCTTACTATATGATATCTTTCAGGTGGTGAAAATCTGCAAGGAAACCATTGAGAAAGCAGAACCCGTTTTGGCAGACAGCCACATCTATCTGATCAGAATGTGGAGCACAATGAGTGAAGTCCAGGCTTACCTACAATACTTTGATGACGCGGCAGAATTCTCGCGCAAAATGGTGGGAGGATACACGTAAGTACGGAATAAAATCTCTGAATGTATCTCACAAGAAGCCTTTGTTTTTCTATTTGTTAGATTGCGCTTAAAGTAATGGTATTTATCTTGAAAATGCGACTAATGTTGTGCAAATGTTGCTCAAATACAGCCTAAAAACAGATTTCAATTAACCAATAGGAGTAATAGTAGCTTACCGCCATCAAGCAACTTTGATCATCCTTTACCGTATTTTAGTCTAACAAGGAAAATTACACAGGATGCCAAGATATAAGTAATGCTATATTAAAGGACTTTTAAACTTTTATTTTCATTCTTTTGTTTCATATAGTAAAATCTATCACCCGAACAATGCTGCTCTGGGCATGGCTGCCATGCGTGCTGGAGTGAACCATTGGCAGGCTGGACAAATTGAAGTTGGACATGGGATGATCTGCAAGGCCTATGCAATTCTAATGATCACACACGGACCCCTGCATCCCATCACCAAGGACCTAGAGGTAAGGACTTATTACATAAAGAAATTCATGCTTTTCTCCCAACAACACCAATGTTCCATCGGACTGTTGCTAATGATTATTATTATTAAGTCAAAAAATGATCTTGAAGCTTGAAGAAAAAAGAAAAAGTCCAGCTTGTTCTTTGCTCCCACAAACCCTTTGGCACATCGCTGCTATTCAAATGCATGGATGTTTTGGCGACTAGCACACAAAGTTTGTGAGTGTGCAGTATGATGCAGTCTGATATTGCTAAAAGGGAGCAAAGGGGGGCTTTATAGAGGATATTACAAATGAAAGTCAATGAAAATCTGACGTACTCATTTGTATTATGCCATTTTGATTTAATTAGGGCGTCTTGCTTTAAATTTACCTAATTCTCAACAAGAACTGCACCAGGGTAATACTTTATCCACACTGTAGGGAAGTATTCCTGTACCTTGGTTTTGTAAATATGGGATCAATCAGTAAATCATTTAATCCTTCGAATAATCAATCGGTTTTGATGAAAATGGTGGTTGTTGCGCCCCAAATGCTAATGTTTCCCTCTTGACATGTCCACAGGAAATGAGGATGCAGACAGAGATGGAGCTGAGGATGTTTAAGGAGAACGAGTATGTGTACTACGCCATGAGGGAAGCTGCTCTGAAAAACAGACCCATGACCATGCTGCACGAGCCCAAATCTATGGAAGAGGACATCAAGAACCTTTTCCACCGGAGAAAATGAGCACCACTTCCTCCATTACCTTTGCTGCATACACTTTTTCTGCTAGTCTAATGTTCTAAGCATGTCGAACTGTTCACCTTTTATAATATGACTTTTAATAAAATGATGGCATTTAAATGTTTATCCAATTGTATTGGAAGAAAAAAGCACCCAACTAGCCTCTAGTGTCCATGTGTGCCAAGAAGGAGAGAGAATGTAGAGAACTGCTGGAAATGAGCACATCGCTGCACAATCCGCCGTGTTCCACAGATTGTGTGACGTTCACGCAACATTACAACGTTCAAAAATGCCTATGGTTTAAACTTAAGTTGGAGACAAGTCAGTATATGGTAGAATTTGATGGAAATGTCAGATTGCAGATTTGTTGACCTGGTTCATGGTAAATATCTCATTATACAAGACTAAATGAAACAAAATCTTTCAGTATTTAAACGAAAGTATGATTTCACTTTGGTTATTTATTTTCCCACAATGCTTTCAGAAAGTGGTGACATTATTAATCCTAAATATGCAGTTGTTTTCAGTTAAATGGACTGTAAAGCCATAAAATTAAAAGGGCAAGTTTGTGGAGCCAATCCCTTACAATAAGATTAGATATGTTTGGATCATAAGTTTGGATCTTCTTCCAAAAAGTTCAATCATCTACATGTTTTATAGACTCCAACCTTCTATCAGACAGGACAAATACTAGAACATGAACACAACATATTCTTTATCTTTCTACTTGCCCTACTTGATAAGAATTTATTTTATGTCAATAACCAATCAATTACATCTCTTTCACGGTGTCACTCTCCAATGAAACGTTCTTGGTTTTAGAACAAAATGAATGCAAATACCCCAAGCAACATTTAATCAATTGCAAGCAAAATAAACCAAATAATGGGAGTCTTATCAAAGTGCACGCACAAGTTGTGTTTAAAATACTGGGAGACTCAGCTCATAGAACCTTTATACTCACATACTTCAAATGCAACCATTTAAGAAAATGAGACCAGTTCAGTTTAAACTTTATTATTCCAAATGTTTAAATACGTTTGCTTATCCTCTTGTACTTGATACCACCAACTGTCATTGTCTGCAAGGTAAGAAGAGTGACATAAGCATGACGTTGTTATTCAAAGCATGAAATATACAAGTTACTCACATTAACAATAGTGTTTGCATCCACCAGTTCTGTGACCGATTCGATTCCCTTCAAGGATGTTATAAGTTTGTTGCCTTCACGTTTCACCGTTGCCTAGAAAGCACAAAACTTTAAATAGCATTGTGGAATTGAAATGATTAAAATGGTTAAAATAGTATGTAACCCTATTAGTATTATCACCGGTAAATGCCTTACCCTGACTTTTTCTCCCGTAAGCGTTTCAATGTCGCCCTCCTGACCGAGCGTGAATGAATTTACCATGACTTTTGTTCCCGTGGTAACCGTTACTTTAAAGTTGTCGCCATTCACTTCAATTTCGGAAACACTCTTGATGTCTTTACCTTTCTGGATGAGTTCATCAGGGAGACCTAAAACATCAAGACATTACACACCAAAAGTGCAAGAAAAATGACAAAGTAAAAAGGTTATTGCTGAAACATGGCATGGTTTAAAGAGAGCAAATGTCGTAGGATACATATCATAGAGAGCACTTTTGGGTTCAATGCAAACTGAGGAGCTCATTCTGCTTGGATTCCATTACAAGAACCAAAAGATAAAATGTAAAGTCTTACCAATTGCCCGCATGAAGGGCTCAAAGTTCTCCTGAGACTCAAGTTGGTATTTTCCAGCAAAAGACATGTCGACAGGCAGCAGTGAAGGCGGACAGGAGTCAATAGCCCCGCTTTTAAAGGCCTGTTGCTGCTCTTCAATCATTAACGACAAGTATCTTTGATTAGGAAGCCCGTGTTCCTGAAGTGACTGTCTGTGCACATAATGATCCCGGAGTGAAAAATGTGTAAATCACGGCCTAAAATAAATGACTGCTGGATAAACATAAAATTAATGCGTAACCTCATGGATTTCTGTTAATGTTGCTATTTTTTCTAATGCCTTACTTAGTATTTTACTTTTAATTGCTGATATTTATTGCAATAATACACTATGCACTTTATTACATTCATTGCTTTTTTCTTTCAGGCCAGTCACAATCAAATAATTTAAAACATATCCAGGTATATTTGCCAGTGTGGTGGATAATACTCTACACTGTTAGAGTACTATACTAAGGTGGGGTAATCTTTCAGATAAGTTCCTGATAAACTCAGAGAAGAGATAAACTTATGTGCACGCGAACACAGCACCAAGTCCTTTGCTCAAGTCAACAAACAGTCGTTATACTTCCAGTTCTCTTTCCTTGTATTCTTGGCTCCTCAATTTCTCTATTAAGTGGAGTTGCAAAGCTCAGAGGAGATAAAGAATTTGGAAGAAAAATGAGCGGAGGCAGACATATGATGAAATAATACAACTTTATTTGTATTGTTGCAACAGCACAAGTACAAGGACATCAGCAGAGGATAAGGGGTGGTGAACAAGTCGGTCAGGGGTGAGTAGTCATCACGTCAGAGTCCTTTTGGTCAGAACAGCACCTGAGGAAAGGCTGCCCCATTGACCCTCTCTCCTGTCTCCTCCCGCCTTGTTCGTTATCTGTCTGTGGGTTGGACTTCTTCACCCATTTCATGTGTAGGGATCAGGACGTCAAGGAGAGGATAAGGAAAGGGAGTTGTGACCCCAGGGATGGTGGGATTGGTGGGTGTAAAAAGAAGGACTAGAAGAAAAGAAGAACTAGATAAATGGATTTTAAGATATTTAGTATCAAAATGAACATTAAAGTGAACATTTTTGCAACTAAACTGAGGGGTGCTTAAAATTTTGTCTACCGGTCCTGTTCAACTTTATCCGAAATGTTAATTTGCAGCTGGTGGTCTAAAACAAAGACATATTGATTGAACTAATTGTTTGTGCCTCTTCCACAATTCCCATTTCTCTGACTTGAGCAAATGACTTCATGGTGCCAGTTACGCTATTTACAATTTATCCGACACCACATGAAAGCAACATCAGTCCTCCAGGCACAGCCCAATTTAACAGCTCATTTGGGCTGTGGCTTTTAGTTGTTTAGTTCCACTTCAAGCAACCTATTGATTTGATGATCAGGTTTATGATTTTGGCCTTAACCGTTTCCATATCAGAAATATACAATAAATAAAGACTCACTAAGATCATCAAGAAGGCTGGACATGTGGGGATGGAGCTGCACTCTGACTGTCCAGTTAGAGAGGAGAATGTTGTTCAAAATTAGGCCTATTCTGGACTTTCCCTCCCACACGCTCCACAGTGTGCTGGCCAGCTGCAAGAGCTTGTTCAACCACGCAGCTCCACCGAGAGACACCGGGAATCATTCTTGCTGTCTCCATCCAACTGCTCAACTCTGTGCAGGCAAAAAGTCTTTGTAAAATCTCATTGCAATTTTCAAAATGTTGAAAAAGTACTATAACATGGTCCACACATGAAATTTCCCCATGTGTGGACAATAAAGGATTATATTATCTTATCTTATATTGTATTAGTTACGTCATAATGTGTTTATTCTATTTGTGATAGGGCCAAATCACCATGGCAACATCTTGGTTTGGGACAGAAGCCAAAGGGGAAGCACCAAAACTCAGTGGCGCCGATGCACTTTGGCCTATTTTAGCAGAAATATGGACTACGAGGACAGTCAAAACCGATTGTTGGAGAACCTCTACCCCGAATCCAGGACATCTACAGAAAGAAACAAGCCCTTTGCATCATGCCGGACCATCATGCCGGAACAAGGACACCGTCACAGCAACACCACTCATGTCTCTTAGAAAAAGATGTGGACGTCTCGCTTTATCCTCAGGCTTTAAGTCCGATGAACAGTACCTGTAAGACCGAGACTGCATCTTTTTCTATCAGGCTTGCTGTGTTTTGAACAAATAAATGTATTCAGTGGCCAGTGTGCTGGGGCAAACCTCTTTTCATTGATCACAGTGCTTTGTAAAGGAAACCGTGGGCTTTTGGGAGCTTTTTAACTATGATTAAACATTTTTTTTCTTATTATTTAACTAATCTGTTATATTTAGAGTGATTCATACATGTTTTATTAAACCAAATTTTTCTGGCCAAGGCGGTATTGTTTGACCATCTTTTCACATCTTTTCACAAATGAAAATAATGCTTGCTATTGCAATTTGCAACTCTCCAAAGGCCAGCCGGTGAAAATCAGAAGTGAGCTGATTCTTTTTTCGTATTAAGTTGTTTTAGATCAACATGGCAGTTAAACACGTCCAAATATATAACATAATGATTATCGGGTGTGATAGTACACAATAGGTCTTCTTTAACAAACTGCTATTGCTTTAAGTTGAATTAATGAAAAGTGTTAATCGTTTTTGAACTTTGAACTCATATCTACAATATAGATCCAAATGAAGCATTAATAAAAAACTGTAGACAAATTATAATATTTTATTCTTATTTTTTCAAGCTTATTTTTCCAAGTTTTTAAACACGTTTGCTTGTCTTCTTGAACTTGATACCACCTAAAGTACTTGTCTGGAAAGGAAAGAAGAGTGGCAAAAGCATGACACCGATACAAGCATGATTTCTCAAGTTACCAGTCAGTGAAACTTTATACTCACGTTGACAATAGTATTTGCATCCACCAGTTCTGTGACCGATTCGATTCCCTTCATGTTGCCAATGAGTTTATTGCCTTCACGCTTTATCACTCCCTAAAAAAACACACAATTTAATCTATTTGTTTATTTTTTTTTTCAAAACTGATGTTCAATTTTACCTTGAATTTCTCCCCTGTGATAGAGTCAATTTCGCACTCCTGACCGACTGTAAACGAAACAACACTAACGTGCGTTCCTGTGGTGATTGTCATTTTAAAATGGTCTCCATTCTCCTCAATCTCAGTTATGCTCTTCAGGTCTTTGGCTATTTTAATGTGTTCTTCAGGTGTACCTAAAACATAATAGAACGTATTATTCACAATTGCATGCTTCTCTATTTGATAAGCAGTAACATGTACTTTCAGCATATTTAAAAACACATTAGTTCATTTATAAACACATGAACTGAACATGGTATTCCATCGGACCCATTTTGGGATGCAGATTTGGTTTAGTCATAGGATCTGGTAATCTAAATTGTGGAGCTCATTTGGATGATTGAATTGACAATCCAAATAAAAAATGTAAACATAAACATGTATAAACTGTAAGTAATTTAATATCTTACCAAATGCCCGCATAAAAGCCTCAGAGTTCTCCTGAGACACCTCTTTAAAAGTTCCGGTAAAAGACATGTTGGCAGCAGTGTGAAGATGAACACGCTCTGTGGCCTTTTAAAGGCTTGAAACAGCACTTTAATTATTCATGACATGTGTCTTTGATTACAGAGCTCCACTTACCAAAACCATTACTATTGATCTGATGCTTATCAATGCAATATCAAGAGTTAAATGATTGAATGAACCAAGGCTTAAAATACATATATATATATATATATATATATATATATATATATATATATATATATATATATATATATATATATATATATATATATGTATATATATAATATAAACGCATCCAAGCAATCATTTTCTTTGCATTTTTATTTACTGCTTACTCTCTTTCTCCCGCTCTACATAATTTTATAATTTCAATTTGTTTTATTGCAATATTTTACCGGTTCTATTGTACATACATTTTTTCAATCTTCCTTTTTTTTTTATTTAACTTTATTATAGTTCATACTAATTCAACCACTGCAATTTAAACTTTAAAATCCTCCAAACCCCTCAACAAAAGCATCACTTTGTGACAAAATGAGATCACTGCGCAAATTTGATCTCTCAGTCCATCCCAGTTAAAGATACAATTCTAAAACCATTTACGCACCCAAAAATGAAAAATAGTGCGTACATGTTAAATAACTGTGAAATATTGAAAACATTTGGGACAATTGCAGGTATCTCTTGTCGTCAAGTTTCCCTAGAGCTGTCAATTTCAAGCTACCGGCATTATATCTTGACATGGCACAATAAATTTGACTCTTGGCTTCCAAACTGCTCCCACTTATTGTCATTCTGGGTATTTATTAACTTATTTTTTTCATTTTGTCATAATTTCGTCACAATGAAGATCTACTATGTACTCTCTAGTAGTTTTGTCATTGTTCTTAGGGCCTTAGTCTCAGTTATTTAGAAGGCTGTGGCCAAAGCACCTTGAAAACGTCTGATCTCGTCTGACCTTGATTGGTAACCACGGTTGGGTCTGGATGGTACTGGGTGGGAGACCTCTGGGATTACCAGGTGCCACAGTGAGGAGGCAGGGAGGTGACAGTGGGAGAGCGGTTGGACTGGTTACTGTTGTGTTCTTGGGGACACTTCACCAAAATTGCCATTGTCCATGAATGAAAATGGGACAACCAATGGTAATTTGTCCATTTCGATCAGGCGTGTATGCAGCAAGTATGTTAGATATGTTCTCCTGGCCGAATAACCAATAAGAAGAGGGACATGGTGCACAACAGTACAGCCCACCACAAAACCCACTCCGATTCAAACTGTACATTTTCCATTCATTTTTATCATAGGAGTCATATATTAAGAGAGTGAAGGCAAGACAGAGGCTAACCAACTGTGTGGTAAAAAAACAAAAAGACAATTAAGTTGTCATTGGTTGTCATATTGCAAAGAAGCACCCAGCCAGCTTTCAAATGCTTTAGTCTTATATATTTATATTTAAAAATGTCTATGTGTAAAATGAATGTGAATTCTACTTCATAAACCCCAGCTGGCTTTGAAGTGGTCGGCCACTGCTGAGTTCCTTTCTTCTTGTATGAACTACTCGAACTCTAGCTCACGCTGGTGAGGTAATCTTTCACGAGTTTATCTAAGTATGTCAGACCAAATTAAAGTGTGCTGATAATGTGTAAAAACCTTCTTTTATGCTCTCTACGTCTTTGTGGTGTAGCACTGAGATAAGATCAAATGTAGCAGGGTTAATTAAAACCTTTTGCAATAGTCTGTGTTTCACTGTGTCATGTGAGGATCAAGAAGAATGGACATCTGAATATGGTTGAGATAAACACAGCTCTGGGCTTTGTGCTCACTGATTACAACTAACTGCATTTGATAAGGTTTGCTGACTGCACAGAATCTGAGGCGCTGTGAGTAGTGGTATAACAGATCTTAGAAACAATACAGCAATACACGGTTCGGCTCAAAGATTAAGACTCAATAATGCAACATGCTTTGAAATAGTCTCTCCAAATTTTATTTCAGCATGCATCTGGATGACCATCATCCACATTTTGTACATAAAAATATAGACAAAGGCATTCTACACAAGTACTCTATGGAAAGAGCTAAAAGAAAACTATATTGTATAGAAATACAATCCCTTGTTGTGGTGTCAGGAGCTGCTCATTGGTGCAGTCTATGCGCGACGTTGTGATTGGCCAGGTGTAAAAGCCTGAGGATGATGTCATTGGGGTCGACAGGCTCGTATTGTCCCGCCAGGTCTTCTTCCTCCTCGGGCAGGCAGCTCTGGTCTGTGGTGCAACTCTCTGCAAGTGACATCCATCATTATCAAAGCTCACACACAATGTACAACAGAGGCCAACTTCTTCTTATCGGGGCTCAAAGAGATTTCTTGGAGCAGACAATCCTAAATTAAAGGTCTGGCTTAATTATTAAGATCTAAGTGTAGAACCAAATAGACCTATAGATAGATCCATTCTTCTGTTCCATGGGAACATTTTGATACCTGACCTGATAATCTGAGGAATCTGAGGGAGAGAATGGTCAATTTTTTGATGACCAACAGTGCATGTATGGACAAACATTTGTTTAGTCGCACCTGCCCAACACTTCCTAACTGGTACTCTAACAAGTTTTTGCTATTGAAAGCTTTGCAGACTGACCTGAGTCACAGCAGAGTCCTGAGGCAGCACAGCGGCCCCCCTCTGATCCACAGGGTCTCCCTCCCGACTGGCAGGGGGTGAGCAGGTAGTTCTCTTCCACACAGTGAGCGGTTTCTGGGGATCCCATCAGGCAGCCCAGGCCCTCCCCACAGCAGATACTGGGGCCAAAGCAGCGGCCCCTCTCGCCGGGGCCACACGCCATACACTGGATGGGACATACTCGTTCAATTTTACATCAAGAGTACAACAAAAGATAAAATTAAAAACACAACCAGTATACATAGCTCACCTTGCGCAAAGGAGCATCCATGACAGACCTCTTTCCACCAATGGGACAGTTGGAGATGTAACACGCCGAGCACAGGGAAAGCAAAAGGAACAAGGACACCGTCACAGCAACACCACTCATGTCTGTTAGAAAAAGATTAACAATATAAACAGTTCAAACACAAAACAATAATAATGAAGATACATTCAGAGATCACTATGCTTAAACTTACTTTCTTTTTGTCTGATGAACAAGGGGCTTCGACCTTTAAGATGCTCTTCTACCTTCTCGGGTTCATGGCACCACGGCCTTGTCTTTTATACTTCTGAGGATACTTGGAGAGTGACCGTGAAAGCCAAAAGCCACTTAAAGGTCCGTAATGAGAGCAGGACTTACCATCTTCTGGGCAGTGTGAGATGACCGCAGAGTGGCCATAGGGGTCAGAGGTCAGAGTCAATGTTTCGAGGTACAAGGATCATTAGTGAAGGGTCTGGTAGTGCGTGACACTGCATTAAACCAGAGACTTTAATAAGTGAAGATGAAAAAAGTGTGAACAGTCACAGGTGTAGTCCTACTTTGTAACATCCTGACAAAATTAAAATTTAAATAGCACAAAGGAAAATGGTTATATCACTGAAATTTCCATTAATAATTTACAGAACATAGCGTACAATTGCAACTTGTGATGTAATAGCAAGGAATGACAAGAAGAGTACTTTGGTAACTTGTTCTCTCCTTGTTGATTTAACAATACACTGTGGGGCACACATTAAAGTCAGACATGGGCCTAGGCCTGTGGCAAGTGTTCATTTGTGATCAAGGACCACTGTATTTGACCCACTCTTCAATGTCTGAGGCAACCTGTTAGATTGGTGTCAGTGGTTGCTGCAGATCTGGAGGATTCTCTATTGTGCGTGTTTAGGGTTGATGGAGGAAACCAAAGCCCAGAGGAAACACACCCAGACATGGGCAAAAACATGTAAACTCCGCACAGTAAAGCACCGTCCAGTCTGGAAGTCAAACCTGCTTACATAGATTTATCTTTCTATTATATATTTCTATTCTGCTTTTCTATTCATTGTTGTTTTTATGGTTCATTTCTCAAAGGTTAGGATTTGGAACAGATAGAAAGGTTAAGGCTATGGGTTATGTTTAGGAACAGAGGAACAGGCTAGAAGCATACATGTATGGGGAACATGGGGACAGCTTTGTTCTATCAAATGTTGTTGGGAGAAGCAGGATAAGGGAACATGGGCAAAAAAAATATTTGGGTGTACAAAAACTATGAATGGCAAAATAGCTGAAGATCACGTTTGGCCCCAAACTTAAGGTATGTCTACAGTAAGAACACTCATGCTCTCACTCACTCCCTGTTATTAAACCTCTAATTCGTAACATGGATTGGTACACAGTGTTCAGGTCTGAGGTTAATATACTTTATGAGCTAATTAACATTGCTAATGACGCAGCACAGCCAAAAGAGGACAATAACACGATTTCAATCAAATGAGCTCAATTACCACAGATCCTCACTCATTATCTCACCAGCACGTCAATATAATTAAAATAAGTTAAGAAGGTACAACTTTAAGGCATAATGCATAACTTCTACTACAATCAAATTGTTATATCTAACTTATACTACAAGTTCAACTTGAGCATTGTGCAGGGGTCAAGAGGAGCACATGTGCGCTGCATGTGAACAGACTGCAGTGTCATGAGTTTGAATCCAGCCCTGACAATTTGCAGCATGCCCTTCCCAAATTTCATTCCCATTTCACAGTATCCTCTCTAAAAAGCCTACGGGCCAGAAAATCCTGGAATCCAGAAAAAAACATCAAATAAATGCATCTGATTTTTTAGTACATCTATGAATCGTTTGTATTTATTTCAAATGATTGTAAAATTACAGTTAGTTTGTAGTGGCTCCAGTAGACAGGACAGAGTTAGCGTGAAATGAGGATGAGAGCAGGGAGGATAATCCTTTAATGTCTACACATGGGGAAATTTTGGTGAAACATGTGCTGCCGCCTTAACCACTCAACCAATGGGCAGCACATGATTATTATTTTCAGTTCTCCTGATTATATTTTGACCTAAATATTCATGATCAATTAATTGAATAATCTTGATAACCCTTACAGAGTAAATGTTTGCCTGCAAAGATAGATATTGCAGATATCTCTGTATTTTTTTTTTTATAGAGACTGAAGTAACACATCCATGTGTGGATTCTGGGTCCTGACAAAGTCAAGTGTAACACAGTTTATATAATTCATAAGTAGTGGAAGAGGTTGTGTTAGTACTTCAAGTAAACGTCTTGTTGAGTTGATAACAGTTTTTATGATGGGTCACTCTTGCCTCCTGGTGGCTGTAAGAACATATTTCATCTTTTTCTGTTGTTACCTGGATGGGAAGATTGCAACTTTTATCAGTCTGACAGCAAAGGTGAGAAATTTAAATTTATAGAAGAATTTTCTGTAACACTAGTTTCGGGCCCACATATCGATTGTGGTAATTGGTAATTAGTCAGCTTTTAGTAGCAAGTATTTATAAAGCACTTAATGCATATCATAGTTTATGTACAATAACATCCTTTGCTAAGAATGCTAATGGATCGTAGGTTTGGGTGGAAATGTATAAATGACTAAATATAGAAAAAAGTATTATTGAGTATTTTGCCGCAATTAACAACAACAACAACAACAACAACAACAACAACAACAACAACAACAACAACAACAACAACATTGAATTATTTCATGCACCTTGTTCCAAAGATACTCTTGACATCTTGTTTCCAAATAAAATACTATTGTACATAGCATATCAAGAGCACTTCCATAAATGGGTGTGTGATAAAAGGATGAAAGTTTATTGGACAAACACTCACAGCTGATAAAACAAGATGCATTGTTTTCTTGTGCAACATCAGCTCGAGCTGTGCATTCTCTACCCAAAAAGAAGTTTGAATGTCTATTTCATCGAGAAGTCAGATGTCTATCTAGTGTTTCCTTATTTTTCTGCAGGAAGGCACTAGGCTTGTTGACTTCCTCTCCCCTCCCTTCCTTCCTTCTCTCCGAAGGTACTCATCTGAAAAATGAGAACAAAGTGATTGTTCCTGTTCTCTTTCTTAAGTCACTTCAAATGCTGTCTGTGGACGGGCAGCTCATTGTCAGGAGAAGCGAGGTGCAAGCAGCAGCCAGAGAAGAGCAGGTACGGCCGGTCCATCTCTGCATCCCCGCTCTGAGGCTACAACTGGAACTACTGCTGCTGCTGCTGCTGCTGCTGCTGCTGCTGCTGTCTGAAGAGGTGAGCGCACACAGCCACACAAGGAGGAGCTTCACTATAATGGACTGTTTGGCATGCATGACCGGGCAAAGTATGGGAGAGTGGCAGGCTGCAGTGAGGAGATAAAAATACTTTGTGTTTGTGATGCATAATGTCTAAAGTTTGCAAAGTTATGCTCTTTCTTAAAGCATTGTCTATACAACATTATTTGTCTTTACAGAAGTTCATTGTGTGCTGCACGATCAATATTCAACAACCTCTAGCTTTTTGAAAATGAATTACGTCTTGAATTTAGTAAAAAGTACGATGATAAATTTATGAAAGCATAGAAACAAAATGAATAATAACATACAATAAAGTTTCTCAAAAGTAGTTTTTGTGTCTATTTAAAAATTGTAACTTGTATTGTTGTATTGTTTTTTGTTATACGATTTATAATATCTGTAATGTTTTATTAAGTGAATTAGCATAATACGTGTTTTCAAATGTCAGAAACACTTAATGCCGTTTCTATAACTTGTAGTCAACATTTATAACACATTTAAAACAACAACAGAGGCTCAAACATGCTGCATGCAAAGTGCAGTTTGATAAAACACACAAGGCATGCAAAAACAGATAACTCAATCTAAACTTGAGCTAGGCAATGAGCCAAAAAAATATCCTTTTTCCCCCTTAGTATTGACTGAGGACTATTTTGATTTTATAGCTTTCAATCTAAATTGTATGAATATAAACAAGAGAGGCTTTCAATCAGAGCTATTTACATAAACTATAGTCATTTCCTATTAAATCAGCCTTATCTGTGAAACGCTTTCTATAACTGTATTGCAAAAATGTAGAAGTTATGTTTGAATGCCATTTCTAAGAACAGTTATGAATAAAAACGTGACTAAATTAAACTTGATGCAGAAGTTGGACAGTTCCCCATCTTTAATTTGTCTGCTCTAAAGCCTATTCAGATCATTAAGTTCACAGTTCACATTTTACATCACCATTTCTGAAACTACAATGCTAGAAAATTCTGTTAAATAATTACAGCCTTTGTGTTTTCATTATTTATTTTGATGTAATTACGATTAATAGTACAGGGCAGAGGCAGTGATGATGGAGAAGCGAAAAGTGCGTCAGGACATCCTAATTTCAGGAGCTGGAGACACAGGAGAGAAAGGCAGAAGTGAAAAGTGTTCGAGCTGAGAGGTGTGGGCGATGTCACGACAATCTCCACTGACAGGGCTCATGCCGTAAATAGAAGCCGAGCAGAGGTAGGACCAGGGACTTGCGCAGGAGTGGATCTTGTTGGCTGAAATGTGCTTGGCTTGAGAGAGGGAAGTTAGAAGAATGCACGAAACAACATTTGCAAAACTGACCAAAGATCGCTCCAAACCAAAGTATTTACTCAGCGCTCCAATGTTAGATTGCTGAATTTTCAACAATTATGTCTTTCTAATTAGTAATAATCAAGCTTTACATTTGTGTCGCTCATTACAAGCTTGAAAACAAAGGGGTGGATTATAGTCATTATACATTCACTCCACTCTCAATGGTGGTAAGTTACAGATGAAGCTCCCCTGGTTAGGGTTGACAAAAGTATCAAAAATTAGATACTAATTGATACCTAAACTAGAATTAAAACTACCGGTAGTAGATACTCATGAGATGTATGGATATTTAAAAAAAAATTAAAATCAAGTAAAGAGGACCAAATCTGACCTTTCCTGAACAATTTAGCATGATTTTGAGATTTATCAGAAGTGGTTTTAGACCACATGTTAACATTAAGAAAAGACTTAGAGCATTACAGTCTATTATCTAAAGAAAGATTGCTCTTTACTGTTGTTATCATCATGGTATCAAAATCAGTACAGCGTCCTCACACCAATAGTGGCTGATGTGTCTTGCTCAAGGATACAAGGCACTACAGTCTGGGACCGGCTCAAACCACAAACGCTTTTTTCTCTTGAGCCCCTGTATCAGCAATTGATTTGCACAGCACATGTTATAAAAATGATGCTGTGGTTTTGCACAAAAAGTAGTGTAATCAATATTCATTATAAATATTAAATATTTTTTATTCTTTCAGACTGAACATGGAACTAAACTCGGCACATTTCTCACTGGTGAGCAGCCCTCGACACAGAAATGATCTAAAACCAACTGCAGAGCACAGCTTCTACCTAAGCCCCCCTCCTCTGTACATCAAAGCCCCTAAGTTCCAAAGTAGCTACCCAAGTGTTGCACCCAATAGAGGCAATGCATATGGCGTCTACAAACCTCCTGCTTTCTTTCCCATCCTCGGGCTTTCTCAAATGGAGGGAACACAGACACGCAAACATTTCAAAACAGATCCCCAAGAAGATGAGGAGGAAGAGAAAATTGACAAGATATGGGCTGGGTCAAAGGACTGGATTCCGGTTGGCCCGGTATCTCCGAAATCCGGGATGATAGAACTAAACAGACATCATAAACAAGCAGGTGGGACGATACAAGTCAAGCAAGAACCTGTAAGTCCAACTCCAGTGTGGCCTTCGTCTCCGTACCTCTTCCGTCCTCAATACCTGCCCCCACTTCAGCACAATCTCCTCTCTTACCCGTACTTCATTCCCGGGACGTTCATGCACCTCTCCCCTAGTGCGTTCTTTCAGAGGGGAAACACCCACCCTTCGCCCAAAAGTAAAGACCTGGCACCTTCTCGCCATGTCCCGGCCGCTACGAATCCAGAGAAGCTGACCATCAACGTCCATGTAGATGAGAGTTATTACGTGGACGTGGGAGGGGACCAGAAGCGATGGAAGTGCCGCATGTGCGAGAAGTCCTACACCTCCAAGTACAATCTGGTGACACACATTTTGGGGCACAATGGGATCAAGCCTCACGGGTGCCATCTTTGCGGGAAGTTGTTCAAGCAGCTGAGTCACCTGCACACGCACCTGCTCACCCACCAGGGCATGAGGCCGCACAAGTGCAAAGTGTGCCACAAAGCCTTCACCCAGACCAGCCATCTCAAGAGGCACATGATGCAGCACAGCGACGTCAAGCCGTACAGGTATGTGGGTTTCAACGCCCTGTTTATAGGTGACATTTTCAAGTTTTTATCATTTAAGAGATCAAATATTTTGTTTTAAATCATCAATAGTCCTGTCAGTGGTTCCATTAAGGATACATTGATTGATTGATTGATTGATTGATTGATTCTACAAAGGTGCAACATGTAACCTTTCTGATATGGTATTTTCGCATTTATTTGGAGACAGTGTACAAAAAGGAGATTGTCAAAAAGTAGATTTCCAAACAAACAAATTTAAATGTGCACTTGACCTTGACGTCTTTCATAGAGAGTCAGTCACTAGCCTGTCTCCATGGAGATTTTTTCGCATTGCTTGGAATGTTTCATAGTTTGTCATGACACTTTTCTATGGAGGCTAGAGAGATCATCACCATGGTAACCTATAGTAACTAATGTCCAGTTCCAGCTCCATGTGTTGGAAAATTCTACTAAAGGACACATTAATAGGGATCTGCACTTTTAAATCAGAATCTTATAATAAAAACACTTGCACTTACTTTTGCACTTTTTCCAATGATCATGTTCTACCAAACTAATGTAGAAATATCTATAAAAAACCCATATGTTTGATAATAAATTCTGAAATAAGCAGCTAGTTTCCCTCTCTTTTTCTCAAAGTTCCCCATCATGTGACAAATAAAGGCTTATCTTATCTTAGTAGTTGCAAAAACATAGTTTAGCTGAGTATTTTCTGCTTCATTTGGACCACAAATATTTTTTTTTATTTTTTATTCGAATTTTGCTCTTTCTCCACTCTTGCAAGATGGCCGCCACAATTGCCACAGCAACAGCACCCACGTACTGTCTACTCTAGCCTATAGTATGACTCAATGGGCGATGCCACCAGAGCAAGTAACAGGTGTGTGGAGAGGCAAGCCCACTCACAGTAAGAATATATGTTTTTAAAGTCACCTGAGTAAAAGATCTGGAATATTCCAAGCAAAGCAAAAACATCTCCATGGAGACAACCAGGTGTTACACAGTGGACCTTTTAGAATAATGGACAGGAGTATAGAACAGGTGATAAAGCATTTGTACACTCAGTTTGCTGATAGGACCCAAATCATGTACAGTAAAATAACAAAAAGCTAAAATATTAAACCCCTTGTATCTACTTTCCTTGTGTAGTTGCAATGTTTGTGCTCGGGGCTTTGCTTATCCCAGTGAGCTGCGAGCCCATGAGCTGAAGCACGAGAAGGGCCAGGAGAACGTGTGTGTGGAGTGTGGCCTGGACTTCCCCACGCTGGCACAGCTCAAGAGGCACCTGACCGTCCACCGCGGCCCCACACTCTACAGGTACGAGACTGAAACACACCCTCTGTCTCTGAACAATCAAAACAAATGTGTTAATTTGGGGGAATTGGGAACTTAATTACCGTATTTTCCGGACTCGCATTTTTTTTCATAGTTTTGGCCGGGGTGCGACTTATACTTATACTTATACTTAGACTTATATGTGATATTATTTGTTATTTTCACACTCCAATGTAACTTACATATGTTTTTTTCTTCTCTATTATGCATTTTGTGGCTGGTGCGACTTATAGTCCGGAAAATGCTTATTTAAAAACACATTACTGTGCAAGGATAATTATGAAAAACAACATGCTCCCAATTGTTTAATTGGTCATAGTCACTGACAGTGACTTTATTTATGTTAATGAATAAATAAAATATACAGTGTTTTAATAAAACAAAGTAGCTACATCTCTAGTGGGGAAAAAAAGCACCTTTTGTTAGTTATCTTGGCCTATGTCATCAGAGTCTCTTTATCCTACAACAATTTCCATCGAGGCAAGGCGACCTTCCTATCTGCCTTTTACGAATCAGGTCTGTGGAGAAGGAAGCCTGATCATACTAAGTACAACTGAGAATAAAACACCTATAACAAAATAAACATGTTTATTTTAGTCAATTAATCCTGTGACTTGTTCCACAGCATGGCTTTACATATGTACAGATATACGTATTTATAGTTTTTGTCGTTGTTGTTTTTACTTTAGGTGCTCAGAGTGCCAGAAGACATTCCAATATCCGAGTCAGCTGCAGAACCACATGATGAAACATAAAGACATACGTCCGTACATCTGCACTGAGTGTGGCATGGAGTTTATCCAGTCTCACCACCTAAAGCAGCACACACTCACACATAAAGTAAGTATAATATAGTATTTATTCCACTTATCTAAAAAGAATGAACGCATTTAATTATTTTGGTTGTTTGCATCCAAAACAGCGCGCTTGTTTTAACTTAAAGGTGCACTATGTATCTTTTCTGGTGGCGGGTACGCCACTTGTCTCCGTGGAGATGTTATTGCTTTGCCTGGAATGTGCCACAATAGGGCATTAAACTTCCTCATCTTGTTGTTATTCAAATACAGGTTTTCACGGCTAAAACAATACCTTGAAAAACAGGCGTCAATGGCTTGTCTCCATGGAGATATGTTTACTGTAATACTGTGGAACATTTCTGGCAAAGCAACAACATCTTCATGGAGAGAAGCAGATGGCTGAACCACCACAAGAAAAACGATATAGTGCACCTTTAAAATATTTCGACCAATAAGGCTTGAGATGAAGCAATTTTAATTTATCCTGGAGTAGAGATAAAAGTCAAACAACAGGAATAAAAATACACAATATTTCAACAAACTTTAATCCATTTTATTTTATTTCATGATTTTTTTATTTGTTTTATTTTTTAAACATTGCAAAATAATAAAAATTCAGGCTGTTTTGCATTCATTAACATTTTCTTTGCGTGACCATTTTGGATTTTCAGTCAATTCAGAGGAAGCCTAAAAACACTACAATTACTATTTTGGCACCAGACCTTGTTCTCAACTGTTGGGTTTGTATTTTATTAGTCTTTAGAGAAAATGAGACATGACTTTGGACTTGAGCCCAGGCATTTAATCTGGCACCTATTTGAGTCGTTTTAACTTTCAGAGAGATTTCATTCCAACAACTTCCAGAATTTCCTCTCAGAATTTCCATTTGACTCTTTAAGTGGCACCCATGTATAAGCCAATATGTGATTTTCCAAGTTATGATTCATAATATTTTCGTTTTTAACATGATGGCACAACAAGCCATTTAACTTGAACATTTTACCGCACACACACTATCACCAAATCACCATTCTGACAAATTTAAGTCATTACTAAAAATCAATATGATAAATTATCTCAGGTAATCAATGCTTTTATGCACCACGCCTATATGCACGTGTGTGAATGGTTAGAGGGGCCGCCGCCGCAGATTGGCAGCCTTGCATTTGTCGGTCTACCCCAGGGCAGCTGTGGCTATAAAAGAAAAATTCTAAAGCAGCTTTCATTGTCTAGAGAAGAGATATTTAAGACCTATTAGATCTATTCGATGCATAATCCAAGCATGCTGTACATAATAAAAGACATTTTGCATATAGAAATGATTTTAAATGTCAAAATCATGATGTGCAAATGTATAATGGATCATTTGGTTTCCTGCACTTTACACTTAACACTGGCTCTGTGTTGCTGCAGGGGGTGAAGGAGCACAAATGTCGCATCTGCGGCCGTGAGTTTACTCTGCTGGCCAACATGAAGCGCCACGTCCTGATCCACACAAACGTCCGCGCCTACCAGTGCCACATGTGCTTCAAGAGCTTTGTGCAGAAGCAGACGCTCAAGGCCCACATGATCGTCCACTCCGACATCAAACCCTATAAGTGCAAGGTTTGTCAGTGATGCAGCCAAAAAACATAATTACTACTATTATTTTAAAATCAACCCAAGAAGCCCGGAGACCAGTGATGCCAGTACAGACTATTCAGTGAATGTACAATAACATGTAGCGCATTTTAAAGGCTTAAAGTTGTCAAGCTTGTATGTGCAAGACAATGAAAAGCCTTGATATTATTCATATAAAAGTTTCAAGAATGACTTCAATTCAATTTCTTGTAATCAAAGTCAAAATAAACATGTGTGTTTTTAAAAGTAGGCCTACCATATTGTGTTTAAGCATTAGTTATGTTTACATTTTGAAGAGTGCATTAAAAGAGGCAACGATTGTGAGTTTTTGCAACATAATTCAAGCTTTTCCTCAAATCTTTACGTCCACGTCGGATCAAATGCAAAACAGACGTCTTCATTAGTCACATTCCGAACGTGTAATATTTAGCCTCCGCGGCGGCTATAAAAAGTTTTCTCTGCCTGTGTTGACCTTGCTGTTGGCGCTTGGCTGGAGTCAGTGACCAGATACCAAGGAGGCTTTTGGCAGTGGGAGCCTCCATGTCCATAGGAAGGATATCGCCGCACAAACGCCTCTCTAACAATGGACCCCAACCTCTCCCGAGAACAAGCTCCGCAAATAGATTTCATCTCGCTTTCTCTGCCGCTTCCTGTTTTCTCACGGTCCTCTTGGACAGTTTACAGTCCCTCTCTCCTCCTGAAGGAAAGGACCACCCTTATAAGAAAGAATGCAGAGGAAGGACAGCACAGGAGCAGCCCTTCCATGCTCAGCTCCTGTCTGCGCAAGGCTTCCTCCAATGTTAATGTTATGCGTGTGTCCGAGTGCGCGTCCAGGAGTCAGGGAATAGGGGGCAAAAAGGAAATCAAAGCGCAGGGAGGGTGTAGACTGTCCGCCACATTCATGCACAGTGACGTGGTGGGGTGTTACAACTGTTCTGCGCTCTGAGACAGTTTGTGCGATTGTGAAGAATTCTTGGCAGAGGTAGAAAAACAAACATGGCTGCTATTGCTCATTTGTTTGGGTAACTTTGATAACCAGCCGTAAAAAAAAAACATGGAAATGGAACTAAATGGATTTTGAAGAATCAACAAATACCATGTAATCATTGCTTTTTAATTGCAAGATAAATGAATTAATATTTTAGACAAAAGTACTGTATAACATGGCCATAATGGCAATGCACTTTGAATTATATCAAATTTAGATTTTTTTCAAAGCTTTATTTATTAACTCTTGATTAACAGTATGCCTACATCTTTGTACGTAGGTAGACAAATGGGTGATAGGGTGATTTTTTCAATCAAATTACAGTTATTGTCCACTGCCCAATTATCTAAGACAGAGTGATGCATTTGTAATCCAGTTGTTTTTTTTGCAGCTTTGTGGGAAGGAGTTCAACAGAATGCACAACCTGATGGGCCACATGCACCTCCACTCCGACAGCAAACCCTTCAAATGCCTCTACTGCCCCAGCAAGTTCACCTTGAAGGGCAACTTGACCAGGCACATGAAGGTCAAACACGGCATCATGGATCGCGGCCTGGACGAAAGACGTAAGCGCTCGCGCTGCATAAAACAACAGATAGTTTAGTTTAGAAGTGGAGTAGTTTTAATGTCAAATAATGTCATGTAAATAATAAAATAATCAATAACACACTGGATACATTTTGAACTAAAATCTATTCGTGATGGGAAAAACAGTACTAAAATATTGATATTTTGATGCTGAAAAGATAGAAGTATAAATTCTCAAACTGAAAGATTTGAATTCATTTTTTAAATACACTTTTTATCATTTGTATTAGTTTTAGATCAATTCCAGCTTGAGTAAAAATAATGATAACCAATATATATATATAGTGAGGAGTTTCAATGCATTTGAATACAAAACTCAGGTATTGGATCAATGTTGCGATAGTATTACTTGGTATCGGATCGTTACAAAAATCCCTGGAATCGCTAATCATCACTTATATAATCTAGTCTTACAATCTAACTAAACCTATAATATTCTGAATTCTGATTATTAGATATTCATCTCACAAATTACAGCTGAGTCCTTCTTACTCCAAATACTTGTTAAACTCTTTGATTTTTCTTCTTCTAGTGTTCAGACAGAGAGGTAGATTCTGCTTGCCCTCCTCCGTCAGCCTGATCTCTCACTTCAGCCAGGAGGAGCCGTTTGACCTCTCCCAGAAGCCCGCGGTTGTCCCTGGGCTGCGCTTGACCCAGTCCGATGGGGAGAGCGTCCCTGGAAGCTCTGGCCAAGAAGAGGATGAGGACAGTCTGTATAAAAGAAGCCAATATAGTCCTGAAGAAGGCCACAATGAAGCACTGGAGGAGGAGTGTGGAGAGAAAGAGAAGGAGCAGATATTTAGAGGCAAAGGTTTACTTGAGGAAACTTCTGAAGAGTGTACACAACCCTTCGACAATGACTTTACTGTAAAACAAACCAGTATGGACGAGGGAGAGAGGAACCAAAACATGTCGGAAGGGGGTGAAAGCGATTACAATAGTGCGTCAGTGGAGGCTGCAGGTAGACAGAATGAGGAAGAAGATAAAGAATGAGAGAAACAAGCGAAAATGTTTGGGAGGAACAGAGGAGACGTGGGCAGACAGGGAAGTGTAGGTGCATCAAACCAAAGGATGGGAAATGACAGGGTTAAGGGTCACGGGTTGATTTAAAAAACTGTGAATTTTTATTTGTCACTTTTATATTAATAGCATCAATAGTTTTTTTGATATATTTTGGTTAATCAAAGTTAAAATTAATAGAAGGTGGGCATAAATATATCCTAATGTACAGTACAGACCAAATGTTTGGACACACACCGCAGAATAAATACAAAAGGGCCAACAAGTGCTGAGCATCTCTGGAACTTCTTCAAGACTGATGAAGAGCATTTCAGGAGACGACCTCTTGAAGCGAATGCCAAGAATGTGCGAAGTAGTAATCAAAGCTAAAGGTGGCTACTCTGAAGAACCTAGAATATAAGACATATTTTCAGTTGTTTCACACTTTTTTAAGTATATCATTCTACACGTGTTAATTCATAGTTTTGATGCCTTCAGTGTGAATCTATAATTTTCATAGTCATGAAAATAAAGAAAACTCTTTGAATGAGAAGGTGTGTCCAAACTTTTGGTCTGTACTGTGTGTGTATATATATATATATATATATATATATATATATATATATATATATATATATATATATATATATATATACGTTTGTAATTTGAACTAGTTAATTAATTACCGAACAAATATAAGTTAACCCCACCACATAACTGAATTACAAATGTACTTTACTTTTTTAATCGTGATCATTTTTAAATAGTAATATATTAAATTAAATTTAACTTAATCATCATTGTGATAATTGTGATTTTATTTTCTATTGTTAATGACTTTCTATTTTAATTTTTGAATTATGAAGTGTAACAAAGGCAAAATAATTCTTTTAAATAAACTGTTTCATCTGAAGTTTGCAGTTTGTGTTCTGAATGTTAATCCTTTTCTCTTGTGATGAGCAAAAAGTGGTTGCTGTGTGTTACAGAGAACTTGCCTGTCTCTTGGTTGTGTTTCAAAGCAGAGGAAGAGGAAGAGAAAACACCTCTCCCCTTCTCTCTTTTAGGTTGTGATCAAACGCTGCTGACGGACACAGTGGGTGTCCCAGACAAAAGCTTCATAAGTCTTCGTAAGCTTTGTTTCGGTGGGTTGCAGGAGCTTCCCTGAAAATAGGAAAAAAAGCAGAACAAAGTTTGAATATCATAAAGAAGACATGCCATGATGTCATTCCCAACCTTGGGGCCGAGGCACAAATTTGGGTCCCCAAAGATTCTCAGGCTTTTACTTTGAAGCCTGAGAATCTTTGGGGACTCAAATTTGTGTCCACACTAACTGAGAGAATTTTGATGAAGGGATGGCATGTTAATTGCTTCTTTAAACTATTTTATAACCATTACTGTTCTGTTTTATCTTTATAAAGCAGAAAGACGGTAGAATCTCAGATAGGAGAAGGATGTTGTGGTCTTCAACATGTCCTCGTGTAAAATAGGGTTTAAAAAGGTTGGGAACCACTGATGTAGAGCACACCTGAGACTAATATTTCTAAGAATTTAACATGAATATAAAAGGCCCCTCATCTACAGAGCTAGGAACACACATTCCCGTTATAATTTGTAGTTGAAATGTAATCTCAGCCCAGCAGCCTCAATGTCAATCCTGAAACCTTCTTGCTGTGAGGTGAGACAATGTGCTGTCTTCTTTCCCTGGATGTTCCACAGGGTGGCATTAAACATATTCAATTACATGTGTTTTTATTTGTTCAGAAATGCCTCGAAAAACTGATTCGCTTCACCACATAGAGTTAAAGCCGTTTAATATCACACTGTGTTCTAAAAACAGTGTCTAGATGACTACAACTGAAGCTTTTTCTACAATGGCTCACTCCTGGATAAATGAGGGATTACGCCGACTCATACTGTGGAACATTCCAAGCAAAGTAATAACATCTCCATGGAGAAAAGCAGGTGGCAGTCCTTCTACTAGAAATGTTACGTAATGCAACCGTAGTAAAGTTGTCTTGACGTATTAAATGTTTTTTGGGGGGCTGGTTGGTCCCGAATCTGCCATGAAAATGTGCATCGTCAAAATCAAATTGTTTTAAAATCATAAAATTACACAGTAAAATGCGAGTATGCAATCATCATGCTTTGTCTGGATTACTGTAAATGTCTTTCAGGTAAACAGTCATTTCTCCAGTGAAATGCAGAAGAGCAGCTTCTCTTTTTCTGCCTGTGACGACCACCGTGTCCATCGGGCTGAAACTGCAAACAGTTTGAGGAAGTTCTCACATCCTCCTCTCCTTTCCTTTCCCCTCACCTTTACGTTTCATTCCCAGCCTTTAGCCTGCACAACAACAACCACAGCATGAAGAACCTCTGTACATCTGAGGCATCACGCTGCACAACTGAAACGCAAAACGGAGGAAAACTGAAGAGACTTGACCTTCAATGAACTGCAATGACTATTACTATCATATCCACTTTAGCTGTGGATATGAGAGAAGACAAGACAAGATAAGCCTTTATTTGTCCCACAATGGGGAAATTCCAATGTTGCAACACAAAGTAGGTACAGAAGTAACTAATAAAAACAGATAACTTAAAAAAAACCTCTTATACTCTTAATAAAAATAATAATAACAATATCTTATTTATAGCTGTTACTGTTGAAGGGCTTTATCTGCACTCTCCTCTTTTGGAGTATATTTTTATAATCATTGTTTATGTTTTTATTTGTGTGTGTGTTATGATCCTTTCCTGTTATATAAAGCACTTTGAATTACTCTGCATTTAAATTAAACTTATCATGACTTGCCTCTCATCATTTTAAAGGTGCATTTTATAATTTTTCCGCCAAAGTTTGCCATCTGGTGATGTTATTGCTTTGTCTAAGTGTAAGAATTTGGGTCTCTATAATATTTTTAAGATTGAAAACACTTGATTAAATGGTAGATATATATGTTTTTAGACATATTGTGGAGTATTGCAGGCAAAGTAATGATGTTTTATCGAAATAAGCAGGTTACTGATCCCCACCCACCAGAAAGGTTACATAGTGTTGTTTTAAATATCAGTGAAGTTTTGTCTTTTTGTAGTCTTTGTAGTTTTCAATAAGTGGTGATAGAGGTAATCAAAATATTTACACCAACATTTGAATATGTTCTGCAGGCCTACTTGTTGTATCGTTGGGCAAGAAGATATTTGATGTATTCATTTTCTTATTTAAATTGCTTAAATAATAGGCAAGGCAAGCTGATTGCACAGAAGAAGAAGAAGAAGAAAAAAGTCAAACAAAATGCCCTTGTATGTGCAGAGGCTCAATCATTGTTTACTATGATTTGAATTAGTGTTTATTTTTTAAGTGGGCTTTTGTTCAGGTGATTGTTTCCTGTTTTGCTAGACAGAAGGCACACAAGAGGATGTTAAAATTCTTCCATGTTTTGTTTAATAACAGTGCCCCACCCATACTCAGCCTGTCCCCTCATTCTACACAAAGCTCTTCAACAAATGCTGGAGAAAAATGTTGGTTTCATTAGCTCTGGAGCGTGGTCTGGTAGAACTCTAGTGAAAATGTACTTTGAAAAAAAACTGGCTAGAGTTTGGAACAGGCCCTGAGCACCAGAGCAATAGAGGCCAAGATCTACCTCACCAGACAAGACCCAAGGTTGTGGAAATCCAGCACATAACTGCAGGGTCTAAGATGCATACATGGAGCGCCATAACCAAGTGACTGGCACAGTGTACAGGAACATCTGTATGGACTCAAACCCCAAGGTCAATGTGGGAAACACCTTCAACGTTAGTAGAGAATGACCGAGCCAAGGTCCTGTGGGACTTCCAGATACAAACTGACCGAATGGTTATAGCAAACCCGACATTGTGGTGGTGGATAAACAGCAGACGTTGACGTGGCAATACCAAGTGATGGCAACATCAGGAAAAGGAACACGAGAAACAGAAGAAATATCAAGGGCTCAAAGAAGAGCTGGAGGCGTGGAAGGGGAAGGTAAAAGTGGTCGGCGGAGCACTCGGAGCAGTGACCTTCAAACTGGAAGAGTGGCTGCAGCAGATCCCAAGAAAAACATTCTCTGTCCAGTAAAGTGTAGTGCTAGTTTGACAAAACAAGCAGTTATTTTTCTAAAGAAATTGGAAAACCTTTATCAAATTGTTGCATTGTGCCAAGGAATTGGCAATATTGACAAAAATGAATATCTCAATATTTGTTTGCATTATTTCAATATTATTATGTTGTCAAATGTGCCATAAAACTAACCACAAAAGTGTATAAATAGCATTTTATACCTTGTTTTGCACTGGCCATTCCAGTCTCTATTTGAGGTAATTAATATTTGAATCACAGACAATACACTCAATATTCTAATTTTGCATAACTCCAAAACAGCAATTGCGTTACTAATTTTTCAATAGCCAACAAACATCTGCCTTTTCTCTGTAGACGTGATACACAGAAAGGACGAGCCTGTGCCTCTCCACGGAAGATAACTGGCGCTCTCTACTGGCAGAAATACGCTACTTCAGTTCAGTAACGCAACTCAACACGTGCAACTCAAAACGTGCTTGAAGTGTAGATGAAATGCTGTGTAAAATACGTCCAATACAACACACGTTTATTTGTTTGTATTATGTATGAATACCATCACATAATTGTTCAGAATGACCATCAGACTTTGTAAATAAGACTCTTCACATGGTTTCGCCCGAGAGAAGAATCCACCCCTGCTGTCTGAGGAAACTTGGACCGTCCCAAGATGGCGGCCTCCGTGTGGAATCGCTGCGTGACTGCGGCTGTCAAAGTTAAATATTTCTCACCTTCTTTCACAGGTAAGTTTCACAGGTTAATAACAAATGTTATGTATATGTACATTTTCTGTAAACAATAATAATTCACTCATCTTTTAACCTAATGAAATGTGTGTAGCTGAAAGTGCATGCTATAACTGTATCGGATGTTAAAGATGCTAGCCTGTTTGACAACACAACTGAAGTTACATAAATGAATGCAATACAAAATGTGTGTGTAACCAATATGTGTGTAACGTGTGTGACTTGTGTTGATGTAGTGAGAAGATGCCTGCTGTCTGCAGCTTACACAGACACTAAAGTCTGGGAGGCCAGAGAGAAGGACCCTCAAAACTTGGGTGAGTTGGGTCTAACCTTACAATGTGGCACAGGAGACAGGAGTTTAGTTCATTATTGAGCTCATGCAATATAAATAATTAGTAATCAACATTTTTTTTCTATCTACCAACAATACAACAACAGCAGTATTAATGCCCTTAACATTTTTTTCTAGCTTGAAGGGGAGTGAAAAGAAGAAAAAGTGTGACAAAAAATTTAAATTTTTGCAAAATATGATATAACTCAAGTAGAAGTACAGTGTTTCTCTTAATAAAGGAAACTATGGTCATTTCTGCTGCTATAATCAAACAAATGGAACCAACACAAATTTGTTATACAATACTGTATGCTAGTGGTATTGTTGTGAACATGATGGTAGCTATATTCAATCTGTAATCAGTGCTTTTCATCTGTATAAACAGTGATTTATTCCAGTCAATGTATATTCCAGTAATTGTATCAAATAATGCTTGCTTGTGTCACTATAATCTCAATATAAGAGTAACTGTCTGGATGTTCTTCTGATTTATAATTGAAAGGACAAAACATTATAATGAAGACAATCTGGTATTTTCAAACCTTAAAAATTAGAAAAAATACATTATATTTGAAGGAGTTATGCAAGAAACACATTTTCAAATAATTAATATTGTCACATAGGCCTTTAAACTTGCTCACAGTGGAAAGTCTATACCAAAACTACTAAAGTAATAGTACTGTTCCATTGTAAAATATATTACTCCAGCAGGAATAAAAGTATTGTCTCCGGAATGTATAATTTAAAAATGACTCAAATAAATGTTTGCTGCTAAATGTTCCCTAAGTACTACCCACCACTTGCCATCAGATCATCTTTGAACACTGGGTGGCGGTACAACTTCATGTGTAGTTATTAGGGAAGGGGCAAGATACAAGATTGTGCACACAGGTTAAAAAGGATCTTGTGAGATTTTTTTGACTTGGACAAAAAAGTGTTCTCTTCATCTTTGAGAAGCTGGAGTTCCAAAAAGTGCAGCTACAATGATAGAAACACTATAAAATTAAAAAGAAAAGAGACATCATTTATTTATAATTTAATTATGTCAAAATCTCATCTCGTCTTGTTCTCGTTGACTTAATCTTGTGTAAATTGTGTCTCGTCCCACCTCTAGTAGCCTTTACAAAGCGTGATGAATAATATTCAAGTACAACACTTAGATTTATCTGTGTACCATTTGATTTCTCAGATTTACCTTTATCATTAGTTTATCTTTATGTTGACAAGAACCCCTGACATAAGCTGGAGATTGTTATGCTTTTGCCTTTTAGCTTCTTTGGCCAACCTCATGGACCGGACGTACGACAGGAATCTCCCCGTGAGCTCTTTGACAGTGTCGCGGGTGAGTTTATATCATTGACTGTAATATATACCACGTATTTACACTGTCAATATTTGTTAAAATTGTAAACTTTTTGATACTGTATGTGGCTGCAATTTGTCCCATTTGTTTCCTAGTTTATCGACAACATCACTTCTGCAGAGGAAGTTGACCAAGCGGAATACTATTTGTACAAGTACGTTTTTTCAGGTGTATATTTCAGTGTCAGTCCTTGGTCATATCAGGTCGCGAGTCTTTTGGGTCATAATTTTCAAAATTGGTGTATTCATTATCCTTATATATATATTATAGTTAGTGGCATCATCATCTGTTTCCTCAGGACAGGCTTAAAGGTGTACTATGTAACTTTTCTGGGGCAGGAACACCACCAGTTTGTCTCTATACAGATATTATTGCTTACTTTGTAGAGCTGAGCCACAAGTAAACATCATTTTAGTAGTGCAATAGTCTGTCAAGTATGTTGATGTTTAAAAAAGGTTTTACAGTAAATATGGTGCCTGGAGGTTTCTAAAGAGAGAATATTTTACTTAAAAAGTGTATCATTTCAAAATGTATTTCAACGATGCCACTGTCTTTTTACATGTTGTTAGCCTCATAGCGTAATGGCGGTAATTTTTCAAGGTTTTCAGACTTACAGACTGCATTGTTTTTTTTTGGCTGTAAAAAACTGAAGATGGAGCCAATGAAACTTGCAGATGCAGCAGGAGAAAGGAGAATCAGACAAAAAATAATCTGGGCCTAAAAATGACTTGCAGTGTAGACCATTATGATATGAGGTCGTTTGTTCCTGCGTCGTTCAGTAACAATTGCGATGAGTTTAATTGTTTCTTTGTCATTATTATTCTAGTTAATTGTTGCAGGTCCTTTGCTTTGCCTGGAATGTTCCACAGTTGGGCTTACACGTGTCTTGTTCTGATTTAGCTTGCATAATTAAATCATTCTTTATTACGTGTGTTTATTGCAAAAATTCATCTTGAAAAACATGCATGCATACTGTGAGGGCGCCGCCTCTCCACAGATCTGACCCGTATCTTTGCCTGGTCACATCACCCGCTTGTCTCTATGAAGGTAGGTAAATGTGGAACATCCCAGGCAAAGTAATAATATCTTCATGGAAACAAGCAGGTAGCAGACCTGCCCCTTAGTAAACTTGCATAATGCACATTTATTCAAACCGCAGTTGATATTCTTGACTCTTGATCTTTTTTAGATTTCGTCACAGTCCAAATTGTTGGTACTTGAGGGACTGGACCATTCACAGCTGGATACGACAGTGTTTGAAATATGGCAGAAGGGAGAAGGCCCTACACACGCTACAAAACAAGGTACACAAGGTTTATTTACTTTTGGTCAGAACGTATGCGCATCCTTGTGTTGTTTGGAATGAAGGAAGTGGCATTCTTGCAAACAAAGTTATCATGGAACGCTGATCAAAGCTCCCTTTCATTCTGAACGATTACAGACCAAGTGCAACCACCCAGATGCTAGTTATCTGATGTAGTCACATACAAGCGACAGATGGGTTCCACCTAGGACCAATCCAAGCTTTTTATACTCTAAATGATGATCCTATTTTGCTGTCCACCTGAGAAATGTGCAAAAAGGTCATTATGTTTAGGTTGAGTTTAAGTATCGCCCTAAATATGAATGAACAGTAAAATTCACTACAAAAGTGTAGTATTATCCTCATCCCCTTACTTTCTCTTCTTTTTTTATTTTCTATCAACTGTTTTTGTTCTAACTGCAGACGGTATATTCTACTTTTGTATGTCTTCAAAACATTTTATTGTTCACGTCCAGGGCTTGTCCAAAATATCCTTTGCTGTTGACCTTTTAAGCAATATCAATATCAATATGTTTAGATCTAGAGCCCAAACTGTTATGGTTGAGGGGGAATAAACTTCACAAAATGCATTTATTATTTATTTAATACAGACAATGCACATCTGTATAGAACAAATGTAAATAAGTCCAATTATAGCTTCCCAGATAATTTCCATCTGCAGTGGTGGGTAACAATTGTACATAAAACATATAAATGAGGATTAGTACAACAGAAGAAAAAGTAAGCTTTTGGCTTGTAATCACTAGTTTGATTTCAGCAACAATTACATTTCCCTTTTATAAATCTGGGATATAATTGTATTTTATTATGACTTTAAAAGCATACAGCCACCTGTTTAGCATTATTACTCCTTTTCCATTTTAAGTCACAAGTTCTTTAAAAAGCTCTGAAAATAAGAAAAAGAAGCTTGTCACAATAACAACTTGAAGTGCATTATATTGCTGCAGAAAGTAAAAACGACATCACTGACACAATAACACGGAAGAAGGATAATGTCAGAAAACATTTTCTAAATGTACAATATGTCGTTAGAAATATGCAATACATAAATAGCAGAATTAATAATAGTTAGTGAATATCTTTAATGAGTTTTTGGAGTTGCTTATTCAACCCTCTGCAGCTTAAATCTTATCTTTCTACAACAAAAATATTCCCATAAGTGCAAAGAGAAGATACACAACAAATATTGAGCGCTAAAAAAATATTGTTACATCCATCCTTTATTGAACAGGAAGTCAACATAGTAATTATCGTGACGAGCCTAAGCACCAACATATTGCCCATCCACTTGTTTGCCGCGGTGTCAAGTTGCATACGCAGTCTTACGCAAGCATTTACTTCTGCAGGTCCAGTATGGCGTATTCCTGGACGACTTCACCTTCAATCTGCTAATCGACTCCTACATTAAAGACCAGGACTATAAAAGTAAGCCTATTGTGGTCTGTAATTATTTGATTGTATTGTGGTTTTGGTATGGAAGAAGGAAAAACCTCTGTACATTCTGAATACATTCGTTTCAACCTGAAAACATGCGTTGGAACAGACTGTTTGTCCTGCTTTTTTAGATCGAGTTTCAAACATTTCCTCTTGTTGTGCGCTTTACAGACGTTATGAAACACCTGGATGTTTGGTTTCACGTCACAATAGCTGCTTTAATGTATAGTCGGCATACAGTCCTGTACTTGTGCGTACTGTACTTACTGTGTATTGTGTTTCTCTAATTGATATAATTATTTAGCCACATACGTAATTATAGCTTAACTACATAATGAAATAATGTTTTGCTAGTTTCGTCCACATTGATTAAGTGCTTACGCAAAAACGAACGCGTTATGTTTGTACAGGTGCCTGTGCGGTAGTTGATGAGGTGATGATCCAAGAAGCCTTCGAACTTCCCTCTACACAGATCCTGTCTTTGTACGCTTTGGGACACTTCCTAGCAACCAAACCACAACTAACGGTGCGTAAAAGAAAAAAACAAACCATACCATCTGGTAGTTACTGCATTAAACCATTAAATCTATTCATTCATTCATTTTTTATATTTACAAAGCAAGGTTATTTTTGAAGACAAAACATTGGGTAATTATTACACCTCTTTTCTTAAATGTTTTGATAATAATAACGGCCTATACTCACTGAGATAGACTTTATTGCCGTACTGTGGAACATACTTGGCAAAGTCATAGCGTGGTCATAGTTTAGACCTGGAATGGACCTGTTAAAGACCTGGTTTAGATCTGATGGTACTTGGAAAACCAGATATTTTTAGGAGGTACTTGGTGTGAAAAGTTTAAAAACGCCGGTCTATAAGTAAGAGGGAGAAAATATGTGTGGGGTTAAATACATAAAACTTGGACAACCCATCAAAAAACATTATATATGAAAGCTTTCATTAGTAAATTAAAGCATAGAATGTTTTTTCTGGCTGTCCGCAGAATGTTTAATGAATGCAAGTAGGTGGAAAAATAGGAAAGAGGTTACGTAGTGTTTTCGTTCCTGTCAGGGCAGGTACAGGTAACATAATGTGTTCAGGTTTGTGTGTAGGAGTCTGTTCTGGGGAAAGGCATTTGGAGGAGAAAAGATGTGGGTTAAAATAAAATTATGTTCAATTTTGTGCAACTTATGTTTGAGTATTATACATGTTTGGGTGGTAAAGGGGAAAACAAGTTGTTGGTTTGACTCGTGTTTTGTGAGCGGCCTTTCGGTAGCAGCGTGGATGTAAAGATGATTCCGGTCACAGTATAATAGTTTGAACTAAAGCCTAATTGTCTGAGATTTAGAGGTAAAATAACACATTTCAACTGTGCTCCAAAAAATAAACCTAAATGTAAAGTGCTTTTTATCTGTTTGTTTATGTCACACTAACTTTACATTCAGAAAGTGTGATTTCGTAAAGCCGGTCACATACTAATGCAATAGTAGTGCTGATGTGAAGGTTTTTTCAGTCATTTTAAGGTTATAGTGTCTATAATTGTGAATAATCATAAATGATTGTGAAGTTTCTCCCCACTATAATTGTAACACTAAAATGTATTATTATGACATTCCTTGTAAGGCGTTTGCGTCATCTTCTGCATAAACCTAAAACATTCACCGCCCTGCACAATTAGCTTATCTTCCAGTCTGGTACTCCTGATAAAGATGTATCAAAAAGGTCAGCAGCAATTGTTTTTGATTGGATAAGTTTGTGTTTAGACAGTAAGTATGAACATAGTGTACTTGACAGTGCATTTTGTTCAATTTGAATCACTACATGTTGATTTCTGTTGCCACTTTTATGTACTGAACAAACAGACTGCCAGTTACCACATTCCCGTGTACTACTGCTTCTGTGGCAATTTGAATCTACTGGTACTTACACCAATTAAAATAATTAAAATAAATATTTATATAGCACTTTGCAGCAACGGTTACAGCTCCCAATAAGATCATGGGTTAAATTCCCGGATCAGACCAACATCACATGATCTTTGAATGAATGTGAGAGTGAATGTTTGTCTGTGTCTATGTCTCTGTGTTAACCCGGCAATAAGATGGCCCCTCTCCAGTGTGTGCCCCGCCTAAGGCCCAAAGTCACTGTGATAGTCCCATAGCTCCAGTTACCCACAACTCCTAACGGGAACAATCGGTATAAGAATTATATTATAATGCATAATTGCTCAACAAATTATGAGACGATGTAATAAACAACAAATTACACCAATCTGTATTAGTCCATATGATAAGTTTTCATAGTTTTCCAAGTATTACTATTTGGTTTATATTTATATTTTGATATTTATCAGTTAAAACACTAAGATAATATATTTGTATAGGGTATACAAATATAAACTAATGTACAAATTAGATGAGCTTTAGACCTTGTTTACAGTTTGGTTGTTATGTAACAGGAAGTATGCTTCACCAAAACGGTCAAAGTAGAGTAGACTATGCAAGACTTTCACGATAACAATATTTTTGAGTTTGACCTGTCTCATGCACTTTAAAGACAGCAGCTAAAACTTGTAAAAAGTGAATAAAGACTAAATGTTCTCCCCTAGGCAGCGTTTTAATTCAAGGGAGTGTCTACAGATACTGCCATGTTATTTTGTGCCGCGGCTCCTGAAACTGCTGGGCTTTTTGACCACGCCGGGTTAGGGTTAGGGTATGGGTATGGGTTAGGGTTAGGGTCAGGGTTAGGGTTAGCCATGAAGCTATATGGCAGTGCCGTGGCTCCCGAAACTGCTGGGCTAATTCAAAGCGATCATTGTACAAATTCACATTTCAATAAAACATAGTAATAGTTAACCAAAATAACCAGTAAACAAGGGCAAAATCTCACCTATTTACTAATTCGTTATTATTTGACAAATAAAATATCACCTTAATCTTGTTAAATTGATGTTTGGAAAGATTCATTTTTACAGCAAATTCCTCAATGTTACATATTTACCACAGGTTCTATTCTTACAAATAAAGTACAAATAAGCTAAACTTAAAAACCTGTTAGGACTTTTGCTTAAACACACTTTGCGTTGTTTCAGATGTCTGGGGAGCGGACCCTGGGGGCTTCTTTACTCATCTGTGGCCTCACCAACAACACCACCATAGGCCTCAGTGCACAGTTCATGGGAAATGCCCTCCTCGGTGAGTTCTTTACTTCAGTTCTTTACACTGACTTGTTGGTGTGTGGCACTAATGTAGACTTGGTTCTGTCCTGTTCTAGTTCTGTTTTAGTCCAGGTTTACTTCAAATTTTGATGTGGTGCGTGTGGAAGTTTTAACGCACCGCTTTATATACGGTACATACAAAATGGATCCGCTGAAAAATACACTGTAAAAACAAATCATGTACTTCAGAGAAATGAAGTATTGAGAATATCATCTACAATTAATAATTCATTGCCGATCCTTACAGTGGACCTCCTCATTTAACGTTCTGTTGTTAATGAAAACATGTGAATTACACAAATACATTATAAATAAACACAATGATATAGTTTTGATGGTGATTGGCTTCAGAGGAAAAATGTAGACAATTTCACATCTCCTTTTTAATGTCTGTGTTTGAAATGTCCTCAAAATGTCACCTCTAAACGGAGCGTGGAAACCCTTGAGTAGAATAATAATACAATCTGTCTGTTAATAGTATATAACTGAGTAACATTGTGTGCAGGTAAAGTGGAGATGCAGAATGGGATCCATGCTGTGTTTAAGGGCCTGCCTCTGCACTGGGCTCATGGGTACTTAGGCAGAGCTCTGGCAGTGATGGAGAAAGTGACTGCAGGGACTGGAGATGCCAGGCTGACTAAAGACGCTGTAAGGACCACTCATACACGCTATAAACACTGTGGTTGGTCTGTAAACAACGTGCCATCCAAACGTATTCACTGTTAGTTGAATCACCAGAAGGAAAATTCCTTTAAAAATATAAATCTTCCTTTAAAAAAAAAAAAAAAAAAACACTAACCAATAATTCTGGCTTTGACAGGTATGGCATAAAAATCAGCTTTATTCCATCCAGGGGTTTTTATTGCTCAAAAATAACTTGAAAAATATGAATTCTTACTGTGAGCAGTCTTACCTCCACAGATCTGCCCTTTATCCAAAAAAGTTGCATAGTGCATCTTTCGGCCACCATTACCTTTCTGCACCAACCTTTCCAGAACGTTCCCTAACTTCCCCTCTGTTCCTTGTGATGGCAGAACATGTTGATCTTAACTGGGCATCTGCGTCGTTACCATCTCATAATTGAGCTGTCTCCATAGATAGAACATGCTCACCTTCATATTAGTGATATTTTTACATGTATGCACGCCCATGGGTATTCTATCATTCAATTGTGCATTGTCCTGTTCCATAATTGAGCTTTGTCCACATGTAATGAGATTTTAAAGAGCCTATAGCATGAAGGGATGTCTGAGAGAATGAGAGGAACAGGGGCAAAAGTGGTTTTGTCAGATACGAGCGCAGCAATAACGTCAATGAAACCAATATACTGAGGGCGCGGCAGGAAATATTACATCTGAAAAGGTGCTGGACTCTAGCCTGGAGTCATAGTTAATCTTACCGGTCCAGGACATAAACAGACGACCTGTCACATCACATCTTCAGCCTCTTTTGTCATTGGACAGACACTCAAGCAATTAAATATTTCTAAATAATAAATAATAATACAGTTTTTGCCCTCCAAACTCTTTATACAAGAATTTATGGTTAGCTTTCAGCATTTTCAGAGCCCAAAGAAGTTGGAGATTGTTAAGCAAACTTATAATTTACTGCAGACTACTGCCGATGTGGAATTATATACTTTAAAAAAAAAAAAGTGTGAAACAACTGAAAATATGTCTTATATTCTAGGTTCTTCAGAGTAGCCACCTTTAGCTTTGATTACTACTTCGCACACTCTTGGCATTCTCTTGATGAGCTTCAAGAGGTCGTCACCTGAAATGGTCTTCATCAGTCTTGAAGGAGTTCCCAGAATGCTTAGCACTTGTTGGCCCTTTTGCCTTCACTCTGCATGTGTGTGTCCAAACTTTTGGTCTGTACTGTACATAGGAATGTTATGACATTTAGAATATTGTGATATACACGCCACGGCTTCTGATTTTCTTCTCTGTTTTGAGGGGAGGAAGACGGTCAACAATAACTTCAATATCCCAAAACAAACATTTTCACTTTAATATCATGATACAAATTTTAGGCCATATCGCCCGATTGTGATATGATCCTGTGACAATCTGCTTTTTTATTATATTGTAATCAAGTGTTTCTCTGTTTAATGCAGCTCTAAAGCTCAAACACACACTTTTCAAACCCAGCCCTCCTATTGGTGAAGCTCTGTCAGGCGAGTGAGTGACAGCTGGATTTAACCTTTTGGCCCTTTTCACAATAAACCATTGTAGCTTTTGCCTAAAAAAGCGAGGCTCTTCACTTGCTGTTCCATTCATGGTTTATTCATGCTTTTCATTGTCATATTATTTGGATTTATTTATCTGTTTAATCTGTATTTTGTTTTTAACAGGGTACTCACAAGAAAGAGTTTTTCCTTTTTAGGTTTTTCGCTGTATAAATAAATTATCAATAAAAAATAAAAGATGTACAGATGTGTGAACTGACCGAAGAAGTAGATGACATTAATGTCCTCTTAAAACCATTCTTCAGATGCTAAGTGTACATGGATTGTGATCAAATAAAAATCATGATCAAACTGTGATATTTACTTTTAGGAATATCGCCCAACCCTACTTCTGATATGTTCAAACAAGGTACTTTATTATACCGTATATTCTAAATGTATTTTCCTTCCGTGTCTTTAGTTAGAGCTCATGGGTGATGTGCTCGATGACTTGTCCTCTGAGTCTGAGTCCTCTGGGGACAACACTGAGGGAGAAGAGGAGAAAAAGGATGAGACTGTAGATGAAGAGGATGAAGCTGAACGTGCCAAGTTACCTCAGTATGTTGCCAGATTCAAGGTTAGTGTGCTAAAAACTAAAAAGATACTTTATTTTTTTTGTGATATCATTTTTATTGGATTTTCCATCTTTTTAATACCATTATAGTATACAAAACAACATTGTGTCAAATCAAAAATGCCAATGGTCTCCCAACCCCTCCCACTACCTCCCTCAGAAAACATAGACAAATTATCCATTCATTTTTATATTTATATATATATATAAATGATACTAATATTTCTTTATTTTTTATTAAAGAATATTTATGGTAATCAAATACTTATAACATAGTCAAGCAAAAAGAATAAAAACAACTGTTCTAATCATCTACAATATTTGAGAGGCACCAATCTAATTTAGCTTTTCTTAAAGATCATATCACTCGAGTGTCAAAATCTTCTCATTAGGCCCGAGCGCCACAAGCTGGCGAGAGGCCTATTAATCTCGTAAGGCCGTGCGAAGCACGGCTGCGAAAGTGCGCACGTAGTGCGCACGAAATCGAGCCCGAAGTGCTCGCCCACTTCCAAACACTCACTAACGCACTCATGCACGCCCCGTGCATACTAATTAGTAGTAGGAAAATGGAACATTACCGTTGTAAACGGGCGAAGCCCGTGCAAAAGTGCGCACTAAACGAGCACTTTACATCTCAATGTAAAGCACTCATTTGCGCTAAGTAAACACTCCTCCTCCTCCTTCTTCTCCTTCTTCTCCTCCTCCTCCTGACGACGACGACAACGACGACGACCTGGGACCAACCCCCCTATTTTTCACCCAGTGAACATTGACGAAAAGTCCCAAAAATTTGCACACCTCTAAAAATCGTGCCTCTCTACATTCTGGCTATTTCCCTTTTCTAAAATAAAAAAAATTGGCGCGTCAGTGCCCCCAAATGTACCAAAAATGCATTGAGAGATGGGAAATGACCCCAAAAAAATCTGATCGTAGAATCATGAAATTTGGCGCAGAGGTAGATGGTGACGAGAAGTAAAAAATATTATTACGGCAACGCCGTCCGCCCAACCAAATGTCGGCCATATTGCTTCAAAAATGGCTAGACATGACTTCGGCGTTTTTCCAAAACTAAAACTTCCTAAAAAGCTACTGAGGAGTGGGACATCAAAAGTTATCCAAATTACATTCATCCCTCTCACGGTCTCTGTGCAGCGAAGCCGCAAACTGTAGCAAGAATTTCAGAAATCTCCCAAATTTTACATTTCTGCCGTTTGCGCAGATAAAGTCCGAATTGCGTCAAATTAGAATCAGTTGTTAAACTCTTTGCCCTAAACCAACTTGAAGTGAAATAAATTAATTTGGCACCACAGCGCCCCCTACAGATTTTATATGGAGGTTAAATGTTTAGTTTTGCGAAATTATATGAAATTTGACACACAACTCAATTTTAGAATCCCCATCAAAAAAGTCAATGAGACCCATGTCATAATTGTTATGGCGTTGCCGTAACGATGACCGAAACCTTCCATGTTATTCCAATGGGGAAATCGCCAGAACATGTTTACACTTTAGACTTTCATAAACTCCTCTTAGGGCGTCAGCCCTATTAACCTGAAATTTGGTGAGACTCATCTTCAGGGGTGGACCATCAAAAGTTATCCACATTTTTATTCTAAGAGTCACGGTGTCTGTGCGGCAAAGCCGCACATTTTGCCAAGAATTCAAAATAAAATTGCTTTTTGATGGTAAAACAAAGGGGAGAAGATGTGATAAAAGGACAATTGGGGCGCGTTAGCGCCCCCTCCTCTTGCGGCGTAGCTGCGGCGGCGTGGCGAGGGCCGATCATTGCCGCTTGCGGCTTTAATTTTATTTAGTGTTATTGTTGCACGTTAGCCCCTTATTGTTTCAGGTTATGATATTGTATTTTCCCTTATGTAATTATCCTATTGTGCTGATACTGCTACAGCCAGCTGGGTATGGGAGCATGGCTGAGGGATGATTCAATATTTGTCTTATTTTAACTCTGCAGGAATTAAGAAGCCAGTTGGAGTCCACGGGTAAGATTGAGGCGGCCTCCTTACAGACTCTGATGAGCGCTCTGGCCCAGACGGAGCTTTCCTCAGCAGAGGGACCAGACGTGGAGCGGTACCAGCAGCAGGTGCAGCGCTGGGAGGCAGAGAGAGTCGCGCTCATCCAGAGGGAGAAGGAGATGAAGGAGTCGGCGGAGCAGGAGAAGCGAAAGCGCTTAGCTGCCTCCGCGGCTGCTCAGTGAACATATGAACGCGCACTGATCTACAGCAACGTACTCAAATATTTGAAGAGTTTTAATTTGCAAAAATGTATTACATGGCTCCTAAACATGCTTGAGGTCTCCTTGTATTTCATGTTTTTGAAGTTAAAATAATGCCCGTATTTGGAAAACACACTGTAAGAGGCCTATTTTGTGTTGGCGCTCCCTCTGCTGACAGCAAAAGGCATGACCGGTGAAAAAACGACGGCAAAGCAACTAGCAACATACTATATTATAATATATGGACGCAGTTAAAGTGAAACCTATTTGATCAGAGTTAAGCTCAAAGTGAGTGAAGTTTTATGGACCTAAAATCTGTGCAGGAGACATGCGCTTTATTCCTCTTACTGGTGAAAATTTAAACTGAGTGATTTTTGAGTAGGACCAAGTGCACAGGATTTACGAAAGAAGAAAAGAATACAATGCCTGATATGTTGTTAAAAGCTCAAAAAGTACATTTTGTGTGACATGTCCCCTTTAAAATATATCCTAAAACATTTCTTCTTATTACTACAGTCACAGGAATCGCATGTATTATATTAGCAATGCACTGATCCAGCTTTACCTGTGCAGGGACAAAGTATTTATTTCACACAAATATCTTTTCGCAAAACATCCAAATATGTTCAGTAACTGTGATTTATCCTTCAATCAACTATGCACTGTATAAATAAGGAGGAATATCTTAATAATTGTTACACTAAATAGATTTGTTCATTTAAATGTGTATAATGTCTCTGGCGGAGAGAAGCATCTTTTTATGGCATCTGTTTCTGCAAATTAACTCTTCCTTTTACTGTCAACATATAATAGCTGCTCTCGTCTTCTGTTCGTGTTTAATATTGTGTGTTGTGATCTTTTTTTAAAATAAATATTGAAATACATAGGACTCATTTCTTGAGTGTACAGGTTTGCGGTGACTTCATTTAAGCAAAAAGATAAAGCTGGGAAACCGTACTCATCCTCCCACTGCTTTGTCTCTCATCCAAGACTTTTCATTATGAATATCACCTATATGTTTTCAATAACCTTAAATATGTCATGACTTGTCCGTTGTTCACATACAGGTTAAAGTTAATCTACTAGTATAATAACAAAACAATCTCAGCTGAACGTATGATACTGTCACGATGCATTGCATAATATCACAGAGTTCTTTTGGGTTTATTTAGCTGTAGAATCTAGCGACACAAAGTAAAGCGATCATCCCTAGCCCAGTCTGAATGTGCTGTGTGATTGAGAGAACGGTGGTAGTCGGTAGTTTGTGTGGAGTGAATTAATAATGCAATGTAAACTGCTTTGTGTGTATCGAAAGGCGCTACATGAATCCAATGCTTTGTTATCATTCTGCGGATAATAGAACATAACAGATAATACTGACCGGCTGATGAAATATATCGTTTTCAATATAAGATTAAGAAAACAAATTGAATATCAGTATCTCAGTAAAAAATAATATACAAGTCTTTTCTTTTTGTCAACTGAACCCTAAACTTAACATTATAACTTGAATTGAACCAAAACATTCCGTAAACAATGAAACTCAGCCCATAGGTATGATCTGTGTTTACTGCATGTGTTTAAGGTATGTTCATTCACATATCATCCTCATATATCTTGTAAATGTTCAAAAATCAATCAGTAACATAGATATTATAATAAACAATCATGTTTACTTAATAGCTGGACAAAGATAGGTGATTTCAAAAGGCACAGTAACTTTTCTGGTAGAGGGTATTCTAATATATTTTTTACATTCAGGTTGAGAAAAGTGACATTTCTTGCGACTTTACATGAGCTTTCATTCCACATAATGTTTGAGTTTAAACAGAGTGGTTTGCACTTGGATTCACATGATGCAACAAAACCCATTTAGAGGCTTTCTGAGAGAACAGCTCGGGTTCAGATCGGGGAGGACATTCTCCCTGAACACCCGACTCCAGGCGTCACTGTCGTTTCCCACGTAGACGTTGAATACCCATTAGTGTCATTTGAAACCAATTTCCGCTTGATGAATAAAAGTATTTCTGATTAAAGCCTATTTGCCGTATCATCATCAAGTTCTTAATGAAGTGCGTGAATAATAAAGTGAAAGTCCATCCATCCATCTTCTGCCGCTTATCCGGGGCCAGCTCGCGGGGGCAGCAGTCTGAGCAGGGACTCCCAGACCTCCTTCTCCCCAGACACTTCCTCTAACTCCTCCAGGGGGATCCCGAGGCGTTCCCAGGCCAGCCGAGAGACATAGTCTCTCCAGCGTGTCCTGGGTCTTCCCCGGGGCCTCTTCCCGGTGGGACATGCCTGAAACACCTCCCGAGGGAGGCGCCCAGGAAGCATCCGGAACAGATGTCTGAGCCACCTCAGCTGGCTCCTCTCGACGTGGAGGAGCAGCGGCTCTACTCCGAGCTCCCCCCGTGTGGCCGAGCTCCTCACCTTATCTCTAAGGGAGCGCCCAGCCACACGGCGGAGGAAACTCATTTCGACCGCTTGTATCCGCGATCTTGTTCTTTCGGTCACTACCCAAAGCTCATGACCATAGGTGAGGGTAGGAACGTAGACCGACCGGTAAATAGAGAGCTTTGCCTTTCGGCTCAGCTCCCTCTTCACCACAACGGTCCGATGCAGCGACTGCATCACTGCAGCCGCTGCACCGATCCACCTGTCGATCTCACGCTCCATCTTTCCCTCACTCGTGAACAAGACCCCGAGATACTTGAACTCCTCCACTTGGGGCAAGGACACCCCACCCACCAGGAGAGGGCAAGCCACCTTTTTCCGGTCGAGAACCATGGCCTCGGATTTGGAGGTGCTGATTCTCATCCCAGCCGCTTTACACTCGGCTGCAAACCGTCCCAGTGCATGTTGCAGGTCCGGGTTTGATGGAGCCATCAGGACAACATCGTCTGCAAACAGCAGAGATGAGATCCTGTGGTCCCCAAACCGGACACCCTCCGACCCCCGACTGCGCCTAGAAATTCTGTCCATAAAAATTATGAACAGAACCGGTGACAAAGGGCAGCCCTGGCGGAGTCCAACAATCACTGGGAACAGGTCTGACTTACTGCCGGCAATGCGAACACAGCTCCTGCTCCGGTCATACAGGGACCGGACAGCCTCTGAGCAAAGGGCCCCGGACCCCGTACTCCCGGAGCACCCCCCAAAGGACACCCCGAGGGACACGGTCGAAAGCCTTCTCCAGATCCACAAAGCACATGTGGACTGGTTGGGCAAACTCCCATGAACCCTCGAGCACCCGATGGAGGGTATAGAGCTGGTCCAGTGTTCCACGGCCGGGACGAAAACCACTCTGCTCCTCCTGAATCCGAGGTTCGACTATCGGTCGGATTCTCCTCTCCAGTACCTTGGAATAGACCTTACCCGGGAGGCTGAGGAGTGTGATCCCTCTGTAGTTGGAACACACCCTCCGGTCCCCCTTCTTGAACAGAGGGACCACCACCCCGGTCTGCCAGTCCAGAGGCACGGTCCCCGAACGCCACGCGATGTTGCAGAGACGTGTCAATCAAGACAGTCCTACAACATCCAGATACTTTAGGTACTCAGGGCGGATCTCATCCACCCCCGGAGCCCTGCCACCGAGGAGTTTGCGAACAACCTCAGTGACTTCAGCTTGGGTGATGGATGAGCCAGCCTCCGAGTCCCCGGTCTCTACTTCCTCTTCGGAAGACGTGACTGAGGCATTAAGGAGATCCTCAAAGTATTCCTTCCACCGTCCGACGACATCCCCAGTCGAGGTCAGCAGGCCTCCACCCGCACCGTAAACGGTGTTGGGGAGACACTGCTTCCGCCTCCTGAGGACGGTTTGCCAGAATTTCTTTGGTGCCGACCGATAGTCCTCCTCCATGGCCTCCCCGAACTCCTCCCAGGCCCGGGTTTTTGCCTCTGCGACAGCACGAGCCGCGGCTCGCTTGGCCTGCCGATACCCGTCGATGACCTCCGGAGACCTACAAGCCAGAGTGGCCTGATAGGCCTCCTTCTTCAGTCTGACGGCATCCCTTACTTCCGGTGTCCACCACCGGGTTCGGGGGTTGCCGCCACGACAGGCACCGGAGACCTTGCGACCACAGCTCCAACAATGGAGGCGGAGAACATGGTCCACTCGGACTCAATGTCCCCAGCCTCCCCCGGGACATGGGAGAAGCTCTCCCGGAGGTGCGAGTTGAATACCCTACTGACAGAGGGCTCCACTAGACGTTCCCAACAGACCCTCACAATGCGCTTGGGTCTGCCAAGTCTGTCCGGCTTCCTCCTCCGCCAGCGGATCCAACTCACCACCAGGTGGTGATCGGTTGACAACTCTGCCCCTCTCTTCACCCGAGTGTCCAAGACACGCGGCCGGAGGTCTGATGACACGACAACAAAGTCGATCATTGACCTCCGGCCTAGGGTGTCCTGGTGCCATGTGCACTGATGAACACCCTTGTGCTTGAACATGGTGTTCGTTATGGACAGTCCGTGGCTAGCACAGAAGTCCAATAACTGAACACCGCTCGGGTTCAGATCGGGGAAGCCGTTCTTCCCGATCACCCCTCTCCAGGTGTCACTGTCATTGCCCACGTGGGCATTGAAGTCCCCCAGTAGAACAACGGAGTCCCCGGTCGGTGGACTATCCAGTACCCCTCCCAAGGACTCCAAGAAGGCCGGGTACTCTGCACTGCTGTTCGGCCCGTAGGCCGCCACAACAGTGAGAGACCTGTCCCCCACCCGACGCGACCCTCTCGTTCACCGGGGTAAACTCCAACACGTGGCGGCTGAGCTGAGGGGCTATCAGCAAGCCCACACCAGCCCGCCGCCTCTCCCCGCGGGCAACACCAGAGAAGTGGAGCGTCCAGCCCTTCTCGAGGAGATGGGTTCCAGAGCCCAAACTGTGCGTGGAGGTGAGGCCGACTATATCTAGTCGGTATCGCTCAACCTCCCGCACAAGCTCAGGCTCTTTCCCCCCCAGCAAGGTGACATTCCATGTCCCCAGAGTTAGTCTCTGTGTCTGGAGATCTGGTCGCCGAGGCCCCTGCCGTCGACTGCCGCCCAGATCTCTCTGCACCGGCCCCTTATGGATCCTCCTGCGGGTGGTGGGCCCACGGGAGGGCGGCCCCACGTCGCTCTTTCGGGCTGTGCCCGGCCGGGCCCCGTGGGGTAAGACCCGGCCACCAGGCGCTCGCCATGGAGCACCCATCCCAGGCCTGGCTCCAGGATGGGGCCCCGGTGACGCCGATCCGGGCGACGTAAACTGCCTTGTTCGTGTCGTCATCATAGGGGGCTTCTGAACCGATCTTTGTCTGACCCGTCACCTAGGACCTGTTTGCCTTGGGAGACCCTACCAGGGACATGAAGCCCCCGACAACATAGCTCCTGGGATCATTCGGGCACTCAAACCCCTCCACCACGTTAAGGTGTCGGTTCAAGGAGAGGGAAAGTGTAAAAGTGAAAGTGTTTGAGTTCAATAACAACCAGTAAATAACTAAAACTCGAGCACAATATGTGGTATTGCGCTTATGATTGATCATTTTTATAGCAGCAGAAAATGAACCTCATTAGCTGCAGCATTACGATAATTGCTTGGAAATTATTTCTTGATATTGATTCAGTAATATTTGGTTAGAATATTTTATAGATGGGGTGGAGGCATTTGAATTCAGGGCAAATCTGCAAACAATGTTTCTGTTGCTTTAAGGCGTGTTAAAGGCGCACTAGGCCTATATAACATTTCTATTGGAGGATCAGCCACCTCCTTGTCTCCATGGATATGTTATTGTTCTGCTTGGAATGTTCCTCAGTTTGGTATTAAAATATCTATCTTGCATTTATTAAATAAAGGTTTACATTGCAAAAAAAAAGAAGAGATCAGATCTGAGCTGTAACTTGACTTGTATCCATAGAGTTAAGTTTAATGTCATACTAATGAACATCTCAGCCAAAGCAATAGCATCTCCATGGAGACAAGCATGTTGGTGACCGTCTACCAAAAACATGCACCAAGGAACAAGGAACCTTAATAAATACATGTCTCAAATTTCTTGTGCAATGTTTGTATTACATATTATGTAATACAAACATTGCACAAGAAATTTGAGACATGATGTTTTGCGCTTCAAAAATTGCAGTGAATCAGGATTAATTTTGTCAAGAGGAACTTAAACACAACAATTATTAGCATTAAAAAGGAAATGTGATTTATTGGTCGGTAATGAAGGTGTATTTTTAGATTCACACTTAAGATTGTGTCTGCTTATTACGCCCTGGCACTGGTGCTCCAGCTGCCAGACTTGCACATTTAATAATCTTTCATTATCCATTAATCCATTAAGATCAGACGCTTGCTATTTAACATGGTAAAGCAACGGAAAATTACATTGTGATTATGTATAATGTGTTTGGAGGCGACAGGTGGTCTTTGACGTCATAGAACAGCTGCAATATTAAGAAGACGTTTGTGGAGTGTAATTAGGAAATTCATTTCTTTGCTGTCGGATTTATGTCCTATTTAAGAGGCTCCTAACCTTTTCAAATGGCTAAGATTAGACTTGGACAAACTGTATTGATTCATAAGGTAAATTACTGGACACAATTGCACAAAATACTTCTAATACAAGCTTAAAGGTGCAATATGTAACGTTCTGGGTGCCTTGATGTTATTACTTTTCAATCGCCAGGCCAAGTTTCAGGTCAGATCTGTGGAGAGGTGACGCAGCTAACAGTGAAACAATTATTTTCCTATATTTTAAACAATAACATCACTCATAGTTATGGAACCAGAACATTAAATGTTACATAGTGCACCTTTAACAACAAGTATTTATAACCAATGTATAGAATTATAAGTAAGAAAATACACCTATTCCTATATAATTTAACATTTTGCCTGTGTCTGTAGAGGGTTCCTCTAGGTTTCCCCTAAGATTGAATTCAACAATGGGTTTCACGCTTCACTGTCGTGTCTAAAAAAGCCAGAAAAAAGAATCACATAACAAAAGGCCACAGACGAGACAACAATAAAGTTACAGTTACAGTACTTTTGATCATTGGTCATTCCGAGGTCACCCTTGTGGTCCCGACCTCGTGGGTTCTTACCTGGTTAAATAAAGGTTAATAAATAAATACATTTGCAATCAACAAAATGCTTGTCATTCCCAGTTGAAGCTAAAGTGAGGAGGACAGATAGAAATAAAATAGACTTTTTATTAAAAACATTAAGGTTACACTGGGATTTTGATATTATTATCACTGCATCATCATTTTTGTTTATATTTTACTCTAGGGTATTTCTTCCTGGAAAATGACTTGCTTGGACTCCCAATTCCAAAGAAATAGATGGATGTGGTAAAAATGATAACATGATAAGATTTCACAATATCAAGATTTTCACATCGTTATTAGACAGTTGAGACAAACCTTCAATGTAACATTACATTATTTATTTTCAACCCTTGGCTGTGTTTTCCCCTTTGTGAAGTATCAGAGAAGAGTATTCTTGGCTGTGGCGTTTCAGATAACTGTCTTATGTGTTCGGGCTTGGATCATGTCCCACCCGGACATCTGTCAATGACTGTCTTGTGGAGGGAGAGCTGTGAATGAAGCTAACCATATGTTATTCTGTTTGAGACACTGAACATATCACAGCTGTGGTCAAGAACAGTGACTCGTCAACTGACCAGGCCAAACTAATGTTCCTTATGTTGAAATATTATTCATGTTTCTAAAATTTCTAAAACTGTAGCTGAAGAATTAGTTTGAAGCTGCACTATATAACTTTTCTGGTGGAGGGTCAGCCTGTCTCCATGTCTCCCCTGCACTGCTGTCCCCACAGGTGGCCCCAGCAGCATTGCAGGATGGGACAATCCCCTCAGGGACAATACAGTGTACCTTAAACGAACTCCTAACTTTAACCTTAACTGCTTTATGCTGAATGCTTTACCTAGAATGTTCCACAGCGTGGCATTAAATCCATCTTCATGGAGACAAGCAGGTGGTTGCTGGTTGCAGGTCAGATCTGTGGAGAGGCGAGCCCACACACAGTAAGAATACATAAGTTTAATGCCGTACTGTGAAACCTCACAAGTAAAATCCACCCAGAGACAAGCAGAGAAAAGTTACATAGTGGACTTTTAATTACTGTCAGTTTGCTTCATGCCTTTGTCCGAGGACTTTACTTTAGTCCACGTAGTCCTATTTTCAACCAATTTAGAGCTGGAACATTCAAAGTCCAAATATTTTCCCGGTGAGACAAGTTTGAGAACAAGCCACAGTCTATGATAAAGTTGTATTATTAATTATCAACCTGAAATGAATCATTTACAAAGGAAACTGCTGATTACCTAAAATGCTATTATTCATAAGCTATTGCAAGATAGTGAATACTTCCCATGACTGCAAGTACATGGAAAGGAAAAACAGGAACTATAATGCTTTTCCTGGAATGTTCCACAATATGGCATGAACTGTATCTATCACCATGGAGACAAGCAGCAGTTGACTCCACCAGGCCAAGTTACAGGTCAGATCTGTGGAGAGTTGTCCCCCCTCACAGACTTCAGTGTAATCCCTCAAAAAAACTCCCAAAATATATGTTTTCTTTTATCTGTGCCTCTAGTAAATGTAAATGTAATCCTTTGAAACGGAGGGAGTGTTTTTCGGAGAGCTGCACCCACCGTTTACTCCACCTCCTCCAGGAAGTGTTCTCGGGGCCCCTGCTGGTCATTAGGGTGCCTCAAGCAGAAATGTTCAATGTTCAACCCACTTAGCACGTGTGAATAATGTGTAGGGGTTTGATGTCTGTAATACAACCTTAAACTGACTATTTAGTTTATTTTTGTTAATATATATGCATTTAAATACATCTTTATAGATCTTGCATAATAAAAATCCTAAATTGGGTCTGGGGCCCTTCAGCAGAACAGAAGAGGCTCTAGAAAACACTACAGGCTATAGCCGCTTTCATTTGCATTTATGAAAAACAGATTTAGACATTTGTAGAAGGTGAACCACTTCGGCTTAGGAATATTCTAGCCTCCAAGTTTAAATGCAAAGGGAATTGTGTCCTTCAATCCTGGTCAGGTTGGTGCCCCTCCAGCACTTGATGCCCTTCGCCCTGCACATTATGTGCCTAATGGAAGCGAGGGCATTGAGTGTTCTTGTCTGTTCAGTCCGTACAAGCAAGAGAAAAGCACTTCTGTTTCCCATCAAGAGTTTTTTACAATATGTATTTAATAATAAGAGACAAACAGTGTGCCATCCTTATATACCTTGTATTTAACCATGGGCAGAAGGAAGTGTACTACTCACGGAGCGGGGAAACGCTGGAGACGAGCCTAAAGTAACACAAAGCTGAGCTGTTTTCACTTCTGGGTAATAGACTTTGCCACAAGAAATAAGTGGTGTTTATTACTAATTGTGAAATGCTGTACAGCGAAAATATTATCTTATTATAATATTATATTACAATTGTCTTTAAGGTAGACTTTGCAACGGGGAATATAGCAAAATATTTGACCTTTACAATGACATTTAAAGAGCATATACTATGTCAAATTGACTTTTTTGCGCTTACATGGGATATGATGCGTTTCAGCTAATTCATGCATGTTTGAGTAATCCTCCATTGTCCTACTTTTCAGTTTCACCTACGCCCTCTCCATCTACAGCTCTGTATTTACTTACATTCATTTAAAAAGGTTAAAAATATGTCATAGCATTTGTCCAACAAGTATAACCATTTTCAAATATAAAAATACAATTAAATGCTATGAAGAGGCGTTTTTTTTTAGCTCTGCACTTTTAGACAGAAAGCCATTTTAGATGTGCACTGAGGTTTACAACAAACAAAATGCAAAATAAAGATCTATATATTTAATAGTTTCATACCAAATACATTAAATAAGCATAATCTTCCACAATAAAGAATATAACCATGGCATATAGAGGCTTTATTATGTTTGTGCCACTCCAGCTCAAACAGATCTAAAAAATTAAATAGATGTGCAGATAAACTAAAATGTGTAATAAACAATGTGTTTTAGAAACATGATATTGAAAAATGCGTATTTTTGCTTGAGAATCAATACTTTTCTATTTGAAATGTCGGTCTTGATCCGCCCAACACTATTTAAGATTTGGCTTAAGATTTGACTGATGACTTAGTGGGACTTTCCAGGTTGAATAAAGGTCAAAGCGTTTTACTGTGCGCTCTGAGCTTTTTGCACATGTTTTCTTGTATCAATAAACTATAAGAGACACAGGAATAACAACTAAACATATATAGGCCTATTCATTCTATATTGTTCAGCCCCTGCAGTCTAAAATAAACGCTTGATAAGTTCACAGCCCACACCGCACACACTGAATGGGTTCTTGAGGCCAGTTTGTGGACCATAACTGTCTCATTCCGACATGACTCCTGCTGCGCCGCTTTTGTTCAGCTTAAGCCTGAGGTTATGCATTATCACTGCTGCTTTCTACAACATGTTCTTCACACCATGTACAGCAAAGATTAGCTTAACATTAACAGAGGTGGGCAATCAGTTACGCTTTAGAAGATGTTGTACTTTCATCACATCATTTCTCTTCCACTGATGTATTTTAAGACTATTTTTGAGTGACAGTACTTTTATGGGGCGGGTTGTGGCTCATTTTGTTTGAAGAAATTGTACTTAAGTAAGTAGTTACAATATGATTTAAGAGATAGAATGACAATCATACCTATTACTTAGGCGCTTCAATCACTTCATTGTCTCTTCAGAATTCATTTAACAATGAATTAGTTTGTGTTTGAATCTTTAAATGACCTAGCCCCAGTGTACATGTTAGAAATGTTGTACTTCTATATACTTCTGTCGTGTGACCAATTGAAGTCGGCAGGGTGTTTGCTGTTGCAGGGCTGGAACTCTGGAACAGCCTTTCTCTGAATATTACATCTCCCTCCTCTATTCAGAGATTTAAACCACAACTAAACACATCAGGCTGGCTTTTCATACAAGTTCAGTTGGGCATTAATGTATATTTTTTTCACTGTTTTATTTTGTCATGTCATGGCACCTTTGAATTTGTACAGCAATTTGAACAATGGTCCCTGTTTATTAAATGTTGTTCTATCTAAGCTTTGAATTGCATTAAACGATTCACACATTTGCACTTCTTACACTTTACATTCAGATATGACTTGTCTTTGTATTGTGTCTTCTTTTGAAATACCAGAATATCTTTCCTGGTTCACCACTTTTACATTCTTAGTTCCCTGCTAAAATTACAATCGTTTTAAAGCAGTAACACTCTTACTAAGTAGGTGTACATGCGAATACTTTGCCACCTCTGCGTTATTAATGTGCCTGTCTCTGTTCATATTTACTACTGGTGTCTGCGTTGACTTGGCATCACGTTTTCCAGCCATTGCCGCACTTGTTTGGGGCAGTTTGCAGTGTTTTTCCGTAACACGGCGGTTTGGCTGTTGCTACGATATGAAAAGTCACGCCCTTCAGGATTAACTGTTCTGGTGGTACTTTTCAAAGGCGTACTTGTATGTACCGCGCTGTCATTATTCAATTTCACAAACTTGAGACAGCTTTTGTCAAATGAGTTCAGAAAGTTACTGCTGATCGTTGATTCTTGAAAAAGGCCACACTTTGACCCACTTATGACTTGTCAGATTAGATGAAAGGAGTCAGTCAAATCAGTAGACTACTTGAAAATGTTATCTTTCATAAAATCATTATTGTGCGCTTTCTGGTAGGCCTATTTCCCAGCATAAAAGACAAAAGATGAAAGAAATGCTACTTTTCTTCAGACGTGTGGCTGTAGCATGCACCTTACTGACTGAAGACGGCAACACAATTCAATGTAGACGCTCGTTCTGCTTAATGTGTGGATAATTGGCTTTGGAACAGTATTTTTAAAAAACTTTTACACAAATGATTAATTACACTTCTTAATGTTACTCGTGAGTGGTTAATTCAGTGTTATTTAGTGGTAGTTTATTTAGTTGGCCTATTTATTCAGCTCTTATTAATTAATTAATTAATTAATTTACTTATTCAGCATAACCTTTCTTCCACTAATTCGACGTTTACTAGCATTTACCTATTAAAATACTCTTGATTATTTGTGTGACGTTAGGACATTTATGAATCAATTATGACCCTATAAAGGCGTTTGATAATAATTAGTTTGTTATTAAGGGGTAGTAGTACCATAAGAAATGTACTTTTTACTTATTAATGCTTATAGATGTAAAAAAAAAACTAAAAAAACTTAACATCACACTAATAAGCAGTCATAAAGGAGTTTATTGATAGGAACGTGTTAAAGTAAATGTCTAAATAGCAGCAGTTTTTTATAAGAGTTCAAAATCTTTGTTGAAACACTGGAATTTCCCCATTGTGGGATAAATAAAGGTCTTATCTTATCTTATCTTAGGATAGATTAAGGTTATGCAGAAAAATACATTAAATTTGGGTTGAATAACACGATGCTAAGAAGTGATCGCTAAAATAAAGTGTTACTATATAAAATGTTTGTGACTGTGAATAAATTAGCATAAAACTAGACTAGAGTGAGGTAATGTGGATGATATTAAAGGGAAAAAAAAATACTTTATTATATTTAAATAATAGATCCTCAAAATGTTCATCTAAAAAAGTTTATAAAATCAGCTCACCATTATCTCCCAAAGTTGTTTCCGTTTCCAGGCAGGCACTTCATGCGGAGCTTTGGGCCAGAGCAAACAGTTTACATCTGATAGTGAGTTCACAGTTTTGTTATACTGAGGAGCGATGACGTACGGATGTTATTTGAATGCTAGTTGAATCGCACTGAGCCCAGGATAAACATGTCTGAGTCTTTCTAAAGTTTACATTTGAAAGCTGTGAGTGGAGAGTCCCTATAGCAGGACAGCACATGGACTCACTGCTGGGAAACACTGACAGAGACTTGAATGAAATGTGTGATACTGACGTGCGATCAGCAAGGTTTTGCAATTTATCAATGTGGAATTTGTTTAATCTCATAATAATGTGTATTGCACGTCATAAAAATCATGCCTTACACTTATATTGTTTCTCTAAGTGCTACGTTAGCCTTTCCCTCTGTGATGGTACTCAGACAGGCAAAAGTAAGGCTGTCAATCTACTTCTCCATCTCCATCTTTCTTTCTTTTCTTGGCCCGTTGGTTTTATTAGACTTTATCAGTCTAGCGTGAAATAGTGATGAGAGAGGGAAGGACATTGCACCAAATTGAGTGAGATTCGAACTCATGACGCTATAGTTTGCTCACATGGAGTCACTCGACCAGAGCACGGGACTCACTTTTTAAAGACTTTGTTGACAAGAAAGTAGCGTGAAATGGGGGATGAGAGAGAAGGGAGGACATGCAGCAAAACGTCGGAGTCAGGATTTGAACTCAAAACACTCAAACGTGTGCTGTGCCTTAACCACTCGACTCATGCCCCGCTTTCATACAAGATGTGTGTCTTGCCCAGCGACACGACAGTATGCACTGGCTGGACCTTCTCAAAGTGCAACAGTGGAACGTCCAGTCTCTATCTTCGATTACGGTATTGTGTCTGACAGAAATGTGACAATTGCCTTTTCATTTCATTCAATCAGCTATTCACCCAGCGGAGAGGGGCGTGGTTGTGAGATGCCTTGCCCAAAGACATCATGGGTGGAGCTGGATTGAACCACCAAACATATGGCTATAGACTAACACATGCCACTGTCCAGAGTCAATAAGATTTCAAGGCCAAGATCTAAGAAAGACAATATACATGCATTCATCATGACTCTCGTGTATCTCCAAATATGAACAGAAATCGTGCTCTGAGAAAATTAGGCTAATCAAAACACTCCAATAAACTTTGTGATAACCCTTTAAATCCATATGAGACGGTAAATCTGAGTTATCACCATGTCTCATTTGATCTGCAAGAGGAGCTGTTGCACAGTTTTTGGGCGTGTTGGTGCATCGCGGCAGAATTAAAGCAGGAATGAAACAGGTAACATTGTCACTTTGACCTGCTCTACAACCTCGCTCCTGATGTGTCTGTGCCTGTCCTCTGCCATTCTGATTCCCTTCAATGGGAGCTGTTGTTTTTCTGACATATAAAAACCCTGTGGCGCAGCGTAATCTGGGGCGATAAATCAAAGGCTTAGCACTGGCATTAAAACAAACAAAAGAACACAGACACATTGCGGCAAGGAAAATGAGCTACACCTCAGTGCCTCTGCTCAGTTAGTGCAGCACACACCTTCACTTTGAGAGGTTTCACCAGCAGAAGTCTTGACATAGGACAAAACATTCATTTATATTCTAGAATTAGCTGTTCAACTGTCATAATGCAGATGTTATGATCTGGTTTAATAGTTCAAAATAAGCTTCAGGGTGCATTCACACTTGGTCTTGGTTTAGTCCAGGGTTTTCACAATTTTGACTTGTTTCGGCCCTGTCCTGGTTTAATAGTCCTGATTTTGTCCAGATTTAGTCCCAGTTTAGTCCCAATCACGATGGTGTGTGTACAAGCAGGCCTGGACCCGCCATCGGGAGAAATGAGAGTTTCCCTGTGGGACCGGGCACTTTTGGGTCAGTCATTGTCAAACTGGGGCAACACAAGTGTTCTGATGTCACACTTCTACGGCCCATAAAAAAATCAACAGTAAAATAGTTCTGGCATTGTTATATTGTAATAAAAGATATGCAGTCTTAAAGCATTTGGGTGCGAGTAACAATAAACTGGGCCAAATTTGCTGCAACAGGCCATGCCCATTATTATCAAGACCGAAAAGTGATCCAGTTTTGGACCAAATCCCCGCAGTTAAATTTGAATTAAAATACACAAATATTAGTTAGTTGTGGTCGCGTAGGGGGCCGGTCCACAAAGTCCTGGGTCAATTTTTTTTTCTCCGAGTCCAGCCAAAAACAACAACAAAAATCATTAAATTCAACACGTGTGGATTATTTGTTTATAGTTCTTTCCGAAACAGTCTATTTATATCCAGCCCTGTGCTCCATCTGAAATAATCCCAGATATGTTGTGAACACATTGTTTGGCTCGGGAACAACAGACCTGTGTTTGGAAACCTTTCTTTCCTCTGCCACAAAGTCCCGCTGCAAAACAACCAGTCATGCAATTGTCTGTTTTATAATACATGCCACAACATATGGACATGCAGGTTGAGCGCAGATTATCTGACTTCCACAAACAAATCCTGGAAAAGCGCATTCATGAGAAGGCTAATCTTCCAAATCTACTTAGCGAACATTCTCCTGTGTCTGGAAATATGACGTTTTGTAAGTGCCACACATGCAGTCATACCAAAGCATCATAACAACCATGCTTTCGAAAGAAATTACATGATGGGGATGATTATACAACTAATGCATGGCAAAAGTTGAGGATAAATATTTTCTCAAGGCAGCCCGTGAGCACCTTGATTGGCTTTCAGGGTTTTCCCCCTTTTTGTTCGAGTGAGAGGGAGAAATGTGGAACAAAAGTGTTTTTAGAAAGCATTGATTCAGCGTGGCCGGATGACATCAGGCCTCGAGGTCCATGTGTGCAGCTGAAGGAAGGAAGTCGCTACTGTACAAGATGGTGAGATTGCTGTTTATAAAAACTCATATTTCTAGCAATGAGGTTTCAACAGTAACGGGCCCTGAACACTCGCTGCTCTCTTCAAATTAAAAAGTGCAAACAAAACTTCATGTTTTCTTTATAAATGTCAGCCGAAACATTAAATGTCAGCTTGTACGGAAGAAATTTAAACTTGAGCTAATATAATGAGCCGACTGATATAGTGGTCTTTCTCAGTCCTGACCAAGATATTAAACATTCTTTTGTTCTTGGGTTTGTGAAGTGCTCCCAACAAGTCAGATTGAAGGATCAGACATGCCATTCTGTGCCACTTGCCTCTCTGACCACCACCAGTCACAAACGCAATGCATGCTAAGGGGTTAGTAACAAACGTGCACTTTATTAATCCTTTGTGTTGTAAATTCTTTCGCTGCATTTGACCCATCCTTCACCTGTCAAGAGCTGGACCCATCTGCAGAGCTTGAGCTGGGCTTGGTCAGGGCGACTGTAGCAGGAGGATTGCCTATTGTACATGTTTTAGCTTGATGGGAGAAACAAGAGTGCCCAGAAGAATCCCAACGTGAAGAAACGTGCAAATCCTCTCGATCGATCGTCTTGCTGTGACGCACATCACCTGCTGTTTCATTTTATTTCAGCTGATTCTAGCTTGTCTTTTGTTCTTTTGCTGACCAAATATACATCCCATGTGCCCATCAGAGTAAACAACAGAAGCATAACGTCAATGGATTCCTGCAACACTCCACAAGACCAGACAACCGAAAAAGCTCTGACATGATCTGATCTTTTCCATTGCACGGCTTCACCAACCCATTATAATTGTTTTTCTTTAGTGTTCCAGGGAATAAGGCAAACAAATGATTAAAATGTTCAGACAAGCTTTTTATTTCAGACCAAAACTAGTTTGGATGACGTGATTTTATTATGAAGTTTTTCTGTCTTTGTCTTATCAAAGTAACATTAAAACCCTATTAAAAAATACTCTGCATGCAATGTGTGTGTGTAATGAAGACTTACAACAACAGGCCTCACATCAAACGTGTAATTGTAATAATTAACATGTTATGCTGCTGTGTCAGAATCACAAATGGATTATTGTAAAACCAATTAGTCAAACTTAAATAAACGCCTTTAAAGGTTTAATCTGTGGTTCGTTTGGTTTGATTCTATTTTTGCTCCATGTTTACGTCGTGATGCAATCAAAATATGAGGCCATTAGGTAAATAAGATTAGAGTTTCAACACACCTCCATGTCCTAATGTCATAGAGGGTGAGCCCACTGGGTGAAGTGAAGGGGAGGGACTGAGCAGCGCCTGAAGTCTCACTGTTGTCAAACCTTTGAGTGTGGCCATCTCAATGCTCCGAGTCAGGACCGCGCTGCTGTGCCGGCCCTGCACATGGCGTTTATTTCACTTTGGAACCGGAACAAACAGAAAGCCGATCACTTTTAACCATGTTGCCCAGTATTCCTTCAAAGAGACATGAGTGGCGCGCTCTGGAGTGGAGGTACTGGGGCTAAAACTTTTTCAAACTTATTTCCAAGCATCCAGTGATGAGCAACCAGATCATGAACGACCAGATCATGAACGACCACACCATGAATGACCGGACCGTGAATGACCAGACCATGAGCGGGCGGACGATGGTGCCCACGATCCCGTCCATCATGTTCATCTTCGGCGTGGTGGGGAACATGATCGCCATCGTGGTGCTGTGTAAGACTCGCAGAGAGCAGAAGGAGACCACCTTCTACACTCTGGTGTGCGGTCTGGCCGTGACTGACCTGCTGGGCACGCTGCTGGCCAGTCCCGTCACGATCGCCACTTACGTGAAGGGCGCGTGGCCCGGAGGGGAGCCTCTGTGCCAGTACTTTGGCTTCACCATGCTGTTCTTCTCTCTGGCCGGACTCAGCATCATCTGCGCCATGTCCGTGGAGCGCTACATCGCCATAAACCATGCCTACTTCTATAACGACTTCGTGGACCAGCGGCTGGCGGCTCTCACCCTGCTGGGCATTTACGTGTCCAACGCGCTCTTCTGCGCGCTGCCCAGCATGGGCTTTGGGCAGGTCAGAAAGCAGTATCCACAGACCTGGTGCTTCCTGGAATGGAGGAGCAACAGCACCAGTGACGCTGCGTACTCCTTCACGTACGCTGGACTGAGCTCCGTGCTCATCCTGGCCACGGTCATCTGTAACGTGCTGGTGTGCGTGGCTCTGATCCGCATGCACCGCCGCTACAGGCGCAGGACGTCTCTGGGAACAGACATCCAGCGCAACGTGGACCCGCGCCGCAGAGCGCGCAGCTTCAGCCGTCTGGCCGGGGCAGAGATCCAGATGGTCATCTTGCTCATTGGCACATCGGTAGTGATATTGGTCTGCTCCATTCCACTAGTGGTGAGTCTTTGCTCCCTGTGTAACGCACGTATTACGCACGGCGGTTTGAAGTGTTTTGTAGGATGTTCCTTGTTAGAAACGTTAGTTTAAAATGTACACATTACTCTGTATGTACATATGTACCTCATGTACATAGAGGCTTGTAGTTTTGGTTACTTTTATATAGTGCAATATGAAAATGAACAAAAACTAAAACAAAAGGTTTTGATGTACCATTTCTCTATCTTGTAATGCTCCATTTGAAATCCTGTTGTTCTATTGCCAGGCTCAGGTATTTCTAAACCAGCTGTACAAGACCAAGGTGGAGCTGCGTTTGGAGAAGAACCCAGACCTGAGAGCCATCCGCTTTGCCTCGTTCAACCCCATCCTGGACCCTTGGATCTACATCCTGCTGCGGAAAGCTGTGCTGCTGAAGCTCATAGAGAAGATCAAGTGTTTGTTCTGTAAGATGGGTGCGAGGGGCAGGAGGCAGGGACCAGGGAACTTCCTCTGTATGGACACACAGCACCAATCCTCGGTCATCTCCAGACCAGACTCTCACTCTATGGTGTCCCAGGACTTAAGGGGAGCCAGAATGTCAACTTTCTTCCCACTGTCTGAGGGAAGTGAGGAGCTGCCTCTCAGCTGTAAATCCCTGAAAAACTCACAATCTTCATATTCTTCAGAGCAGAGCGGTGACGAGGTGAAACGTCCAGCTCTACCCTGTCCCAAAGACACAGCTCTGCAGGTGTCTCTGAGAACGCAGACTGTGGAGGAGAAATGCATTTGAGCCTCTTATAATTGCGAACGGAAAGAGACTGAAAACCATCAGGCACATCAATTGACACAATAGCAAATGCTAAATCTGCACTAAGACCCGAAAGGAATATTTATATTTGCACTTTTTTGTGGTTACTTTTACATTGTCCATTCACAATTCGTCCTGACAATCCTGAGTTATTGCAGTTATACATAGACAAAAAAAGATTCTCATAATACACAATGTGATTTTATTTGGCCATTTGTAAGTTGATCCCAAACATATGGACACATTTGCAACAACGTTTCGGCAAAGAGTGTTGTGCAGCAGTTACAGCGTGTGACTGAAACAAAAACTAAGAACTAATAAACCTAACATTGAAATAGACTCCAATGTACAATTTACAAAAAAGTTTCTTAAATGATGGCCCATCTCTGTGAAACTACTTTGTCAAAATGTAACTTGAATTGTGTGTTGTGTTTTAGCACAGATCTACCTCATATAATAATGATGATAATAATACTACATCTTTATGTCACTTACTCCAGAGCAGATGTTGTTTTAAGCAGCGATGGCCCTGTGTCAGTGATAGCCTCTGTTGGCATGGAAACCTTACCGTAAAGCAGTCCAGGCAGGGGTAAAGCCAAGTTGAATGCGATCCATGTGATTCAGGCCTGGTTTTGCTGCATGAGGTCTCTTTTTGTGTCGTGCACGCACTTGAAGGACAATGTGTGGTGGATCAGTGATTAATGTTCAGTGATAAAACAGCAGTGTTTTGTTCTTGAGCTCTAGAAAACTCAACATGGATTACAGTAAAACATTGCAGTTACATAATTGCAAACATAATAGAATTGGAAACTTCTTCCACAGCTACTGAAGTAATGTGTCATCATGCTTTTGTATTAGAGGTGTTATGCAGGTATAATTAGTACACATTCATTGCATTCATATATAACATTTATACACTCAAAGCAGTCGACATTGCATTATTCATTCACTCCACACTTGATGTGACTTGAAGCTACTGTAGCCACAACTGCCCTGGGGCACACTGATAGAAGTCGGGCTACCAGTACCAACATTCACATGTAATGTTTTCCCAGTGGTCTCCCATTCAGTACTAACCAGGCCCAATGTGGCTGAGCTTCCAAGATCAGGCTCAAGGTGGTTTTATGCACTGTGTGATCGTTGTTGATTCTTCTCTATGAGAGGCTTGTAACGTCTATTGTCTGTAATGTTCATCAGATTATGTGAATATGCCCAACTTCCCCAATAGAAATACACTAATTATATTGACATTACATGATGCCTGGTGTTATTTATTATAAATAAATACAGCAATACTATGTTAAGAAAAAAGCAGGAAGGATATGATCACATACTTTCAACACTTTCATATCAACAGGAAACATTCATCTAAAAGGGCATAAATGTCAAATCATTAGATGTCTACTGATACTTTCCATCAAAAATCTTTATTAGGAGATAGAAACATTCTAAGAATACAACACACTTTTTTAACTTTTTATTTATTTACTTTTAACTTTTTATTTATTTATCTTGCATTTTTCAAATTACAGTTTTATTTCTCAAAAATCCCTTGAAAAACATGCATTCTTACAGTGGAAAGCATCACATCTCCATGGAGACAAACGGGTAACAGACCTTCCACCAGAAAAGCAACATAGTGCATCTTTAAATACTTACTTTATGTAAATGATAAATCGTGTTACATTTTGATATAAATGATTCAGATTTCACTCTTTTGATTTGTTCTCATATGTTCACATTCACACCAAAATCTGATCACTATCTATTCACTATTTCTGGAGTTATCAGATTATTGAAATGAATACAAGAATCCAACACACTTTTTTTACACAGTCCAATCATTACACAATTTCTCTGTAACAGCCGTACACTTGTCTTCAGTTAAAGTTTTACACTACATGGTTTACTAATAATTGCATACTGCTTTGATTCTGCTGTGTGTGCAATAAGTGAACACCCGCATAACACCGTCGACCTTTGACCTGTATCATCAAAAAATCAGCACTCAGCGGAAGTCAATAACACGGCACCAGTTTCTCGGCGCTCACGGCCTCATTACAAACCTCCTGGATCCAGTCAAGCCAAACTGTTTACACTTTTATACACAAAAGAGTTACCAAATTGTTTTAATAAAATCATGATGGAAAGTGGATGGGATCTGTGTCAGGAAGATAACCTGGCTGAAGAACATGTTTACAGAAATGATAAATGCAATCCAAGGCAATGAGGGTAAAGTAAAAAAAGGAGCTGCAGTGACTTGGAGCGGCTGCTGAATAGAGCAGGGTTGATGGACTTTCCAGACTTTTGGAAAAACAAACTCTAATTGAATTACAGTATGAGAAATGATGAGGCACAGTAGCACAAGACAGTGTGAAATAAGCCCAGCGCTTTTCAGAAACTCGAGCCGTTGGGCTGTGGATAAAGAAAAACGGAGCGATGACATTTACGGTAAATCTGAACAGGTGTAGGGTCAGGAGCAGTGTGAATGAGTCACACGAGAACATCATCCACACTCGAGTAACTATGGCAACTCAAGTAACCGCATTTTACTCAACTAAAGAACATGTTGGATTGGTGGTGATTTTGGTTTGTACACATGTTTCTATCACTCCAAACAGACACCCAGAGTAAAATGATAGGATTAAATAGCACATTTTCATGAACAAAAAAGCAGTGCATATATCAAAAAATCAAAATCAAATAAAACAAAATAATAAAGTGAATAAAAACAATAAATCATACATTTAAAAAAAAAAAAAAATCATAAATTGTATGCATATCATAGTCATTGTAGTGTAATCATAATGAAGTATATCATAAGATCATATTCATGTGTTTTAGTAGTGGAATTGAAATGTTTCTGGGAGTCGAAACAACTCGCTTTCCTTTGAAAGCTTTTCTACAATGGGCCATTTCCTTATTTACACCGACTCATTTACAGTTGTAGTAAGTTGTGATATTATCGTAAAAATTGTACTATTAGGCTGATTTGTTTAAACGTTAAAGTTCAACTGTATTACTTAAAGACTCAGTACTCAAAAGGTAATTTCAGAGCTCACTGACACAGAAATGCTTATTGATTTATACTCTTTAAAGGTGAGGCTTCTATAGTTTACGGATTACAAGTTTGTCAGCATGAAGTGGTTTCATCTAAAAATGAAAGCATTTTATGAGCAAAATCTGAAAATCTATGGGCATTTAAATCTGAATCTTCAGTTTGTTGACTTGAATTAAATTTCAACAAATCCATATCAGGATTTTGAGAGGTGAATGGTCTTTGCAGTTTGTCCTATACAGATTTATGGATGCAAGTTCAAACAACAAAAGATCTTTAAGTGCAGATTGTGCAACGTTATTGTTTCCATCTGGAATGACATGTTGAGAGAGCAAACTGACTAAATAAATGTAGAGTCTCACCTTAACGCCAAAGACATACAGTGTGTGGAGCTCTGCAGTGTGTGATCTGAGTGAAAGCAGAAAACACCTGTGCCGCATTCACAAAACCTCGTAGATACAGACAATGCCAAGGGCGACATTTGCCAGGACAAGATGAGGAGGAACAGAACTGATAAATGCATCTGTGTGTTATGCCTCAGCCTAATCGAATGACTTAACGAACAACTGCAATGCTAATGTGAGCCACAACAGAGTCTCTGTTCAGTGATAGATTTAAACAATAAACAGAGGGATTCTTCCAAGAACAATTTCCCCATCCCATTAAAGAAGGAATGGGCTGTTTTGGTTAAATATGAACTCACAGGGACACATTGTTTCTCAGAAAGTGGTTCCCAGAAAACTGTTCCCAACAAAATTCAAAATGCCATCCACTCGAACACCGAGCAGCAACATTCAGCACCTCTTTTGGTTGAATATATTCAGGGGTTGGAAAGATTCCGGTCTTTTAAACTTGGTAACACTGATTAATTTGCTTTGTTTTGGGGATAAAAAGTCACATTTAGAAAGCACTTTTGTATCTTCAAGGTACTAGTGCGCTTGACATCAAGGAACTGTTCACCCATTCACACACAAAATCACACATTAGTGAACGCCGGCACTGGGCGAGGCGGGTTAAGTGTCTTTACCAAAGGACTCGACAGGATTCACCATGTGGGAGCTGGAATCGCACCGCCAACCTCTGGCTCAGCAGGTCTGAGTGCTCTGTCAGCGAGGATCCTGTACTCAACAACAGTGTGAATCATTGCTGACCCAGTTCTCATCTTCCATGTGACACAGCCTGATTTGTATTTATTTATCTATTCATATATCTATTTATTTATCTATGTATTTATTAGTTTATTTATTTATTCATGAAACCCTAATTAATTGCCCAACTGACACAGTTACAGTGTGTTTCCCGTTCAGTTTGACCCATATACTTTTGTCAGATGTTGACTATAGAGGCTCATCTCAGCAGTGGGACGCCAATGTCAACTGCTTCAGACGAGAATTAGTTACTCGCCTTTATTAAATCCCCAAAAATATACACAGCGACCCTTTTAAAGTCCTCACAGCATAATAAAGTATATTACAGCGGCTTGTTCCCAGAAAACCAACTGCTGGACGCTAACTTTGCTCTCCGGGGTTAGATAAAGTCAACAGAAATCTCAAACGCTTTGTCAGAACAGTGAAACGAGAAGCTCATCACTGGACACTTACAGTAAAGACTTAAAATGTGCTCAGTGCAGATGGTGTTCTTGTTCTTTATATGGTTCCTTCAATAGCTCAACAGATGAACTGTGCCGCTTCAGTGTTGTATTGATCTCAGATATCCCCTGCTCGTATTTCTCTAGCCCAACACACAGAGCAATTTGGACCTTTACAGCAACTTAAATCAATGTCAAAATCATAAACTATTCACCATAATCCCCATACTGCATTAAATTGAGCTCATTGGGTACTTTTTCTTGTATTAAGTGCCACCTACTGTGCTATTTTATATTACATTTGTTGAAAGTGCAGTATGTAAAAATCAAACATTAGGCGTATTTATCTTACATTTATCAAATTACAGTTTTATTACTCAAAAATCCCTTGAAAAACATGCATTCTTACAGTGGAACATTCCAGGCAAAGCATCACATCTCCATGAGGACAAGCGGGTAACAGACCTTCCACCAGAAAAGCAACATAGTGCATCTTTAAATACTTATTGTATGTAGATGATAAATCGTGTTACATTTGGATATCAATGATTCAGATTTCACTCTTTGAAATATTTGTTCTCATATGTTCACATTCACACCAAAATCTGATCACTATCTATTCACTACTTTATTATTCACAGATTATTGAAATGTCATGTAAACAGTTCCATCTGATGCAAGTAATCTGATTTCTCTCAGATTGTTCACATCTGTGCAGGTTTCTACAGTAAAAAATATGCAAAAAAAGAAAAAATGAAATGTTAAAATGTTAAAGATTGAATGACTTAGATATACATTCATTGTACTTTGTCTTCAAAACACAACAGTTACAATAAAAACACATACATTTACTGATACGTGTGTTTTGGATAGTCAGATTTCTCTTGTACATTAATCAGACACTAAAAATCTGATTGAATTATTGGTTGATCAGATTATTCTAATGATCTGATTTCTCCCCATGTAAATGTCCCCAACATAATTTAATTCAAGCAGTTTCAACCTTTGTAGAGGAATTAAGTGACGGATAAAATTAAAGTATAGCCTCTTTTGCTTCGTCCACAAATCAATAACTCACATATCTACAATCAGAACCTACTGTATATCGCCGCTTCTCACTCATCCTTCAGTAAATATGAAAACAATCATCAGTTCTGCCTATTACACGCCCTGCGGAAATCATTAGACCCTGCCATCAATCATTACAAACCACACTTCTCTGCTCTATTAATCAGTGAGTTGAAAATGGGAACACTCAACCACACACAACTTGTCCTTACATAGAAGTACACGCTTATTTTGGATTTATGGATGTCGGTCTTTAACGTTGTTGCTGGCTCAAATTGTGCTTATTTCTCGACATGCCGTGAGAATCCAGCACTTTGTAATCCAAATCTACCTCCTCCGTATGAAGGTTTGACTTGTGCGTTTAATTCATTCATTAATCAACCTGAACTCTGTAGGCAAACACACTCTAAAGGGGAAATATGCTTTTAACTGCACTGTAAATCATGTGCAGCGCTTATATCCTCTGCGACATTTCACTGTTTTATGTTTTTTGTGTTGGGCCATATCTGGGTCTTTCTATACCTCTAAACCAATAGCAGGCATGGGAAAGTCTCTGCTAAAAGGTGCAGCTGTGGACAGACCATGTAGGAAAAGGTCACTGGGGCTAAGACTCAACAACAGCTCTGGGATGTAAGGAAAGCAGCTTATTAAATGTTGGAATGCCTCACAAAGTGCAGAGAAAAATTATTTATTGGGACGTAAAAGCACATTATTAGAAAAATAAGCATGATCTAAAAGGTATATGTAGTATTTTTGGCCTAGTGCTTTTACTGATGAAAACTGTAATGTTGAATATCCCTTTTAAAAATCCCTTGTCTTACGCTAAGCTGTTTTTATTTTATTTTATATTATATTTTATTTTTATCTTATTTTTATCTTTATTTATTTTTCCCCTCCATTCCTTATTAGGAAATGAGAGGTTTTGTCTATAGGAGTTTTTTTTATACGAGTTTTGTTTATAAGAGTTCTTCTATTAAGAGTGTTTTTCAAACTTCCTACAAGTTATCTGTCCTTTCCTCTGTATCTACCTGCGTTGCAACAATGAAATTTCCCCATGTGTGGACAATAAAAGATTATCTTATCTTATCTTATCTTGAAAAGCACTCATCACTTTGGGCCGCCAGATCCTACGACAAAACCAGTTTGTATTAGTTCTATGTGATATTTTAACTATTGTTTGGACGTTCAATGTAGTTATTGCTGCTTCTTTTTTAGGCCCGAGCCCCAGCAGGGGGAGGGCCTATTGCTCCCGCAACGCTGCCGAAGGCAGCGTTGCAACTGTCTGACCAAACATGCGGGCGCAGCCCGCATGTTTGGTACCCCGTCGCCCCTGGCAAGTACAGTGAACTAGCCCATGCCGAAGGCATGGATCATGCATACTTACTCCTGCTATGACAGAAATAGTCAACAATTAGTGAATGGGCGTAGCCCATTCACTAATTGTTGACAACAGCAGCGCGAAGCGCTGCATTCCTCCAAAAACCCTCCTGGCATCGTCCCGTACGCGAGAATCCATGCCGCAGGCATGGGCCATGCTTGTATCTGCTCAAATCAATGGAAGTCTATGGGGAGTGGGCGGGGCATCCCGACGGAATAGGGAGTGACGAGCGCGTAAGCGCTCGTAATGATGATTCCACCCCATGGCGGCATCGGGAAGGCTTAGAGCTTTCAAACGATGTATCATTTGTTGTTATAGTAAAAACGGCTATATTGTTTTTGCTAAAAATATTATTATTATTATTATTAGGCCCGAGCCCCAGCAGGGCGGAGGGCCTATTGCTCCCGCAACGCTGCCGAAGGCAGCGTTGCAACTGTCTGACCAAACATGCGGGCGCAGCCCGCATGTTTGGTGCCCCGTCGCCCCTGGCAAGTACAGTGAACTAGCCCATGCCGAAGGCATGGATCATGCATACTTACTCCTGCTATGACAGAAATAGTCAACAATTTGTGAATGGGCGTAGCCCATTCACAAATTGTTGACAACAGCAGCGCGAAGCGCTGCATTCCTCCAAAAACCCTCCTGGCATCGTCCCGTACGCGAGAATCCATGCCGCAGGCATGGGCCATGCTTGTTTCTGCTCAAATCAATGGAAGTCTATGGGGAGTGGGCGGGGCATCCCGACGAAATAGGGAGTGACGAGCGCGTAAGCGCTCGTAATGATGATTCCACCCCATGGCGGCATGGGGAAGGCTTAGAGCTTTCAAACGATGTATAATTTGTTGTTATAGAAAAAACGGCTATATTGTTTTTGCTAAAAATATTATTATTATTATCATTATTTTTCTTGTTCTTCTTCAGCGCTTTGATCTCTAATTTGACCCCCTGAACATGCTCAAAAACTCACCAAACTTTGCCCAAAATTCAGAATCGGCGAAAAATTTTATTTTTTCTGGGCCATTTTTTTTTTCGTTAAAAAATGGCGCGACAGCGCCACCGACAAAAGTCAAAATACATTGCGCCTATGGGAGACGCCCCGAGGTCAACTTTGGCGTAAAGCTACGAAATTCGGGACACGCATTCCTCTCGTGAGGATAAACAAAAAAAATCATTGTGGCCACGCCCCCAAACTTACCCTATGGCCGCCATCTTCCTTTGAAAATGAAAACAAGCTGAGTTAGCCATTTTGTTTACGTCAAACTTTGACGAACTCCTCCTAGGGCGTTTTGCCCACCGACTTCAAAATCGGCGTACGTCCTCTGGACAAGTGGGGCATCTAAAGTTATTCAATTTTTTGAGATACCTTTTACGGTCTGTGTGCGGCGCAGCCGCAAAGTTGGACAACTTATTTTGGAATATTGCAGGTCTAAAAATTGCTCCCATTTGATCAAAACCAGTCCGATTAGGACCAAATTTGAATCGGTTGTTAAACTTTCTAGTTTGGACCAGTTTAGGCTGACAAAATTGAAATGGCAGTGATAGCGCCCCCTACAGAGTGACCTTTAAATTAACATTGAAGGTCAAAAATTAGTTTTACCAAAATTGTCTAAACTTTACCCAAAATTCTATTTTGCCGTCCCAATCACAAAAGCCAATCACAAAAATGCCTAAATTTTTACGCCGTAGTCGTAGCGATGACAGAAACCTCCCATGTTATCCCTATGGGAAAACCACCAAATCTCTCAAATTACCACATTTTTATGTTTTACACTTTAACGAAGTCCTCCTAGTGCGTTTTGCCCACCAACCTCAAAATCGGTGTACGTCCTCTAGACAAGTGGTGCATCTAAAGTTATCCAAATTTTAAGGATAACTTTTACGGTCTCTGTGCGACGGAGCCGCAAACGTTTCCCAGAATTCTGACTATTTGGCCTTCAGAGTGGCCTATAAACAATAGAGTTTTTCCAAATGACATGATATTTTGCACAAAATTCTAATTTGCCATCCTGATCATACAAGTATGAGAGCCAAAGTCATATTTTGTACGGCGTAACCGTAGCGATGACAGAAACATCCCATGTTATCCTTATGGGAAAATCGCAGAATCGCTCAAATCACCACATTTTTACGCTTCACACTTTAATGAACTCCTCCTAGGGCGATTGTCCGATCAAGTTCATATTTGGGGAATATCATCTACACAAGCGGGGCATCAAAACGTATCCATATTTTGATTTCAAGTGCTACGGTCTCTGTGCCGTGGAGCTGCAAATATGTCAGAAATAGGAAAACAGCGAAATCTCTAAAATGACCACATTTTTACGCTTCACACTTCAACGAACTCCTCCTAGGGCGATTGCCTGATCAAGCTCATATTTGGGGAAAATCATCTACACAAACAGGGCATCAAAAGTTATCCATATTTTGATTTTAAGTGGTACGGTCTCTGTGCCGTGGAGCTGCTAATATACTGTCACAAATGGGAAAAACGCCAAATCCTTGAAATGTTCACATTTACGCTTCACACTTTAACAAACTCCTCCGTGGGCAATAGCTCGATCAACCTTTACTTTGGGAAATATCATCTACACAAGCGCGGCATCAAAAGTTATCCATATTTTTATTCCAAGTGCTACGGTCTCTGTGCGGCGGCGCAGCAAATTTGACTGACACTTGTGTTCATTTGCACTGGATTGGCCATGTCCAATGTGTCGCCGTCTGTCAAGTTCTTTTTTAATTCAAGACACAATAAGGGCGCCATCTTTATCAAGTCGAAAGCGCAGAGTCGGAAGGCCGGCGGCCCGCGAGGGCCGTTGGATGCCGCTTGCGGCTTTAATTATTATTATTTTTCTTGTTCTTCTTCAGCGCTTTGATCTCTAATTTGACCCCCTGAACATGCTCAAAAACTCACCAAACTTTGCCCAAAATTCAGAATCGGCGAAAAATTTTATTTTTTCTGGGCCATTTTTTTTTTCGTTAAAAAATGGCGCGACAGCGCCACCGACAAAAGTCAAAATACATTGCGCCTATGGGAGACGCCCCGAGGTCAACTTTGGCGTAAAGCTACGAAATTCGGGACACGCATTCCTCTCGTGAGGATAAACAAAAAAAATCATTGTGGCCACGCCCCCAAACTTACCCTATGGCCGCCATCTTCCTTTGAAAATGAAAACAAGCTGAGTTAGCCATTTTGTTTACGTCAAACTTTGACGAACTCCTCCTAGGGCGTTTTGCCCACCGACTTCAAAATCGGCGTACGTCCTCTGGACAAGTGGGGCATCTAAAGTTATTCAATTTTTTGAGATACCTTTTACGGTCTGTGTGCGGCGCAGCCGCAAAGTTGGACAACTTATTTTGGAATATTGCAGGTCTAAAAATTGCTCCCATTTGATCAAAACCAGTCCGATTAGGACCAAATTTGAATCAGTTGTTAAACTTTCTAGTTTGGACCAGTTTAGGCTGACAAAATTGAAATGGCAGTGATAGCGCCCCCTACAGAGTGACCTTTAAATTAACATTGAAGGTCAAAAATTAGTTTTACCAAAATTGTCTAAACTTTACCCAAAATTCTATTTTGCCGTCCCGATCACAAAAGCCAATCACAAAAATGCCTAAATTTTTACGCCGTAGTCGTAGCGATGACAGAAACCTCCCATGTTATCCCTATGGGAAAACCACAAAATCTCTCAAATTACCACATTTTTATGTTTTACACTTTAACGAAGTCCTCCTAGTGCGTTTTGCCCACCAACCTCAAAATCGGTGTACGTCCTCTAGACAAGTGGTGTATCTAAAGTTATCCAAATTTTAAGGATAACTTTTACGGTCTTTGTGCGACGGAGCCGCAAACGTTTCCCAGAATTCTGACTATTTGGCCTTCAGAGTGGCCTATAAACAATAGAGTTTTTCCAAATGACATGATATTTTGAACGAAATTCTAATTTGCCATCCTGATCATAAAAGTATGAGAGCCAAAGTCATATTTTGTACGGCGTAACCGTAGCGTTGACAGAAACATCCCATGGTATCCTTATGGGAAAATCGTAGAATCGCTCAAGTCACCACATTTTTACGCTTCACACTTTAACAAACTCCTCCTAGGGCGATTGTCCGATCAAGTTCATATTTGGAGAATATCATCTACACAAGCGGGGCATCAAAACTTACCCATATTTTGATTCTAAGTGCTACGGTCTCTGTGTGGCGGACCCGCAAATATATGTCAGAAATGGGAAAACAGCGAAATCTCTAAAATCACCACATTTTTACGCTTCACACTTTAACGAACTCCTCCTAGGCCGATTGCCCGATCAAGCTCATATTTGGGGAAAATCATCTACACAAACGGGGCATCAAAAGTTATCCATATTTTGATTTTAAGTGGTACGGTCTCTGTGCCGTGGAGCTGCAAATATACTGTCACAAATGGGAAAAACGCCAAATCCTTGAAATGTTCACATTTACGCTTCACACTTTAACAAACTCCTCCGTGGGCAATAGCTCGATCAAGCTTTACTTTGGGAAATATCATCTACACAAGCGCGGCATCAAAAGTTATCCATATTTTTATTCCAAGTGCTACGGTCTCTGTGCGGCGGCGCAGCAAATTTGACTGACACTTGTGTTCATTTGCACTGGATTGGCCATGTCCAATGTGTCGCCGTCTGTCAAGTTCTTTTTTTATTCAACACACAATAAGGGCGCCATCTTTATCAAGTCAAAAGCGCAGAGTCGGAAGGCCGGCGGCCCGCGAGGGCCGTTGGATGCCGCTTGCGGCTTTAATTTTAGCTTTATTTCTCCCTTACTTGGAGAAATAGGACACCATGTTTTTGTACAGGGGAAAATAACTTCTAATCATTAGTGGCATAGACCTACACAGACTCAAGTGATTCAGCAGAGGAAAGTAATGCTTTCTCTTGAACCTAATGAATCTGTAAGAGCACTTTAAATACTCAGAAATGCCTCTAGATTAAACAATTTAACCAAACATAAATCTACAAAAGGGTTTTATCCAGGCAACTCTTCTGTCAGGAGTGAGGATGAAGTCAAGTGAAATGGGCCACATTCCGCCATAAAAATGTCTGTTAACATCGCTCTAAACCTCCACGCCAGCTTTGTCCTTAATGAGAGGTTTTTGTATTGTTTTTAAGTCTCACAGCATGGCCTATATTCACATTGTGATGTATGGATATGTATGCAAAATGTATGTGGCTTAATTCACCCCAGAAATACTGCTTATATGAACCTTATTTTACTGAAGGCATACTTCATACATACTCTTGCCATTGCTTTTAGTATCACCATCTAAATAAGGGGTTTTCCTCCTAAATGTATCATCAACGGACCAATCAAAACAGCTGAAATTTTGGGGACAATATCTAACGTCATCATCCCACTGGAATTCAGAACTATATCCCCAGGACTTCAGAATCAGAAACATTCGTAAAATGGAAAAAATGACATTCAGACTTGATTTGAAAAGGGACAATGTTGAAAGAGCTTGGACTAAATGGGACGTTTGGTTTGTTTGTGCCTTGATTTTGTTTTTAAATGTCGTTGGATGTCTATTGCTTTCTCTCTGGTCATGTTCTGTTTTATTGTGTTTATTTCATCTTGTGTGTATTATACTTGTAAAAAAAGAAGAAAAAACATCCAAATCTAATGTGATAATGTGGCATCAACTTCAATTAGTTTTCAAGAAATATATTTGATTGATACAGGAGTTATGCCCCTCTTCACGTGTCCAAAATTAGCCACAAGGTACAAACACTCTGGAACATTTTTTCAGAATTTGAGAGTTGAAACAGGTTGTAACATGCTTTGCAAACACCGTGACTCATGTCTCCAGAAAATGGTTTGATTATTTATATAATACATTCCAAAAACCACAAATAGGTTGCGAAACAGTGAATTAAATGAAGTGCGTCGCCATTAAATATGAGTTTTATGAGCAACAAAACCTGTACTATTATTGCTATTGAGCTGTTTTACTGGCTTTTTTCCAGCCTAATGGATCTTATAGACTTTCGATCCGACTGTGCAGCATGTGATGAGCAAAGGAGTTGATGCTGTGGCGGTTTTTAAAGAACATTAAGTTTGTTTTACAGTTTTACCTAATTTAAGTCATAAATGCTGACTCGGGCCGCTTTTGAGCACAGCTAATAAAAATATAAAAACCCATGCTTTTAAAATAGTTACTAGAGAACGGATTAAATAACATACACCAGTGTTTAAGTATTCATATTATTTAGAGATTAATCTATTAATTTGTTTGTCCTGCTTTGGGTAAATCATGATTCAAAACTACCTTATGCATGTCTCTTGTTTTAGACTGTTTAGTCTCATTTCAAATCATGTTTATCTGGATCTGATGTAGAGTGCGTTACTCGGAAAGCCAAAGACTATTTTAAGTGGTTTGTGACATAGGCCTGTTTTTATTTGCACTTATAACTGCTCACATAAAATTAAGGGAACAAAGTGATCCCTCATTTTTGTTCAGCCAAAGAATCCCATTGAGCTCATAAAACCAAAGTTCATTAACAAATGCATGGCGTTTTTCTGTCCTTGGGCAAGACACTTCACTCACCAAACAAGTCTACACGACAGGTTAGATTACACATTTAACTAAATATTTCATAATTCTTGTTTACATCTTACAATTATATAAGTTCAAATTGTACTTAATTTTTCAATATGTAAATTGTGCTGCTTAAACTACTTATTTGATAACTAATATTGAATTCATATTGGTATTTGATAACTTATACTATATCTGTACTGTATTACGTTGTGAAGATGTGGTAGTGAGTGACTTAATGAGAATAATGAGTATTTTAAATTAAATTATTCACTTTGTTCCCCCTTTACTTCTTCCTTTTTAAAGATTGCAGATGGACATTAGCTTTCGTAGCTATGATATGGTACGAACATCTTGTACGTTGTCTTTTTAAATAACAAAAACAAATATAACTTCAAATCATTAATCAGAAGTCCAAACAGTTGGACAATGTTAAATGTTACAATTCCTCTTACTGGAGTAGTAGTTTCTCCAATACATTTTCTTTATCTCATACTATTTTGAAGGATAAATTTAGGCTTTTCACCCACGTTTATTCAATATTGTGACTGGGAATTAATTTTCAGCACCTTCCTTAACACTCAAGCACACTTCACAAAGGATTCAAATGTAATGTAACCTTAAATGAACTTCTCCACAAAGCTACATAATTACCATGATGCTAATATTACACCACTGTCCTGTTTGAATCATATTTGATAAACCCGGCTGTATAACTCACCACAATCCCATTATACCGTGGGAGAGGACACAGCACCTTGCCCCGGTCGAATCGCTCTGTCTTTGTCTTTCTCTGAGGTCTGATCTCTTGTCATAACATGGTTCATTCTCAGTGGTGGACTTTGAAGGCCTTTGGCAGCGAGGACGTGACAGTGCCAGAGCCCCACACGCATCCAGCCGCCACAATTGGTTTCCTCTTCACTTCCTGCGCCACATCCTCAGTGAACTCTTGGACCCTCCGCGCTGTTTATTTTAGTGGAGTTTGGCGAATGTTATCGTGAAATTCCTCCTGGGACGCATAGAACATAAACAGACGTGTCTTTGAGAAATCAATTAAGCTCAAAATCTAAAAGTTGAGAGGTTCCCTGCCCCTGAACTCCCACAAGAGTAACTATTTAACAGGTCAAAATGCTTTGTTTGACAGATTACAACATAAATGTGTTCAGTTTTTTTAATCTACTTTTTTGCAGCTTTTTTAAAGTGTATCATTAATTATATTTCCAATATTCAAATTCAGCATATTATCAATTGTTGTATTTAATGTAATATGAGGGATTTCAAGAATAGGAACGTTTCATCCATGCACCCATCCATACCCGAGGCCGGGTCGTGGGGGCAGCAGTCTAGCAGGGACTCCCAGACTTCCCTCCTCCCAGACACTTCCTCAGGCCCCTCCGGGTGGATCCGAGGCGTTCCCAGGCCAGCCTCTTCTCAGTGGGACATTCCCGGAACACCTCCCCCAGGGAGGCGCCCAGGAGGCATCCGGAACAGATGCCCGAGCCACCTCAGCTGGCTCCTCTCAACGTGGAGGAGCAGCGGCTCTACTCCAAGCTCCTCCTCTGTGAATGAGCTCCTCACCCTATCTCTAAGGGAGCACCCAGCCTCCCGGCGGAGGAAACTCATTTTGACCGCTAGGAACGTTTCATAATTTCAAAAAGATGTTAGGATATGTGTAATCACAGTTTTGCTCTCTCATTTGGACGCTGCAAAAGAAAAGAAAACTTGCTGCATAATCTTCCAAACAAGTGTACACATCTACAACTATATTTGAAGCAGGGAAACCCCAAATAAAACTTTATGATGATCTATTTGAATATAAAATAAGTGAGTGTTTGGCTAAAGGCCTGAAAATTTAGTGGGGAGGTCTTCTCCATCCCCCCAAATCAATAAATGTAGTTACAATACAACTAGAAAACTATATTATGAACTATATATGCCCTATATGAAGCAGAGACATGCCAAAAATGAAAGAAAGTAATCAGCAAAAGGTGTTATTTCTGTACTTTAAATACACAACTTATTCATCGACTCACTTTTTATGTGATACTTGAACATCAAACAAAACCATAACGAGCACTTCAGAATCAGAAAATGTACCTGTTCATTTGAATGTGTTTTAGATGCCTAGACTTAAATGTATCAATATTGTGGCTCAAGAAGACCTGAAAGCCATTGTCATTTCCCAGGTGAGAGTAAATACCTACCTGACATTTGCAGCAGAACGTGCCTTTTCTGTTTGGACTAGCAGCACTGGTCAAGTTTGCCCAGATCAAACTCAATGAACCATCACGGACAAGTAAATATTCCCACTTTTATCAACAGCCTGGACACATTGCTCCAGTGAACAACCCAACAAAGATAATGCTCGCCTGCTGCCGTGGGTGCTGCAGGGACCCTCGGACACTTTACGTCCAAACAGATAAATGCACCGTGTGATGTCCAGTATCACGTCCTTAGTGGATTACACACCCGGCCTATCTCTCCTCTGGTCCACCCATCCCTCCAGTGCCACCGCTCACTCTGCCTTTGTTCTTTGTTTATGATGTGACCAGCGCAACATCAGAGAAAAGTATAGTTTACATCCCTGCAAACCCTTCCGGATTACCTTCTTTCTAGATTATTATCAGCAGAAATTAAGGATTAGGGAGTTGTTGAGCTAAAGTAGTCCTATGTAACTTTGAGATGTTCCACTGTATGGTAGTAACGCTGCGCTCATGTTGTCCTCGGAGCTCAGGATTCCAAAATGAGAAGTCGACCGGGTCTCAATTAAACAGTATTGTCGGGTCTTTTGGCGCAAATATGTTGGTAAAGCCCTAAATGTCATTGAAATTTAGTCAAAGAGCTAAAATGTTAGAGATGAATGAACAAATCAGCATATTTGAGTCATTTAGATGTCAGGTGTTGAAGTCAGGCAGTAGCTTTTGACCCGACTTCCCAAGTTGTTTTCCCGAGTTCCAGAGGCTCACATGAACTCAGATTCACCTATCTCCATGGAGACAAGAGGGTGACATCACGAGGCCAGGTTATAGGTCAGATTTGTGGAGAGGCGACCCCATTTAAAGTTAGAAGACATAGTGCACCTTTAACTTATGCTTCATATTTCTCCGAAGAATCTTACCTTTGTCAGGTTATATAACAAAAATAAACTGAAATCGTAATTTATATGAGATAATTAATAGAAACCCCATAATGGAAAAAAATCAAGAAAGACCTTAATTGTAAGTATATTTATAAAACACTCTGACCATGTAATACAGTATGCAGTGTTTTGCACAATCAGACTTGCATGTTCTAGTAGCCAAATGAAGAATAATCAATGTTATAACAGTTCTGCAGAGAGTTTACGCCATCAAGAGGAGAACACTTCCGTGTGGAAAATCCTTAATCAAACTGATGCAACTGAAGGAGAGAAGCTGCAACACCAGGACCGTACAAAACACCTGACAATGTCGCCATCTACTGGGCATCAGGTGAACTACAGGTCAAGTCTAAAGTGATGTTTTACAGTAGGATTAAAACACCACCGCAGTACAAGAAATCACCACCATGAGCTTTCAATTAATGAAGTCAATTTTCTTACCTGTATTTACTAGAGTCAGGTAAAATAACCAACAAAAAGACACATTCAAATGTACTTGATTAATGTTGCTATATATACTTGTCCATTTGGCACGTGACGTGGTCTGCTGTTGTCCCGGTCAAATGCAGCTTAACCTGATGAAAGATGTTCTGCATTTTAAAAATATGTATTTCATGGCATTCATACTGCAACAGCAAGATTTCTTTCTTTCTTTTTTTGCTTTGAAGGTAAGTTGCGTGAGTAGCTTTACTAGTTTTAATTGTCTATTATTTACATTGTATGAGACAATTAAAATATGTCACTTGTGTAATTTAACTCAATAAAACGTGAAATGAAAGTTGTTGAAACGTTAAACTTACCTTGTTATAACCTAGACTTTTTTCTCGTTTTAACTAGTTTTAATGAAAAACCTGAAAATAATGTTTACTTCACACTGACAGTTCTAAGTTTGCTGCTTATTATGTAGCTTATGCTAAAGGCCTAGGTCCAGGGGTCCTATGTGGGACACTGCCTAATGTGGGACATCAAAGTCAATTAAACAATGGTTTTAGCACTCTGAGTTGCACAGGGTTATCAGGTTATCAGTATAATCACAGTTCAGGAGGATATGGTCTTTATTGGATGTTTTGAATAAGAGCACCCTTTTTTCTCTTCTTTAGCTTTATGGACAATATATATATATATATATATATATATATATATATATATATATATATATATATATATATATATATATATATATATATATATATATATAGTGTATGTGTAGGGTGGCCTATATGTGTCACCTTATATTGGGAGGGTTTCCACTGCAGGTCACGTGTCTGTGGTAGATTATCATGTGTAATGACGGCCCCTCAGCAGCAGGTCCCAGGTCAGATGCATAGCAGAGAGGGGCTTCCCCGGCCGCCTGCCTGACAGAGAGAACTGTGACTGCATGTGTCCGTCCTGCAGGTCACTCTGGTGTACACTCAAGGGTCAGTTTAATCAAGTTTCACAGGAATCGGTTACGATTACAAGGTAGTAAATAAATTAAAGATGCCCACAAAAAAGAAAAAAACAACAGAGAGAACGGACGAGGAGGAAACCAAAGATGTGGATGACGAGGACTCGGAGGATCAAGAAACCAAACCAAAGAAGAAAAGTGAGTCAAGCAGATTGAGGAAGAAGAAGAAGAACAGAGGCAGCGATGAAGAAGGCCACAACTCTGACTCTTCAGGATCGGATGTGAAGAGGACCAAGAAAAAGACCAAAGACAAGGAAAAGGTCAAGAAAAAAAAGCCCAAAGAGGTAAGCGGGGATGAGTTGAGTGTTACATCTCAAATCTCCGGCTCAGAAGACGACAAAAATGTGTCCAAAAACAGCAAAAGTAAAGAGAAACTGCCAGATGTGATTGAGACCACAAAGAAGGGCACCAAAAAGTCCTCTTCAAAAGAACAAATGGGGAAGAAATCCAAAAAGGACTCTGAGGTGGAGGAGGAGGAGGGTGAAGGGAAGAAGAAAAAGAAGGACAAAAAGAAGAAGGGATCAGACAGTGACGAAGACACCAAAAAGAAAGGCAAAAAGAAGAAAGTAGAAAATTATGTGGAGATTTATGAGAAAGAGCTGAGAAACTATGAGCCGGAGAAAGTGGAAAACTACGAGGATGAATATCACAAGAAGAAAGGTAAGTAAAGCCATTACATCGATGTGTAATCTTTTGTTTGAATTATGAGTCTTCTGTGATGTAGGTCAAGACAGTTTATTCTAAACCTTTTGGTCTCTTTGTCTCTTTTCTATACTGATTTATAATAGAAAGTCCCCAACTGAAATGCCTGTTTAGTTAAAAAAAAATGAGTGACTGTGCTGTGAAAGCTTTATTAAAATAGTTGCCTTGTCATTCCTACTTCCAGTTTGAATGAGTCTTGAATCAGGCGTTGACAGGTTTTTTGCTCATCTAATCCCAGTACGTGTCTCAACGGCAGAAGAAATATATAACTTCTCCTTCCTCAGTTTGACAGCAATCAGTGCTTCACACATTGATTCTGCAGAAGTCTGCCACGTTTCCCTTTGCGTAAATTGGAAAACAACTGGACCATGAATTTGTTTGATTGGCTGATTTGCCTGTCAAGCAAGCCCATTGAACGTGTGGGAGATAAAACCCCAGTACCAGACTAAACGTGGTACAGTAATGTAAAAGCTGGTTGTCTTGGCTGATCAGGCAATTCAAATAGTATTCAGTTATACACCTGTCAGTTTGAGCCTGATCCCTCCTTCTTGTGCCCTGGCCCGGTTGTGAAACAATGATATAGGTAAGAGTTAACTGATAGAAGTGGTGTCCAGTACCAGCACTTTGTTACCTCCGACTTAAAGCTACATGAAACCTGTCACTCACTCATCTTAAAGAGCAGAGGTCGATTCTAATAAGCCTCCAGCTTCTACAGTTTCCTCTACGCTCTCACCGATAAACGTGTCCCGATGTAAAGCCACACTCAAGCAACCGTATATGAACCTGTGATCTCACTACAGACAATCTTGATTAGGATTATTCTGGCATGGATTGTGAGGTGTGATTCAGAGAGCACATCGTAAACACGACCGGGAGGATTAACATTGAGTGAAATGTATGTCCCTGTTAAATAAACTAATAAATAAATAAAAGAATTAAGATAAGATGGGATAAAATCAGCCTTTATTGTCTCCGTGATCAAGGGCACAGTTAAACACAACTTCTTACATTGTCGGTACATCCTCTGACCGAGAGCTACACAATCAGCAAAATATAAATAAATAAAGGCGTCACACACAGATGAGACACTGAAATATGAACTGCAATCCAATGTCCAATAAGAATCACACGTTTGTGATTCTTATTGGGTCACTAGAATTTGTAAAAAGACATAAGATTTGCCAGAGGACACAATGATGACTACTTTCTATTAACTATTCTTGAATTGAAATAACTGGAATAATTGCAGCCTTTGTGAGGAGGCTTTTGCTTTTGTGATTGTTTAAATTGTGAGTAATATTGCAGCCCTACAAAGCTGTAAACTGTTATCTTGACATAGTGTACGAGGTGGTGACGATCACTGGAGACGAGCGAGGAGCTGGAACTGACGCTAATGTGTTTGTCACACTGTTTGGAGAATTTGGCATCACTCCAAAGGTTCACCTGGCCAGCAAGTAAGCCCCACAAATCTGTGTCACTGAAGTCTAATATTGTTATTGTCTGATTGGTGTTGTAACATCATATTTTTGCTTTCTTGCTTGCTAACAGCACAGAGAAAAGGTAATCTTCAAGTGATTGTGATGTTGGTATGATCTGAGTGCTTTGTTTTGCTGTAATATTGTTTTAATATTTGGGGATTTGTACATCTTAAGATAGTTGTCCCAAGATGTGTGTTTGGACCTAAGCGGATTTTATGGGGGTCAATATATATAAACTTGTTAATTCATTTATGAACATACTAATTTATAAATGCACAAGTTGACATCCAAAAGCACACCTTTTGAGAACTATTGTAACATATTTCATGCTCTACTAAGGATTTTCTTGTAACGTATTATTGTGTTATTTCAGGAGTCGCACTGCGTTTGAGAAGGCGAAAACTGATGTATTCAGAATAAGAACTCACAATGTTGGAAACATTAAAAAGATAAGGTATGACTTCAGTTTGTTTTATGGTTCGATGAAAGCTTGTGACTCATGTTTTTCATCCCTTTGTATTTACTCTCATCTTTTGTATCATTTGATTTCGTTGAGATCGTTTTTTAAATTTGTTTGAAAAATATATATATATATATGTACAGAAGTGCAGCAACACAAATGTCTGTAGAGTGGGACAGTAAGAGAACAACAGTGGACGGGTCCATTATGAATTCTCATTCATAATTCCTTTTCATGGCTTTTTGTCACATGCATATTTTGTTTTGATTTGTGCCTACCAATAGTTCACATTTTTCATCACTCTGAAAAACCATAGATTTACTGAACATTATATATGAAGTCTCTGTGGAAGCCAGTAAGTTATATGTGCTGAGCAAACATGTTTTAGTTCAAATGTCAATCAAAAGCTTGACATCCTCAAGTTCTCTGTATATGTTATGGTTACATTTAAGTTACCTTAATTGTGCTTGTAAACTCTTAATATTTGAATAGTATAATGGAAAAATGTCAAGACTTAAGTTATAGTCTCAAATGAAGTCCCCTCCACTGTTGTGCTCCATTAGAATATGATACTGCTTTTTATTCAGCTGTTGCTTTGTTGCTAATGCTTTTGTGAATGCAGGATTGAACACGACAACACGGGCATGAACGCCAGCTGGTTTCTGGACCGAGTGGTGGTTACAGACGTGATCCGGCCTCACCTGCGTTTCTACTTTGCCTGTAACAACTGGTTGAGCAAAGATGAGGGAGACCACCTCTACATCCGAGACCTGCTGGGCACAATGGACCCCATGGACATGCCTAAATGTATGTCATGCCACCATCATATAAATATACAACACCTTATCGATACTTTTGGTAACGCTCTATTTTAAGGTGCACCTACAAATAAGCCACTAACCATGCTCACTCCAGATTGATATTGAATTGAGTTCTACACATGTCAATCTGGAAAGGCTCTCAAAGGGTTTGGGATGTTCAAATACACTTCACTCTGATTGGTTGAAGCGTCTCAACCGCGGAAGAAGCTGAAAAATCAAATATGTGTTCAATTCTGTTGAGAGAAAAGTACAAACGTCCTTGTCATCCACAAATATCTCTATGTGCATGTTTTTCATCATGTCTTATCATCTCTTTATGCAGATAACAAATATATAGTGAGCGTTTTCACTGCTGATGTCAAAGGCAGTGGAACAGATGCAGATGTCTTCATTAACATCTTTGGGGAAAATGGAGACACAGGTAATTAATATACGGAAACAAAATGAATTGCACTGTCTCTGGCAATCCAGCTAAATCCACCATTTTAATTTCAGGAGAGAGACGACTCGACAATGAGAAGGACAACTTTGAACAAGCGACGGAAGACAAGTTTACCATAGAAGCGCCAAATCTGGGCAAAATCAGAAAAATCACAATCGGACACAACAACAAAGGCTCCTCAGCTGGGTGGTTTGTCGACAAGGTACGGATAAAACATCTACATAACATTGTGCCTAATGCTAAAAAATGCACACGCACATAACATTTACACATGGGCAAAGTGAGAACACTGCATTTTTCAATCGTTTTCTTTTTAACATTAAGCTTAAGAGAACAGATTTTGGTCCAATCTGAAAATGTTCCTTTAAGAATATGTATTTTCTGTATTAAAACAAACATGATGCACTTGAATGATTTAAATTTTAATAGAAATAACTAAATGAGTATATACAATTGGCTTTCCCCCCATGTACTTTTTGGATACAATTACCCTCAGAAACAAAAATAAACCCAAATCCTTGTGTAATCCACCTTATTTGTCCCGACACTGCTCCTGCAATGGTACTTAAGACATTTGATCTTTGTAGTTCCTCCTGGTCTTCTCGTGTGAGACTAGTGTACCCGCCTCTCTCCACACGTACAGTGCACCGGTGGAGTTGAGCCACGACTTCATTCAGGGATGAGTGTGCGAGCCCTGGACACACGCCGACACCCTAACCCCGCATGTAAAGGGAAACTGCCCTCCATTAAAGCATCACGTTACAATGACCAGAGGGAGAAGTCATTCGCGACACAGAAAAATCAAGCATGACGACATCAATTAATCATGTTTACCTTTCATACAACCAGTGCTCAGTAGTTTGTGTTTTGGATGTATTGGACTGGATGGACTGGTTTCTTTTATGTAACCTTGTTTTGACACCCATAAACTCTAACCCCCTCACACACACAAGCTGTTCAGTAACCGGATACATGCTCGGGTGTGGACTGAAACACTATAGTCTTTCTACACAGTTATTTACTTAAGAAAGGTGCAGACTTTTCAAATTGTTTTCTGCAAAATTAAACTAATTCAGTGGGCAATTGAAAAGTATAGGGATTTTTTTTTTTACTATGGATATATGTGCAATATAGATTAGACTTTTGTTTCTTCTTGTGTAAATATTGTACTGTAACTGTTGGAAACATCCATCTGTCCATTTTCTACCGCTTCCCTTTCGGGGTCGCGGGTGACTGGAGCCTATCTCAGTGACTTCGGGCCATAGGCGGGGTACATCCTGGACAGTGGCCAACTTGTCACAGGGCCAACACAGAGACATAGACATTTAAATTATCTACAAAGGACGGTTATGGTGACAAGCTAGATTGATTCTCTCCCACTTAATTCCATAAAAGACGAACAAGAGAGGAGTAAACACAGGACAGGTAACGCTACGGGAACTAAACAAGCAAAGCTATTGGTCCACGGCTCCATGGAAAAACTCAAGGCTCAAGTCGGATGGAGGTGAGGAGATGATCCTGCTCTCATCGTGTCTGAAATGAAACGCGAAATGAAGCTTGATATGGCATCACTGAGAGGGAAAATGAGAGCTACGGGTGGCGCAGCCTGATTCAACCGATCAGAGTACGACATTAAAGAGTTGAAAAGCGGGGGGAGGAAACGGAGCTCGTATCGATGAAGCTGACCAGCGTATTTCAGGCAATACAAACGCGGACTGAGATGGTGACGCTGCAGCCTACGGGATGATGCTGCAGACAGAGAACAAGAACGTAAAAAGTAAGATCCTGGAGTTGGAGTCCAGATCACGCAGGAATAATCTCAGACTTGTGGAAGAAGAAGGAGATGGCACTGAAAATGTCCTCGAGAAGCTGGTCCCAGAGCTTATTTTGGGCTCTGGAGTTGAAGTCCCTCCCCCCATCAGAATAGAAAGAGCACATCGCCTGGGCAAAACAAGACCAGCAACTGTTAAACCACAAGGCCTGATAAAGAGGTTTCTTAATGATCGTGTGAAGGAACGTGTCATGAAGGCTGCAAAAGTAAAAGGAGACCTCCAGTACAAAGGAAAGCACGTCTACTTTGCCCTGAATATCTCATGCAAGGTTTGTTAACAAGCAGAAAAGTTCCACCACATCTCTTCTGGTGACTTTTGGTGTAAAAAACAGGTGCTCAGAACACCGGAGGAGCCAGAGGAACTCCAAAGAACTTTCCTCCTCTTTACGATCTTACACGTGATCAGGTTTTGGGTTCGATGCATGTTTTGCAGCATGAACCCTTTTGTTTTCAACTGTTTTGTCTTTCTGTAATTCTTGGGTTTATATGTTGTGTTCGACCAGAGAGTTTAAAAACATTCAAAAATGATCTATGGCCAAATCAATACAATCATTACTATTGCATCACAAGTAGCACCCTGTAACGTAAAATGGCATATTGAACCCAATCAAACAATAAGAAATGTTAGCAAAAATGAGAAAAGAAAGAATAGATATTTAATATTTACAAGAGACACATTTCAGATGTTGAACATACAAAAAACAAACAAGAAATTGCACTATCCATCATACAGAGGAAAACACAAGAGGGGAGTTGCAATATTGATTTCATACCAAATAGATTTTGAACAAAGTTTTGAATGTATAAACAAAGATTATGGAAGATTATGTACTGATTAATGAACTATTAATGGAAAGGTTTTTACTCAGTGGCTGCGATTGGAATTTTTGCATTAAATCTACATTAGACGTGTCAAACTCAAGAGCCACTGGAGGAGCAATGTATAAGAAGTTGCACAAATTAATGAAGAATTTGAGACTGATTGAAATCCAGGGGGAAATTAATCCTAGGGCACGCCAATATACCCATTTTTTAATCCACATATAAACTATTCCAGAATAGTCTATTGCTTTTTCTTCAATAAAGACAGGTCTAAAGTCACTGATGCAGATATAGGCACAATAGACTGAGAAGGGGAAGCAACAATAAGATCAAGTACATTTTATTTTAGTATCAACCCTGGCTGTCTTTTTGTGATGTACCTGCAACTTGTTTTTTAACATCATATTTTAGGTGATCGTGGATGATCTTGGAAACAAAATAGTGTATGAATTCCCCATTAATCGTTGGTTTGCCATTGATGAGGATGATGGGAAGATCCAGAGGGACATTTTGGTTGGAGGCAATCAACCCACAGGTGAGAGCAGGTATAGTCAAGTAAGACTAGTATCTAAATGAGAGAGTCATTTAATAATAATTATGCATTAGTCTTATGTTGCACTTTTCCTCATTTGAGAAAACAACAATACTAAAAAAAATACAATATAATTTTAGACTAGTTCCTTGTTTTAGAATGCTTGATTTTGAACAGAAGTAGCATGAAACCAGAAGGTAAAATGTGTACTTTTGTTTAGTTTACGAGGTACAATTTACAGAGGATATTTAGTATTGAGACTTTCCCTTAATTTGAAAATTAATTAGACATTTGTCATGTATGGGTTTTAGCTGAAATTACAAATATTTACAAAGTGCGTATAGTTTATAAAGTTTCAAAGATGAATTGAGATCTTCAAGGATTTGAAGGGCAGCACAAGCAGCCATAGTTCAGAACAAAAAAGCAATAGTTGTAGTCACAATTAGAATTAAATTAATTGCAGCCCTATTTCCTTAGTTAGTAAAATCCATTTTAATGGTCAGTAAATCTTAGTATTGTGGCAAGTGACATCTCTTAATACCTTGTGCCATTATGTCATTGTAAGTGGCCGTTAAGTATTGGTTAAGGCTGCTCTTCTCCTTCGGGGAATCTGGCTGCAGTGATGTGTAACGACGCCCTGGCACAGCGCCTGACATGTAATGTTACCCTCAGGTATTGTGTACACCGTCCAGATTGTGACAGGAAACATCAGAGGAGCCGGAACCAACTCCAAAATCCACATAGTCATGCACGGCTCCAAAGGCATGAAAAACAGCGGCAAGGTAAAACAGGAAATATGCACATTTTTATGTAAATACAACTGCAGTTATTTGCATACAGATGAAAAAGTTGAAGAATGAAATAAATCCTAAAAATGGGTTCAAAATGTATGTTCATATTAAAAAGTATTATACGCAGATGTAACTTTGAGGTCTGCCACCTGCTTGTCTCCATGGAGATGTGTTTTGGTCAGTTAAGCGTTAATGGCAATGAGACTGGACACTATCCAATTACCACTGTTTTACTGCCAAAAAATACTGGAAAAAACTTGAAAAACATGCATTTTTACTGTGAGCATGAAAAGTGACATTGTCTGCCTTTGAATATTTGAATTATAAACATTACCTCTACTATGCCTCTTCATTTTGTGTTGCCAGATCTTATGACTAAAACTCTTTGACATGTTGTAAACAACAGCTAATCACATCAATGGTTCAGTTGTGCTTGTGTATTGCCAATTTTTAAGCAGATTCATATTTCCAAACACAGTTGTTGTGCATGTATCTTTCCTTGTGGCTTAAACTAAGTACCTCTGGTGTCTTTCCTCCTGTTTTCAGGTATTTTTAGAGGGAGGCAAGTTTGAGCGCAGCTTGACTGACATTTTTACAGTGGAGATCGCGGCTCTGCTCAGCCCCTTGAGCCGAGTGACGATCGGACATGACAACTGTGGAGTCAGCTCGGGGTGGTTTTGTGAGAAGGTGCGCTACACACTTCCACCATGTTATGTTTTTATCACACATGGATCCACATCAGCAGCACTTTTTCTGTCAAAAAGTCAACATGATACTTATAGACACTAAATCTATTTGCAAAACTAGATACTCACTTGTTTAAGTATTGATTCTATTCTATTTCAGATGCAAATAATAATCATAATGCATTATTCATTCTCTCCACACTAGGCGGTGGTGAACTATTATTATATAGCTACAGATGGGTACAGTGTCTTGCCCAAGGACACAATGACAGACACAATGGACAAGCACACTAACAAGATGATGATTACTAAACTATATCAACTTCAATAAATGAAATAATAATAATAATGGAACAATATGTTTTGCGCTAACTTCACGACTTATTAAAGATCTAGTGTTTCATTCAGTTTATATTGTAGCTCTTATACATATTGTAGCTCTTGTTTTTTTTATGATACAGTATGTATATTTAGAAAAGGGTTTATTCATATGCAATCATCACCCTTCAAGATCTCGACTTGGTTTTCTCACTGGGATTGAAAATGACATTATATTCTAAACAAGAGATGAATAAAGATGACTGGTACATCAAGGGTATTGTTGGTTGTATTTGGCTGTGGAATTGGTATCGAGCGTACTCATTTGTTGCAGGTGGTGGTGTACTGTCCTTTTACGGGGATCGAGCAGACGTTTCCCTGCAGTAAATGGTTGGACGAGAAGGAGGGAGACGGGCTGATCGAGAGGGAACTCTACGAGATGGTGTCGCTCAGGCAGAAAAGACAAAAGAGTAAGAACACCGTCAAGATGTTTTAATACATTGTTTTGAGTCTGTATTGGACATCATAGTAAAGGATTACAGTAGTGTATTCATTCATTTTCAGCCGTGCCTGCCACCTTCAATTGTGTTCAAGGGCAGGCTAAAAAATTCAAAAGTAAATCAAGAAAAATACTGTTTGGGAATTTCAAGATTATCTTATGAGCTAAAGTGATCATATTTTCTCGTTAATTTTAATATTGAAAAAGGAAATGCAACCATTATCAACATTTATTTAGGTTTAAGCAAATACATGACTTTACTACAATTCTTTCTACTGAGCGCTGATAAAGCTCACATTAAATAATATTTAAACATTAAAATGCACCAATTAAAGCCACTATTAATTTGTGAAACTGCCATATTGTTCAGTTTGTTTTTAAAAAGTATGCCCTGGTATATAGATATGTATGTATAGCTACTCGCATGTTTTTAGACTATTGGCAAAGACAATTAGACTATTGGTTGCCTCCATAGTCTTCATTATGAATGGGAAACGCTCAACATCATAAGAGTACATTTCTAGTTTTTCATTTTATATGATCTAATATCTTAATTAATCATTGGTTACTGCTTTTGTGTGTAGAGCACCCATGGTCGTTGTGGATCTGGACCTCAGACATCCCTAGTGCAGGGACAGACGCAGACATCTCGTTCCAGATTTACGGAGAGGAAGGAAAATCTGATGAAATCCGGCTGGACAACAAAACGGACAATTTTGAGCAAGGTCAAATTGACAGATTTATGGTAAGTTGTTTAATATTCTTAGATTTGACTGATATTCTATACCTGCTCATATAATGTGTAATGGAAGATGTTCAATTACTATGTATTTATTGCGGTCCATATAGGCAAGGCAAGGCAAGTTTATTTGTAGAGCACATTTCATACACAAGGCAATTCAAAGTGCTTCACACAGCAGGAAAAATGCATTCAAATCACAAAGAAATTACAGAAACAGAAATAATTAATTAACTATATTTTTAACTAAATAAAAAAATAATAATAAAAAAAACACCTAGCCACAGAGGGTAACGTGTTTTCGGAGTCCAACTCCTTTTTAAATCAGTCCAATTGATGGTACGTACTATTACACGTCCAACGAGTTTCGGAGTCCAAATAATAGGGCTGCACAATATATCACAATGAATCAATATTCCAACAAACTAAATATATCACTGAATCATCCATCTGACAGAAATGTTGTGGTTTTAAATGTTAAAGATGTTGATTTTATTCATGATTCTCCTTATTCACTCTAAATTAGCCTTGATTTTGTCTTTGTAAAGTTACTTATTGAGTAATACAATAAAGCATGAATGTATTTTTTTAATACAACTCTTATTGTGTCAAAACATGTATTTGCAGTAATTAACAGCCATAACTCATACTGCAATTATTTCTGATATCACGCAGCCCTACTATGTACTATACTGTACTACTGAATATTTTCTGTGTTTTATAGTTGTATATTGTACTTCATTTTTTCTCAAAGTATATTTGATATTTTAGTAAATATTTTCAATTTATATTTATATTTAACTGCAATATATGTAATACTCCTTTTTAATCTTTTTTTTTATCTTCTAAAGTACTGCTTCTCTTCTTGTGCTTTTCTGTTTCAACACAGACTTTTCCCAATTGTGAGACAAACACATATTGTGCTGTTATTTGTTACAGGTTGAGCTGGCTGACTTGGGAAAAATTAATAAACTTCGTATTTGGCATGAGAAGAGGAATCCATTTGCAGGATGGCATCTGAGTAAGGTGAACTTTACTGTTGCGTGGTTCATTTTGGAAATATGTTTTTGCTGCATATTACAACAATAAGTATGCCATCCAATACCACAAAAATAATACCAACACTAGATACATATAAACTCAAATGATATTGTAATTTTTCAGGCAACCATCATGAAGACATTGACAAAAGAGAAGTACACCTTCCCGTGCGAGCGCTGGCTGGACAGCAATGAAGACGACAATGAAGTGGTCAGGGAGCTTCCTGCCATTGGAGACCTCATAGACGAGCCACTTGCTGGTATGTGACGTTATATCACCATTTTTATCTTAAACAGCCCCACATTACACATAACAAGTCTGTGGCTTTGTACATATGGTTATATTGTACACTCAAAGTAATTTCCCTTGGGGAGCAGTAAAGTTTGTCCAAGTCTAGGTCTATTTGGATAGAAAAAAACTAGTTTGACCAAATATTCTTCGTAATTAGACTTGAGACTAATTGAGACTAAACCTGAAATTCAACCAGGACTAGATCATCACTAAACCTGGACTGGAACAGGACCATACCAATATCCAACCAGGACATGTAACCCTGACTAGACTCGTACTAATCGATGAATCACACATTATGTTTTCTAGTGATTAAGTACAGAGTGACTGTCTGCACTGGGACAGTAGGAGGCAGTGGAACAGACGCCTCTGTTTTTCTCAACTTAATTGGAGACAAAGGAGACACAGGAGACAGAGAGCTGTTCAACTGCAAGAACAATGTCAACAAGTTTGAAAAAGGAAATGTGAGTAGAACTCCATGGATATGTTGTTGGCAACAACATATCCATGGAGAAGAGCACGTGGTGGAATGCGCCACAGTATGGCATTAAAATCTTCTATCTTTTTTTCTTTTTAAACACAAACAAAATATGCAATACATAGAAAATAGAGAGTGGTTTTACAGTTACAGAGAATAAATGTATATTTGTTCCAGCTGGATGAGTTCATCATTGAGGCGGTGTCTGTGGGGCGCGTGCGCAGAATCAGGATCGGTCACAATGGCAAAGGTGGACGCTGCGGCTGGTTTCTGGACAAAGTGATTGTGAGAGAGGAGGGACAAGCAGAGGCCAATGCTGTGGAGTTTCCCTGTGCCAGGTTTGTAGTATTTATTGGCTGACCATGGATAGTGATCATTACATTCACTTGAGTCACTTTTTGAAGAAATTGTACTTAACATGTTTTCTGACATACTTTTAATCTATTTTGGTCAGTTTAGAAGTAACAGTACTTGTTTCAGATGTGGGACAAAAGCATGATGTTATGTTAATATTGATTATATTAGATATTTATACAACTTTGCTTTATTTTACATTTTGTTTGTCCAACACTTTAACTCTGAATCGTAAATCGAGTGTAAAGTCCACAGTTACTCAGTACATGAGTAGGAAATACTTTTGTACTCTTAAGTATTTTTTCTGATCTCTAGGGCTGCACAATTTTGAAGAAAATGAATGAAAAAAGCAAATGATGTTTTAATTCAGCAGTGTGCATTTTAAACACATCCATTAGGAGCCGGGAGAAAACTGAAATATGAACTCATGCATTTCACAATAGTTTATTAAGAATAACATTTAAATTTTACCGGCAAATAACTTACCCCCTGAATTGTCAGGATGTTTTGTTGTTTGTAGTAAACACTCTAGAACCCATGAAATTCAATTGATTTGGTAATTACACATTTTCAAATTGAAATTTTGATTGGATTGTGCAGCCCTGCGGGTCACTACTTTTAACTTCTATTTTAGTCATTTTTAGATATGATTTACTCTTTTTGACAACACTAACCACCTCTGCTGCTTGTCTGAAAACAAAATTGATTTAATTATTTCTATTATGTTAGTTTTGCATACTGTATATAGCAGTTTTGTTGTTTTTCAGATGGCTTGATCGAAATGAAGATGATGGACAAATTGTGAGGGAGTTAGTGCCGTTTTCAGATGGCCAGCGTCTTTACAGTGAGTCACTGTTTTCCTCTTTTAGATCATACGTGTGCTATTTATGTCAATTCATGCTGTGTGTTTTGTCAGACGTGAACTATCACATTGCTATTAAGACTGGAGACATACCCGGGGGCAGCACGGACTCCAACGTGTTTGTGAAGTTTTATGGAGAGAAAGGCGACACCAGTAGAATGATGCTGGTGGTCTCAGACAACAACCTGGGGAACTACTTTGAGATTGGCCGGGTGGACGTGTTCACCGTGGACACCTCAGACATTGGACAGGTAATTAACTCAAGGCAAATTGTTCGCTTAGAATTATACAGTTCAGTTTATGATGGTTGGGTTTTTCATTTGTCCTTGTTCCTGAATACCTTCTGAGAACTGGTGTTTTTAGAAATGTTATTCAGCAAACACACAGTAACCCTTAACCTAAATATATCATATAAATAACAAAATAACTACCCAGAATGTAGATGGAATCTTTTAATTGTCTGGATTGATATTGCAATAGTGACCAGAGAAACGTTTTAGGATGAGACATTTTTGGTGTCAAGAAACAATTGAAATAGTAAAATGAACAATTATATATTCAAGGGGACAGAGTTTTCGGAAGGCTAAAAAGTTCTCTGACCTGCAGCTGCTCCAGACATCTATTTTTTCAACCCACTTCACGTCATCCGCACAATACGCACAGCAGACTGACATGCTGTGCACTCACGTAGGCCTTTCAGTGCTGCAGTTGCGCATATATATGAAAAAAATATATATACATATATATTTTTCTTATTATGAAAAACTGGGCCGCGAGCAAGACCAAATTCCTTCGGGGTTCAGACTTGGCCCGCGGACCACCTATTGGAGACCCCTGGGATTGAGCCCGCAACATGTTGGTGGAATTCAATCAAATTTATTTTTATAACGCCCAAAATCACAACAGCAGTTGTCTCGGAGGGCGACAGTGAAAAACGTTTAAACAATGTCCAAAGGGACGAGGGGCGATGTCCCCTGTCTTTAGACCCTCCTTCTCGGACTAGAAAAACTACAAAATCCTCCTTGGGAAAAAGTAAACCTGGAGGAATTCCACAGTGATGGAGAGATCAGACTCCCTCAGAGGCGAGAGAGACAGTGGAGCTGGAGCCTCATTCATCCAGGAGTGTTCCGTTGTAGAAAAAAGATCTGTTGTGTCGTCTGGACTTGCTGAATGATGCTTTACTCTCTTTTGCAATTGTTGCTAAGCTGTCCAACAAACCAATGGGTCAAATAAGTTATACATTTATTTTATAATGTCCCATGTTAAAAACTACTTTCAGTGCTGCCCGTCGACAAACTTTTTTATTGATTCATTTTTTTACAGATCAACCGCTTGCTGATCGGCCACACTAACGTGGGCATGCGGGCTGGCTGGTTTTTAGACAGTGTTCAGATCATGGTGCCGGTTCATGGGAGTCAGTACATGTTTCCGAGTCATCGCTGGCTCTGTAAGGACGAGGCGGATGGAAAGACAGAGGTGGAGATTTACCCCAGTGAGATCCTGGACCTGGAACAGTGTAAGCACATTGTTTACCTACCAGCTGTATTTTTAAGGCTTTTAAAGTGCTTTTAGGATGGATTAGAATATGGCCGGGTAATTAATCAATCAGGGGCGTGACCAGACTTTTTTTTCAAGGGTGGTCCACGTGTGGTGATCGGGCCCACCAAAGACTTTAATGGATGATATTGAGAATTTATGTAACTCTTAAATTTCAAATTTTTAGTGACTGAATCATTTTAAGTGATAAGAATGATGTACATTTATGTCTAGTTACTCTGTTGTTATTATCTGGTGCAATATTATGTGTAAAACAAAAAATGGGTTACTTACCCCACGATACTGCCTTGGCCCCCCCTGGCCCCTCCCTAGAAATGACTCTGGAATTCAGATCTTATCATTAGCAGATTGTAATGGCTTGGCTTTTCAATCTTTGGTTTATTTTAAAGTGACAGGTTTACAGCCAATCATGTGGCATTTGCACAGATTAAATTGGCTATAATTTCTGCTGTATTAGATATATTTTGATACTTTTTTGTTGCAAACCTTAGTTTGAACCATATACTTTTTTAATCTATTTGATTTGTTTATTTAAAGTCTTCCTTGTTTCTGTTCATGGACCTGAAAAGTCACATTCATTTGTTTTCCATAAGAAATTTTAGAATCAATTCGAAAATTAAGATCAATTTAAGAGAGATTATTTTTATTGCCATATTGTTAGCCAAAGTTTTTAATTGTATTTCACATTTTACAGACAAAAAAAATAATGATCTTCTGAGCACCACAGTTGCCAGCAGAGGGCGCACAGACTGGAGTGATGCAGGTTAAATGAGGCTAAACAGTTAAAGGGCTTGATGTTTGAGCACTGAAAAGATCAGAATGACTCTTAAGTGAAGGTTTATTGAAGGTTGAAGGTTTATTGTGGTTTATTGGATTATCACCTAATGAAATCACAAAGTCGATTCAAATATGTACAAATGAAACAAAACACAACTCCTGGTATGTTTTGTTCTGTATTGTTCAGTGTTATTGTTCTGAAATGACAAATAATATAGCAATAAATTGTTTGTATTTTTCTTCAATTTCTTTATCTTTTCCAGACATGAATTATGAGATATGTGTGACGACTGGAGACGTGACCTTTGCCGGCACTAATGCCAGAGTGTACATTCAGATGTACGGAGATAAAGGGAAGTCAGAAGTGATGATCCTCGAGAGCCGATCCAACAATTACGAGAGAAATACCACCGAAATATTCAAGGTACTTTTTACCTTTGATATGGTTCAAATGAAGCAATGTTAAAGCAGATGTTTAAACTAACACTGTTAAAGACTAAATTACAGAACGTATATTGTACATTATTTTGGAATTGTTTTTATATTATTTAATATTTAGTATTTATGACTATATTATAGTTTTTTGCTTTTTAAGCTACTGGATGTTATGTGTCTGTCAAGTTGTATTAGTTAAAGTTATCTAGTTTAGTGTGTTTACATAATAAGTGAAATTCCCTTAATTTACTGCTATATTCCAAAAATTGTAACATTTACTTTTCTTACAATTGCAAGATTCGAGACCATTTATGTAAATAAATCTGATTTTGTCGAAGATTTAAGGTACACGTTGTAACTTTTCTCATGGAGGGTCTGTCACGTAATTGTCTTAAAATAGATGCTATTTCTTTGTCTGGAATGTTCCACATATGACCTTAAATTTATCTATCTAATAAAAATTGTATTGCTCGAAAATGCTGAAAAAACATTAATTTTTACTGTAGACGGGCTCAGATCACCACAGATTTATCTTTTTTTTTTTGGGATCCCCAATAGTGCCAGTAAATCTGATGCTTATCTTACTGGGGTCCATAAAAAGCAATTACACTATACATATATATATATATATATATATATATATATATATATATATATATATATATATATATATATATATATATATATATATATATATATATATATATATATATATGTACCATATATAAAATGTAATATAAGTACCATTCATACATTCCTCTGTAATTGAAAGTTCCTTTAATGTAGTTGGGAATGACTCAACGTAACATACATGTATTGGCAGAAACATGTCTTGTAGCATGAGTATGCATTTCTGCTCTAAACATTACGTTATTAAAAATAATCTACATTAACTACATTTTTGTGAGAAAAACCTTCTTGAATAATCCATGCAGTGAATATAAAAGATTATTTTATAGCGATAGCCATTTCTGATGCATGAAGTCCTGGCATGACAGTCACAGCGGAGAACCGGCTGTGTAGATCTCACCTTGGCCTGGTAACACATATGCTTGTCTCCATAGAGATAGATACAGTTACACAGTGCCCCTTTAATATCCTGAATCCCAGCCTTGAGATATTCCTTTTTAAATGTTTTTGTCATATTTTACAGATGGAGGCCAAGGATGTCGGTAAAATCTTCAAAATCCGTATCGGCCATGACGGTTCTGGGATTGGACCCGGCTGGTTCCTGGAGTCTGTGGATGTCAAGCATTTGATCATGGCCATGAGACCCAAAGAGAAGAAAAAGGAGGACAAGAAGAAAAAGAAGAAGAAGAAAAAAGATGAAGAGGATGATGAGGACGACGAAGGGGAGGAGATGCAGGAGGTGGTGTTCACGTATCATTTCCCATGTTCCCGATGGTTGGCCTCAGGTGAAGAGGACGGAGAGCTGGTGGTGGAGCTGGTGCCCGAGGATGCAGAGGATCTGGAAGGTAAAGACAGAGACAGAGATGTGGACAATATGTCATCTACACAACAAGATAGCAACATTATAGTTTTCAATATGTAAAATTAGAATATTGAGTACATTGTCTAAAATTGAAAATCTATTATTTCAGTCTTCAGAGTTCAGCTGGGGAAAGTTGTTTTGCATCTGTTTATTATTACAACATGTGTCATCAGTCATCAATTGGTCACACGTTTTAACTATACGTACGAGCAATATTTGTTATCACACTGCTGCACAGCTCTACTATCAGCTCTACGCTCTTGGATTTAATCCAGTACATGAGGTTAAAGAGGTGTTAGTCATTCATCCTTTGTGCATTGTTCAACAGTAAACACCTACGAAGTGAGTGTCTTCACCGGAGTCACGATGGGAGCTGGGACCGATGCCAAAGTCTTCGTTAATATTTATGGAGAAAATGGAGACACTGGAGAACGCTCTCTGAAGAGCTCAAACAACCTCAACAAGTTTGAAAAGGGCCAGGTACGGCAGCCTTAATCAAGAGCCTGATGCACTTTATGTTACAGCACAGTAAGAGCTGGTAAAAGGGTGGCAATAACATAGTAACTAGTATAACAAGGGATACAGGGCCTGTTTCCATATAATTAACTTCATGCTAGGTTTGGGTTGGGATTACACATATTGCACTTGGTGGTGAGAAACGATTATTGTTTTAGCCTGTATATAATTATCGTGAAAAAAGAGCACAAATGTAACAAACTATTTATAATTCAGTTAAATGAATGTCCTGCTTCCATGAGTTTAGTTATTACCATGCTATATTTTTGTCAATAACTCTTAATCTTTCCACTTCTGCGGTGTTACTGGTTGCCTATTGTGGGAGTTTTTTTTATTATATTATTATTATTATTATTATTATTATTATTATTATTATTATTATAGTAGTAGAATTAAGAAACTTAAATATCTGTTTAATTGTATTTGACAGGGTTTTATATTAAAAATCATCCTAAAAATATGTATTTAATTATTAAATGAAAGATTAGTAATTATTCAAATCGTATTTAGTATTTAAACTGAAATTATTATAAATTATGATCTGTTAAGCAATTGTACCACTTTTTTGGAAGAAATGGAAAGCTTTTTATAGAGGATATTAAAATGAACGAATACACTTTTTGCTGCATGTCCTCCCCTCTGATAGCCTCGAGTCAAATGTATAATAGATATTTTAGGGCTGTTTTGCATGCCAGTTACCTTTATTGGAGCGCATTCTGTTTGATTCTTTGATATAATGTGTCACCACTAGAGGGAGAGTGAGCTGCAGCAGTGGTGATCTGACAGAAAACTCAGCCAACAGTCTGAATCTCACCAACTGCTCTGGCTTTATGCTCTTACTCAGGGCCGGTCCAGCCTATAAGCGAACTAAGCAGCCGCGTAGGGCCCCGAGGCGTTAATAGGGCCCCCAATCTGGCAACCCGTCTTATGCGAAGTGCAAGCGCAGCGTGCGCCACTAGTGTAGCAGCGCTGCTGGCGCGGCAGCGCACACAACTGTAACATATAACGCACAAACTGCATTTATTTGTAATGACAATCTGGCAACCAAGACACCAAACCTGCGCTGATTGGGCAACTTCATTGTGCGCGAGGAGCTCGAGAGCAAAACATAAACACAACACAACGTGGTCCTCATGTCCAGAGGAATATATCCCCCCGATGCCGAAAAACGAAAGAAGAAACTTCTTGACGATGTAAAGAAACTGCAAACTCAACAACACTCTCCAGGTATTGAACTTCTCTTACAAAGAGACGGTTAATGCTGCTGTTTGAAACAACACGATTCTGTCACGTTAGTTCGCTCAGGCTGGAGGCGACGAGAGCTCTGCCCCGCGCACAATAATATGTCTGAATGAAAGATAATAAGATTCACATTTACACCAGCTCCGTAGTGTTAGCTGCAGGTGAGGCCGGTGAGGGGCGTCTGTGCCCCGGTCACTAAGAGGCGGAGATCCGGTCCGGACGAGCGCCGTCTCGTCCAGAACCTCTGACGTGAGACTTTGGAGTGAACAGTGTGCGGCCCCTGTCCCGGGCCCCTGTCCCGGGCCCCTGTCCCGGGCCCCTGTCCCGGGCCCCTGTCCCCTGTCCCGGGCCCCTGTCCCGGGCCCCTGTGCAGCCTCAGTTAGAGATGAGCGGTTTGAGTTTGCGTCCCTCTCTCTCACATCACCATGTGTGAGATCAATCGTGACTCGTGATGTCTGTTTTACTTTGACTTCTTAAAGTGCAATAAGAGGAACGTAAAGGTGCAGGAGTCCAGTGTGTGATGTTCTGATCAGAACAAACATTTATATTGTAATTCACTTTTAATAGAGCAATAAAACATTTAAATTTATTTAAAAAGCATCATTAGACTATTTGTTATAAATTATAATAAATTGATAGTGAAAAATAACCAGACATATTATGATTACGTCTGTTATAGAATAATACTATATATTTTTATATAAAAGTGGCAAAGTTGCAGAAACGCAGTCTCTTCACAATAGCGAGGTTTGAACCTTCACTTCTCGTTCTGTTCATTCTCTGGGAATAACATGTTTGCACTGTGTAGCTTTATGAGTGTTATCAAGCAATGTTTATGCCATTTGTTTAATTTAATATAACTTGTTTTGTCACTTTAGCAAGAAGGAACAGTTGGGAGCTGTAAAAGATAAATTAGTAAGGATAACTATTAATTTTACATTTTCAGTTAAAATGAATCAATTTGATCATAATTATTTTTCATAGCCAATATTGTATTGAGTAATTAAGTACACTAATGTATTAATAACTGGCTTTAATCATTTTTTCCTGGCACAGTTTCATCACATCATCATTTTATAGCATTACAACCTCAACATTTTACTCTTACTTTAGCCGGCTGGACCACATTAAAATGCAGCAGAAGACCCAAAAAAGGTCTGAAAATCTTTGGGGGAGGGCCCCCAGACCCCCCCCCCCCTGTTCATTAATTTAAACTAATGTGCTAATGTGGCTGTAGACCCTTAACGCCCAAAAACATATCTGGGACGTGTGTTATTTGTACAGGGAGTAGAGGTGATGTCAGCGGAATACCAAGTTGCATTGTGGGATTTAAGTTATCAATATTTGAGCTTGTGAGGTGCTGAGAACTGGCAAACGGATGCCCTGGAGTTTTGGTGCGCTTTGTTTGCGTTGAAGAAAGTTCCCATATGTGAATTGTTTACTGACAATGGCAATAAAACTGATTCTGATGACGTGGTGAGGGGCCCCCAAAAATGTTTTCGCTTAGGGCCCCCTGAAGGCTTGGGCCGGCCCTGCTCTTACTGTTGTGGTTTTGTGCATCAAACTAGGTTCAGTGGACTAAACATTACAGACCTAAGGGTTAATGAGGAGATAGATATGATATTTCCGTCTAGTTTTCCGATTGAAAATGTGAAATAGTATATTAAAAAGTGCCTCTTGTAGGTGTATATATAACCTTATCTCTTTCCAGGCGTTTTATAGCAAAAAACAACATCTTGGTTTTATCTCCATGGAAGTCTTTTTTCCCAGTAGATAAGTTAATTTCATTTGAAAAAAATAATAATAATTTAAAAAAAGTCATACAGCACTGTTTTCAAAGGTCAAATCTATTATATGCCATTTTTAAACCAGGAGGAGCAGCCCAGTACCTCTACACCCTGAAGGAAAATAAAACTGCAGTTATTCAAAGACTCTGTTACTTCCCTGTAAAACAAGCTGGTACTGAGTTGTGTTGGAGCGTGTGATAGGATTACATGTTCTCCTGCAGCGAGCCGTAGTGCCGGACGACCCGGAGTCCATTGTGTCACTGAATCTGCCCTACGAGTGCGACCTGTGAATTATTCAGCTCATTATTCATTATTGGCTCTTAAGCAACACACATCACAACATAACTAAGCTTTATTAGCTGGAGGTGTCCGTTGTGTTTTAAATAGCAATTCTTTAATGGGGTTAAACTTAATTAAGTGAGCAGTATTAGGTGCATTAGGCTATTTACCAGTATTTTAATTGGTCTTATACTGATACTGATTACATCTTTATACTTTCAAGCGTTACATTTTCCTGGTTGGCCACATGTTTTTGCCTCTGTGCTTAGGCTTGATGGCAAAGGCTACTTTTAACTATATATTAATTAACTTAAATATTGAGAATACATTATCATCAAGAATTAATATTGAATATATTGGTGTTGAATTGTAATAAATCACTGCAAATGTCAGAGTGCAATCATTGTTTTAAAGTATGTTTGTCCACTGGTTGTGACTTTGTGTGAGTGTTTCCCATGATGCTCTCTGCTTTACAGGAGGATGTTTTCACAGTGACGGCCATTGATCTGGGTACTCTGAAGAAGCTCCGCATTCGTCATGACAACGCCGGCTCTTACTCCTCCTGGTATGTGGACCGGGTCGAGATTGTGGACACCAAGGACGATACAACGTGAGTGAAACAAACCAGAGGATGGGAGAGTCTGTCCAAACTTCTGACTGGTTTACTTTCTAACTCAAAGCTCTTTAGTTGTATAAAATTATAAATATGAACATTTAAATATTGATATATAGACGTAGACCAACTGCCATTAAAAGTAACAGAAGAAGAAGAAGAAGTGAAGTACTATAGACCAAAAGCTGGACATCATGCTGAGATCCATAGAAATTCTGGAACAAATGAGAAAGAGAGTAATTGAGAACTATCAGTCTTGAAAAGGTTATAAAGCCATTTCTAAATCTTCTAAAGCGAACTACATTGAGAGCCATTATCCAGAACTATCGAAAACATGGAAGAGCGGTGAACCTTCCCAGGAGTTGCCCTGGCCGACCCAAATTACCCCAAGTGCACAGCGACGACTCATCCAAGAGGTCACAAATGACCCCACAACAACATCCAAAGAACTGCAGGCCTCACTTGCCTCGATTAAGGTCAGTTTTAATGACCTCGCCATTAGAAAGACACTGGGCAAAAATGTCCTGTGTGGTAACGTCCCAAGTGTGTGATGCTCTGGGGCTGTTTTGCTGCTTCAGGACCTGGAAGACTTGAGACTTGCTGTGAGACACGGAACCATGAATTCTGCTGTCTACCAAGAAGGTGTCCAGCCATCTGTTTGTGACTTCAAGCTGAAGTGAACCTGGGTTCTGCAGCAGGACAATGATCCAAAGCACCAGCAAGTCCACCTGTGAATGACAATTATTTTAGCGTCCTTTAAGTCCTGACCTGAATTCTATTTAGATGCAGTGGCAGGAACTTAATATGCTACTTAAGATCCATGAGATCCATGCTCGTAAACAGGCCGGATTGCTGCCACGGGCTAATGTCCATCTGTTGTCCCACTTTTGCACATGACACGTACTCAGTCATACCCCAAGCATGCATCAACACAGGCAAGGCGTGTGACGTGTCTTGCCCAAGGACACAATTTGCGGTATGTCCCGACTGGAGCTTTAAACTACCAAACTTCAGATTGTCAACAATAATTACCAACATTTCTAACTGCAGGATAATAGTATAATGGAGAGTAATAACCCACAATTTAACAGACAATGAGGGTAGAGAGTGTTTGATACAAGCGTAATAATCTGATGCTTATTTGCACAAATATCAGTACTTGGACAAAGTTGGACCTCTTAATAGTTTCTTTTGGTCTGGATCTTTATCTAATATGATTGTAGTCTCAAAATTGCTATCAAGTATTGTGCATTTTAGTATCAATATTGACCTTTTTGGTTTTGTAGCAACACAAAAGTATAGACGTCATTTGAAAGTGTCACACTTTATTAATGCTTTTTATTTCAGATATTTCTTCCCGTGTAATCGCTGGTTAGCTGTGGATGAGGATGATGGGCAGATTGCCAGAGAACTGGTGCCAGTGGACGAGGCCTTTATGTGGAAAGACGACGACGACGAGGAGGGGGGCGGCGCCAAACTGGGACTCGAACAGAAATGTAAAAACATTTGAAAACTTTGTGCCGGGGGAGGATAAAGAAAAGCTTTTCAAGTATTAATCAGAACAGTTCTGAGACATGCAGATGCAGTGCCGTGTGTGAGTGGGGAGATAAAAGGATTAGAAGACTGACATTTTGAAATTGTCTTGCAGCCATGTCAACTACATACACCTTGAAAATAAAAACTGGAGACAAGAAGTATGCTGGGACAGATGCCAACGTCTTTGCAATTCTTTTCGGTGAAAACGACGATACAGGTAACTATGGCTGCTCAAGCTGTTTATTTGAGCTATTTTGAGCACTTTTCACCATTTATACATCAGTATTTCTTGTTATGAATTGTTAATTATTTATGGCAGCGGTGCTATTTTTTTTTCTCACTCTGAAAACTATGGATAGAAAAATATTATTTGAAAGAATTATTAATGCAGTCAAAAGTGAATGAATAGTCATATTTACAGAATGTTGTATGTAGATTATTATCACTTATTTCTAATATTTAGTGATTTATGTTTAAAAGCCACTGTAGATGTTTTGCTCCAGGTTTGAATAGGCAGAGCGAGCGCCCTTATTGATCACAACAGAATTGAATTTATTGTTTTTTATCTTATGATTACTCCAGCTCTTCAGGTAATATTCAGCAGCTTGCTAGGCTCATTGTAATTCTAGTGGTGAAGGTGTGCAAGCCTTTGTTTCGTTTGTTATTCTGATCACAGGTATTATCAACCTTAAAGCCTGTAAGAACTACAAGAACAAGTTTGAGCAGGGGATGATCAATGAGTTCACCGTGGAGGCAGTGGACTTAGGCGACCTGGAAAAGATGCGAATTGGTCATGACAATTCAGGTAACAAGCCCAAAAATAAGCCATTTTTTGGGAGTACAGCACAGTAAAGCACTTTAACTGTGGTAACTAAAAGAGCCCTTTTGGCCATTACGTGACAATTTTACTTTCATGCTAGTATAAAAAAAAGACCTTTTTGTATCAAGAATAAAAAGACTAAGGAGTGCTGAATGGGTGCAATCTTTTTTCTACACACAAACACTGAATTGGATGAAAAGGATGCTTCTTGACTCTGTGAATGCCTTTTTTGTCTTTTGGGAATATTTAACTAACATTTTGCTACTTGTTTTTACCCAAAAAGACAGATGTTTTCTCTTATCAAAAAGAACTGTCTCACAATGGACAAATTTCACCGTTACAAAAGAATACCACGAAAACAGCTACAGCGGAATACAAATGGAGCATTAGAGAAAAGATACATAACTATTGAGATTTGCCTGGGCTGCCATATTGATTGTCTTGTTGTAGCCTATTATAAGACTTGTAGTAATATAATAGTAATATGATGATTCCTAATATGAATATAGTAAATTACAAAAAAAATTGTTTTGTATTTTCTTGAAGCACAGTTACAGAGTGCCTTTTCCATTGTTATCTCAGTTACCATGCAATTTCCATCCTGTTATCGTGCTATTACTGTGCTGTTAAGGGTAAAAGCACCTTCTACCAGGGATTCATCTGTATTCTGTCCTTGCAGGAGGATCATCTGGTTGGTTCTTGGACTGGGTAGAGATTGACGCGCCATCTCAAGGTCAGAGACTGCGGTTCCCCTGTGGCCGCTGGTTGGACAAGGGGGAGGACGATGGGGCCATAGTACGAGATCTGTTTCCTGCAGAGTTACAGACAGACTACTATACACCATGTGAGTCAGGAGTCTACTTTAGCAGAATAATGATCAAAAGTACAAGCAACTTTAAAATAAAAACGGTTTTATATTTGAATATGTGCATGCCAGAGGCTCAATCTAAATGTAAATGGTGCTGACTGCTGTATTCTTTGCTATAACTAGATTATAAGCCTGAATTTAATTTAAAAAAGGATTTACTAACATTCATATATTTTGTGTAGCCCAACAAATTGTAGTAAAATAGTAGAAACGTCTTGCTTTAAGGATGTCATATGAGATTTGGACTTCTAGAATTGGTCAGAGATGCAAAGTAGAAGATTGGTAAAAGAACACAACATAAACCTGAAATTTAAGATGAAACTTACAAATAGATCTTTTAAAAGTGAATGTTTTGTATGTAATATCAAAGCACACATATTGTGCAAAATTAACTTTTGTTAACCATTTTATGATGCTGTTACCTCATCAGAAACATACCAGAAGTTGTATTTTGCGTCATCAATCAATCTAACTTTATTTATTTAAAGCACTTTTCATACAAAAATATTAACACATGGTGCTTTACAGTGCATTAAAAACAGTTCCACATGCGCCACCCAACCACCCCACATCCGCCTGACCCACGCAGTAAAAACATCCTGTCAACAGACAGAGAGCAGCGAGCAACACACACACACACACACACACCCATACACTCACACACACACACACACACACACACACCCATACACTCACACACACACACACACACAAACAAACACACACACACACACACACACCCATACACTCACACACACACACACAAACACACACACACACACACAAACACACACACACACACACACAAACACACACACACACAAACACACACACACACACCCATACACTCACACACACACACACACACACACACAAACACACACACACACACAAACACACACACACACACCCATACACACACACACACAAACACACTCACACACACACACACACACACACCCATACACACACACACCCATACACTCACACACACACACACACACAAACAAACACACACACACACACACACACCCATACACTCACACACACACACACAAACACACACACACACACACAAACACACACACACACACACACAAACACACACACACACAAACACACACACACACACCCATACACACACACACACACACACACACAAACACACACACACACACAAACACACACACACACACCCATACACTCACACACACACACACACACACACACACCCATACACTCACACACACACACACACACAAACAAACACACACACACACACACACACCCATACACTCACACACACACACACAAACACACACACACACACACAAACACACACACACACACACACAAACACACACACACACAAACACACACACACACACCCATACACTCACACACACACACACACACACACACAAACACACACACACACACAAACACACACACACACACCCATACACACACACACACAAACACACTCACACACACACACACACACACACCCATACACACACACACACACACAAACACACACACACACCCATGCACACACACACACACACACACACACACTCACACACAAACACACACACACACCCATGCACACACACACACACACACACACACACAAACACACACACACACACACACACACAAACACACATACACACACACACACATACACACACACACACACACACACACACACACACACACATGTGCCATAAACCACACCTGGATTCATTCTTTGCATTCCTGCAGTCAGTCACCTTGCCTTATGGCTGTATTATATATTTTTTCATTATTCATTCCAGCAAGCTAAGCGAAGTTTTAGTTGTTGACGTGCATTTTCCAAATGTAGATTATTTGAAGTTAAAAAACATGAAAAACAAATGCCAAGAAGACCAAATGCATATTTGAAAGCCGAATAAATGCACAATAATGCATGACATGTCCACTTTACTGAAGTAATAAGTAATGCATCACTTATGCACCATTTATTTCTAACCTTAAACTGTTTTTTGTCTCTTATCAGTCGTACCTTATGAAATTAAAATCTTCACCAGTGATGTGTTCACGGCTGGGACGGATGCGGACGTCTTCATTGCATTTTACGGACAGAAGGGGGTGAGCACACAGCAGAAGCACCTGTGTGTCAACAAAAGAGAACGCCGCCTCTACTTCGAGAGGGGAGCCGAGGACATGTTTATTGTGGAGGTATGCGCCCGGATTTGGAGAAAAATCCTTTAAGACGCCAGCTGCAGCTCTGTAAATAATGTGTAAATATTGTGCCGTCTTTTCACAGTTGGAGGATGTTGGCGATGTCATAGAAAAGATCAGAATAGGACATGACAACAAAGGCACCAACCCGGGGTGGCATCTGGACAGAGTTGAAATCCGAAGACAGCTGCGGAAAGGGAAGGTAGATAGTCACATGTACAAAAGAATATATTTGAAGATCCTATATTGACTACTGTATTTTGTGATTTTCATGTAGCCACATAAAAAATATATAGAGTTATATGCACAAGCGGCAAACCCATCACAAAACCAGCACATTAGGTGACATCCTCCTGCTAAAGTGGTCCAGACCAAGTTAGAAGATTGCCCCAGTGGCAGTGGTTGAAGGATGGATTAAACGTAGAGAATGACTTTACCTCACAAGGGATTTATAAAATATACCTTACCTTAAATCTTCCTGCCAGGAAGACCTGATCAAACCTTGCTCAGGACCTAGAGACAGGTCCCCAAACTGCACTACTGGAACAGAACGCCTCATCATATTTTTGACTAATTTTACACATATGAGGCGTCTCTCGTCCAGACACTTGGACTATAATCTGGGGATAATCTTGGTTGTGCTCTTTTGTGTTTCAAAGTCCACATAGTTTTACATTTATCATTCTCATAATTTCAGCCCTCAATCTACTATCTCACTGCAGCTCATCTCTTGCAATATGTTTTTTTAAATATATTTATGTATGAGGGACAATACACATAAAAACACAAAATAGAAATATGATTGTACCTGGTTATAGCTGCAGTCCCTGTACAGTTTACAGTAATATTAAATATATTTGCCTCAAAAATACAATATGTGCCATTACAGTATATGCACATTATTTGTTGCATATACTTGATTTCTTTCCCATGTTTGACCATCCCTAGACGTGAACGCGCTATCTGCCTCTGCCTCTGTAGTACTTGGTTGGTAGATTGCTGGGAATACCAGGGGGAGCAGTGCAAACTGTCAGTCACCTCCAGTGATAAGTGCACTGATGTATAAATGAGAGTGAATGCAGGAAAACGGATGGAAATTTGCCTGTGTGTTTATAGGATGTATCTCATGTGTGTGAAAATATGTCATATGTTCATTAGCATGTACCATCCTGACCAAATAAACACACTAAATATTACACCCACAATAATCAATCACAGTTCAACTTTCAAGCTACCAGCTACTACTTTTAGCCTCATTTAGACTGCTTCACATAAACACTTTGTTCCTAGAAGTCTGAAATGTAATGTAATGTCATTCACAATGCCTCTTTTAAGTGTTCTTCCTCTGTTCATTTAAAAACTATGCATATTTTATCATGTTATTTGTGACAGTGTTAAGCAAATGCATCCGAGCCTGGTTTGGACATTTGTTTGTGTTAAATTACAGGGTTCGGAGACAACCATTTTTCCCTGTGAGAGCTGGCTGGCTAAATCTGAGGATGATGGAGAGACCGTGAGAGAGCTAGTGCCGTCTGACATCATCACAGAAAAACTGCTCAGAGACGGAAAACTGAAAACGACAGAGACCGAGGTGGAGGACGCTTTGGAGAGTATGTCCATCTTTATACCTTACTTTCATCTTCCAATCCATAGATACAGTACATCTGCTCTGCTTTTGATCCTTGTCACTGCAAATAAGATTTTCCAGCAATAAAACCTTCCACCTTTCCAGAACAAATAACAAAACTATTTTTGCTGCTGTTGTTTTCCCCCAGCTCATTCTTACAAAGTGTCAGTACGAACTGGAGACATGTTTGGAGCTGGAACTGATGCCAACGTTTTTCTTACAATCTACGGAGACTTGGGAGACACAGGAGAGCGCAAACTGGCCAAATCTGAGACCAACAAGAACAAGTTTGAGCGAGGAGAGGTACAGTAGAAACAAATTATTATCATTATCATCATCATTTCAATATATTTATCACTTGAGTAAAAAATAATACGATTCTGGACCGGCACTAAATAAATGACTGTATACCATATTTTTAGCCTAATTGATCTTTTACTCAAAAACAAACCTGATGCACAGAGGACAAACTGGGAACGACACATGGGCACACAGAGAAAAAAGCAGCTTTGAAAAAATATTGGTGCCAAACATAGGCTACATTTTCAATATTTATCTGGGAAACCTCTCCAATTTCACTCACACCGCTTTGGAACCGATATATTGCCCATCCCTAACAATATTTAGTTTTTCATTGTTAATTGCTATGGCACTGTGCACATTTTTCAAAAGATTCTTCACAAAAAATGTCAAATGATGTTGGCAGAAACATCTAAGATGTCATAAATCCTGGTAGTCAGAATCAACGCTGCAGTAGCTCTGTTCCAACAGTCATTTTGTGTCACTCTGGATCTCAGGTGGACAAGTTCACAATTGAAGCCGTAGACCTGGGCCAAGTGTTCAAGATCCTGATCCGCCACGACGACTCCGGGGTCGGGGCCGACTGGTACTTGGATCAGGTGGAGGTGGACGATGTGGAAATAGAGGAAGTCTACATGTTTCTGTGTGAACGCTGGCTGTCCAAGAAGAGAGAGGATAAACAAATTGCACGCACCTTCTTCGTCAAGGTTTGTACAGTTGTAAATAGGGATAAAAAGTCACATCTTGTTATATTTTCGTCATTCCCTCGATAACGGATATACTTTCCAATCAATCAAAAATGTGCCTGTAAATGTCTTGGTTGAAGTGCACAAAACGGACTGTTCAATGAATTACTGTAATCTGATCATAGACATCATGATCAATAGTTTTTTGGTCTTCTCCCTTCTTAATGTATAACTACACTTTCAATAACCTTAAAAAAACATGAACAAAGACTTCATAATGTACAAATTGTTTATTAAGAATGAATCAGGCTTAGTAACTACTTGATTACAATTGAGATTTTTCAGCAATATAAACATCTGAACTGAATAAATTGTATGTAAGAGAAAGATAATGTCATACTGTGAAACATTCCAGGCAAAGCAATAGCATTTCTATGGAGACAAACGGGGGACAGAAGAGTTCCATAGTACATTTTATAGTAATAATGGACTCAGACTTAATGATGGACTCAGACTTGATCAGCAGCTTTTTACCATCTAAAAAACATTGCCAAAATCAAAAATATAGTGTCAAAACCAGTTTTGGAGAGACTTATCCATGCGTTTGTCTCCAGTAGATTAGACTACTGTAATGGCCTGCTCACTGGACTGTTTAAACGAGCTGCAGTTCATCCAGAACGCTGCTGCTCTGGTCCTGACAAGAACCAGGTATGATCACATTAGTCCTGTTCTCAGGTCTCTGCACTGGCTCCTGTGGCTCAGAGAAGAGACTTTAAAGCAGCTCTGCTTGTGACAAGTCTCTCCATGGCCTAGCACCAAAGTACATCTCGGATATGTTAATGCCATATGAACCATCTCGACCTCTGAGGACCTCAGGGACCGGCCTCCTGCTGGTGCCCAGAGTCAGGACTAAACATGGACCGGCCTCCTGCTGGTGCCAGAGTCAGGACTAAACATGGACCGGCCTCCTGCTGGTGCCAGAGTCAGGACTAAACATGGACCGGCCTCCTGCTGGTGCCAGAGTCAGGACTAAACATGGACCGGCCTCCTGCTGGTGCCAGAGTCAGGACTAAACATGGAGCGGCCTCCTGCTGGTGCCAGAGTCAGGACTAAACATGGACCGGCCTCCTGCTGGTGCCAGAGTCAGGACTAAACATGGACCGGCCTCCTGCTGGTGCCAGAGTCAGGACTAAACATGGACCGGCCTCCTGCTGGTGCCAGAGTCAGGACTAAACATGGACCGGCCTCCTGCAGGTGCCCAGAGTCAGGAATAAACATGGACCGGCCTCCTGCTGGTGCCAGAGTCAGGACTAAACATTGACCGGCCTCCTGCTGGTGCCAGAGTCAGGACTAAACATGGACCGGCCTCCTGCTGGTGCCAGAGTCAGGACTAAACATGAACCGGCCTCCTGCTGGTGCCAGAGTCAGGACTAAACATGGACCGTCCTCCTGCTGGTGCCAGAGTCAGGACTAAACATGGACCGGCCTCTTGCTGGTGCCAGAGTCAGGACTAAACATGGACCGGCCTCCTGCTGGTGCCAGAGTCAGGACTAAACATGGACCGGCCTCCTGCTGGTGCCAGAGTCAGGACTAAACATGGAGCGGCCTCCTGCTGGTGCCAGAGTCAGGACTAAACATGGAGCGGCCTCCTGCTGGTGCCAGAGTCAGGACTAAACATGGACCGGCCTCCTGCTGGTGCCAGAGTCAGGACTAAACATGGGGAATCTGCGTTTCAGTTTTATGCAGCTAAAATCTGGAACATTCTTCCTGAAGATGTGAGACAGGCTTCTACTCTGACAATGTTCAAATCTAAGCTAAAAACAGTTTTGTTTAGCTGTGCACGTCTTACATTTTTTTGTGCTGTAATTTCTTTGTGATTTTAATGCATTTTTCCTGCTGTGTAAAGCAATTTGAATTGCCTTGTGTGTGAAATGTGCTCTACAAATAAACTTGCCTTGTTCTTTTGTGTTTCTCATTCAGGGCTATGAAGGTGAACGAAACACTGATCCAAACACAAAGAAATTAGCCCAGGCCAAATTAGGGCTGGATCGAAACGCCAACAAGAAGGAGAAGAAGAAAAAGAAGAAGAAAACGGCAATGGTTGAAGAAGGACCAAGTAAGTAGAACAGTTTGATTGGAGCTGGAATCAAACTGCAGACTCAGATTTAATATATGCAATCTGAAAATACCCATAACCATATTTTCAAGGAAGTCAAGTATGTACAGAAAAAGCGTATTTACTATAGGACAGGGGTTCTCAAACTGTGGTGTGTGTACGATGCAGGCTCCTTCAGGTGGAACAGATCCCTACTTGGTGTGAAAATATTGAGAACCACTCACTTGTTTCCCCCTCATATTGATCAATCACTATTTTCATATAAATAATAAACTGTATTTCCAGATCATGAATAAGTCACACGTTTAATCAGTGTCGTTAAATACAAATTTCAAGTCAAATTTCTTCCTCCAAAATCCAAAGTTTCAAAAAAGCTTTCTCTGACAGAGGATTGGCTGTTGCCCTTACAATTAAAAACACTCAAACCTACAATTAGAAAGTGCATCTCAAGTTTGATTCAGTTTTTAATCACTTGCCCAGCCTTAATTCACTAGTGTTTTTCTGTTCCCAGTTATTCCATACCACTTCACCTTGTCCACCAGCTCCGAGCGAGACTCCAGCACCACAGCCCGAGTTTATGTCATCATTCTGGGTCCGAACGACACTGAGACGGAGCGACTGTGGCTGGACCTGCCCGAGGGGAAGACCTGCTTCGCTCCCGGCTCCATGGAGCATTTTGTCTGCTACGGCAACGACGTGGGAGAGATCAAGCGCGTTGAAGTGAGAATCTGTCAAACTGATGACTATTTCCACACACGCTCTCGTCATCACATTTTTAAAAATCATCTCAGTAGAAATGTATTTTGACAGTCTTTGAGTATGTTGAATCAGATATGGCTACATTTCCTGTTTCTATTCAGCAGTATTTAAAGGGCCTGTACCTGATTTCATTTATTCTAGTGCGGTTTACATCATGTATTGTTTGGTAAAAGCAACAAAATGAGAAATAGATTGAAACGTTACAATAAAATCTATGCATTTTACAACAAATTGAGTTCGGCATAAACAAAGACAGAAGCTGGGTCACCTCTATTTGTCCAATCAGGCACATTTATGGGGAAAAACAACTTCTCAACACTATTCCAGATACTTGATTCTTTCTGCATTATTAAGCTTGTTTCTTCGTTGTTTGGTGTGATATGTCAGAGTGGCAGAAAGGACTAAGTGGGTGGAGCTAACGGTTCAGAGTAAAACATGTTCCTGACACATGGTTCCAAATCATTTACAGGCCTTTTACTACTACTTTAAAGGTGCGTTTTGAACAAACAGTAGAAAGGAAAGCTTCATGGACCTCCTCAGAGTATTCCAAGTAGCTAGCCTCCAGGCCTTCATCAAAAGTACTCAAAAGGCACCTATAAACATGAAGCAGAAACGTGTGGATTGGTCCCTGCCCTGCATCTGAAACCACGACATCAAATTGTAGAGTGACACAAACCGTGGATACATTTGAATCAGGCGTGTGTAAATCCTGTGTTGCATTGCCTCATCTCTCCGTCTCTCTCTCTCTGCCGCTCTGTTTTAGCTCGGCCACAACGGTCTCACTCCGGAGAGCTGCTGGCTGGTGGATGAGCTGGCGGTTGCCGTGCCAACCAAAGGTATCAAGTACATCTTTGCGTGTAAGTGCTGGCTGGCCAAAGACAGGGGAGACGGACTGACTGGCAGACTCTTCAACGTGTTGGACTCCACCACCATCAACATCACCCGCAAAGTGAGTGACTCCCAAAAACCCTCAGCGAATGTACACGGAGTAAAGAGTGTTATTCTTTATTTTACAGGCCGGACTCTCCTTGACCTTAAATGCATTAAATATATCATGTGACCTTTCATATCAAGATATTTGGATGTAAATTAATGTCTATCACGTGGATATTTGGTGGAGGAGACACAGTATATTTATTTAGGGTCCACATAAAAAAAGATGTAGGTGTTAAAATACTGGTAAAGGTATTCCCACATTTTTTTTTAAATAAATAAATAAAGATAAAAATAAAGATTTAAAATATTAAAAAATACAAATACAAAGTCATAATACAATATATATATATATATATATATATAAATATATATATAAATATATATATATATATATATATAAATAAAATAAAATGAAATAAATAAATAAAATGGATTTAAAAAAAGAAATTAAACCAATTGACCAATACTCAGACCGTTGTAGATTGGTAGATGATTAAATAAATACAAATTTAGATTTGTCGTAGACATTTAATCGCTATGAAATTTCTGTTTGGTTCTGATGGTTTTGATACTTGTTTCAGCAGTAATTTGCAGCTGGGTATCATTTTCTTTCCCTCATTCCTGAGCCCCCCATGTAAGACTATTTGATCTGCTTTTTGACAGTGACTTCTCTCCCTGCTCTGGTTTGTAGGTGGTGTATTCAGCCACAGTTGTCACAGGTGACACTCAGGGTGCAGGGACAGATACCAACATCTTTCTGAGTGTGTACGGAGCCAACGGCTGCACAGAAGAAATGCTGCTGCCCAAAAATGGAGACAGGTTTGTTGTCCAATAAGTATTTTTCATGTCTCGGTGCAGAATCCTGATTTAGATGTGCACTGTGCCTGGAATCTTCCACAGTATGGCATTAAGCTAATCTATCTAGCATTTGATCAATTACAGGAGTTTTATTCATCCGAAAACTTTTTTGCGTCACAGTCTTATCTGCATAAAGTTTAATGCTTTACTGCTAAACATTCTAAACAAAGCAATAACATCTCGCATTGAGAAGTCGGATGATTTTTGTCTGTATGTCTATTTGGTTTAAATGTATGAGTGTGTTTTTTTGTACGTTGCACCTCCTTTTTGTTGTTTTTTTGTTACTTTTTTGTTTTGTTCTGCTTATGTTAAATATGCATTGTGCACATTTCATGTAAAATACTTTCTATAAAGGTTTGAAAGAGACCAGGAAGACCCATTTAGCCTGGAAATCGATGACATTGCTCCTCTGAAGAAGATTCGAGTTCGGATAGATGGCACTGGCAGTCGCCCTGATTGGTTTCTTGATAAGGTAAGTTTGCAAAGCGAATATTTGTTTGTTTGTAATATTCCTATTTACATCCCTGCGTCGTACACATTTCAGATTATGCTAAAAAACCTAACTACTGATGAGGTGTATGAGTTCACATATCAGAACTGGTTATCAAAGACAAAAGGACCAAAGAGGACCAAGGTGTGTGAGCTGCCCGCAACCGTGGATGACGAGGAGATGGTGGAAAGCACAACGTACACGATTCAAGTCCAAACCAGTGACGTCGGAGGTTTGTTACAAAGAATTTACCGCATATATATCTGCCAGTGTTTCCCCCAGTCCTATTTAGCGTAGCGGGCCGATACGCCCTCCTTATACTGAATCAATCAAAACCCGCGACGCTGCCCTTAATGTATCAGCTGTGCGTAGTGTAGTTAGCGTCATATTCACAGATTCGGACTTCCGAGGTCAGTCAAGCGACTACAATCTTGTTTTTAAAAATCAGATGCGTATTTTGGGGCGCAGCGAATTACACAGCTCCGAATGTGCAGCCGGAGCCGAGAAGAGAACTTAGAGACCGTCATCAAAAAATAAAGATATGAATACTGAAAAATAATAAATCATAAATCATAAATACACCATGATGGACACCACAGCCACCTTTAATTTTTCCATATGAAGCTTTAGTTGTGTTTTATTTATGGAATATGATGTAATATGAAAATTAAATCTTCAATAGCTTTTTTAATATTTGATGTAGGGTCACCAAATTCACAGCACTTATCAATAATGGTAATATTTATCTACTACAACCTTTCTTTTACCCATCAGAAGCCTACATGTTTTTTTATGATGAAATATGATGAAGAATGGATACCAATCTTCAATAACTTTTTTATTATTGGATGTAGGGTCACCAAATTCACAGCACTTGTCAATAATTGAAATATAAATACCTTTTACTGCCTTGTTGCACTACCCACCACAAATATAGCATGTAAATAAATACATTGTTTTTGCTAAAGTTATATTATTCTTTATTTCTCTTTTAAGGAGTAGCTATGTGCCCTTTTTTAAATCCCATTACGCCCTTCTGAAATCCTGGGGGAAAGACTGACCTGCCTAATACATGAAAAGCATTTAGTCAATTGAATAGATGGATAATACATTTTCTGATATTGCAGGGGCTGGGACGGACTGCAACGTGTTCTTAATACTATTTGGGGAGTATGGAGACACGGGGACACTACCTCTGAAAGAAAGCACCAACAGGAACAAGTTTGAGCGTAAAGGCAAAGATGTGTTCAAATTTCCAGAAATGCTCAGTCTGGGAGAGCTGTCCAAGGTCCGGGTGTGGCACGACAACAAGGGTGAGAAACGACAAATCTCTGTGGTGATGATTTTGGCTTTATATTTTTTACTCTTAACCCTTCTAGGAAGCCCTTTCAAAATAAGTGTGAGTGAGTGAGTTAATTTGCAAAAACACATATGTCAGATAATATGTTTATATGTTATATTGTCTAGTTTTCCCTAGTTTGACCATTTTTGGTGAAGTTGTATAAATGTATAATTGTACATACATAGAGGTTATTTTACAACAGTTACCTAGCAACCATACTACATAATGTGATCCTTCTGTCCCGGCCAATGAGCAGGTTTTTTACTTTTCTGTATATTTATAAACAGGCCCTGCTCCAGGCTGGCACCTGGAGTACGTGGATGTAAAAGATGAGAGTATGGACCAAACCTTCAGGTTCCCCTGTGACCGCTGGCTGGCCAAGAACGAAGATGACGGACAGATAATGAGGGAGCTGGCATGTGCCAACAACGACTCCATCGACCTCAGCGACAAAACCAGTGAGGACAAGAGGAATCAATTTACTGTTGGAAAACATTCTCTAAAAAATGTTATATTGTGATAATATAATATAACGGTAATAATTATGAAAACAATTGTCTTTACTTACAGAATATCAAATTGCCACAACAACTGCAAACACAGACGATGCCTCGACCACAGAAAATGCCTGGGTTGTGCTGGAAGGCAGAAAAGCTCGTTCCAAAGAGTTTGTGCTGGAGAATAAGAAGAAGAAGTTCTTATGGTGAGTCTTAAGAGAGTCTACGTGCAGCATTTGTGGTGAAGGTTTTTACTGGGGCTTGCATAATCTCCTCTCCTCCACGTCTTGTTTTTCTCTCCTCTTTAATCTTGTCTCACTTTCAGTTTTCCCAGTCTAGGTTCTCAGGAGAACTAATCCCACGAGACGTAAAAGAAAAACTCCCTTAAAGCAGGGCTTTTAATTATTTAGGTGCTAACTTTCTGCTGTTTACAGTGGTGCCACGGACACATTTGAGTTTTCATCCAAACATGTCGGAGAAATTGCTGGCATCTGTCTGGGCCACATAACGAAAGATGGCAAGAAGCCCAAGAGTGCGAGCTTCTGGCATGTAATGGAAGTAGAAGTAACAGAGAAGGAGCTTGGAAACAAGTGAGTATTCATACATCATTTTAAACTGTGTGAGTGAGTGCAAAGACGAGCCTTAACGGCGTCTGTTCTGGTCAGGTATTTCTTCCGCTGTGACGCACAAGTTCCCCTTGCAGCCAAAAAGGATCAGTTCTTGACATTTGAGTGTTACAAATCAGTGGAAAGCTTCGCCAGCAAAGTCCGTAACCTGGTGCCTGTCAAGTATGAGATCATTGTGATCACGGGGGATGTGAAAGGCGCCGGGACAGACGCCAACGTCTTCATCACGCTCTACGGTGTCAACGGCGACTCAGGCAAGCGCCATCTCCGCCAGAAGTTCCGCAACCTTTTCGAGCAAGGCCAAACGGACCGCTTTGTGGTGGAGATGCTGGACCTCGGGGAGTTACTGCGGATCAAAGTGGAGCACGACAACAAAGGCCCGAGCTGCGGCTGGTACTTAGAGTGTGTGGAGGTGACCAACACGGCCAACTCTGTAACCACCATCTTCATGTGTGGCAAGTGGCTGGACACCAAGAAGGCAGACGGACACATCCAGAGAGTGCTGTACCCCAGATATTAGCAACAATGCACTAATATGATATACTGTACAGGGGTTTTATAAGCATCTATGTTTTTTTATTACACAAGGGAACCTTCATGAGTGCCAACTTTTCCGTCAATTATACTGTATGAGTGGATTTGTCATTTTACTTTAGGAAAAAAAGCCAATGACATTCAAACTTTCTACAAAAATAGGAAATTAAACACATTTTGACTCTTCCATCTGTCCAGATTTTTATTTGTTACATCAACACTATGTGGACAATATTGACAAAAATGAATATCTCAAATGATAGTGTGTCCGTCCAACAGAAATTATCTTAAAATGGGCATTTTAATGACTTTAAATGTTGTCTTCAAATGTAGTTGTAGTGAGGCTTAGGTACCTTATTTGGAAGTTTACATGTTTTATTTTATTTTTGATTCATTTTTTATTTGCATAATTTGCTTTATGATTCATAATTTCTTTGCTGCTTGTAGCATAGCATCATTAAAGTAAAGGATAATCGGCCCAATAAATTCAAATCAAGGAAATTCAAGGTAATTCAGTTTAACTGTAAAGTCATTTGAGTAAAGTAGGATTCATACTTTGGACATCAAAACATCACAGCTACACATCCACATTAGTTGTCAGCATTTTAGGCAGTTTATTTGAAAAACACATACAAAAAGATCATATACAAGACAATAAATAAAAAAGAGACAGAACAGTTTGGATTAAGCTATGCAACTTTTTGCATCATCATTAGTAATAAATACAGTACAAAATCCACCCAGAGTGAATCTAGAATTTTCCACAATATTCACTGATCATGTTATTCTTCATTATGATTTAGCTATTGCTTTCATATTATTGATACATACTTCTACTTCTCTATAAAATACTCAAGATCATAAAACATTGCGCGGTTACAGCAAAACAGCAGTGTGTTGTACAAAGATGGCCACTTCCCTTTTCACTGGCAGGTTAATAATCAACATTTTTTCAGCAGCAAAGAAACATCTGAAATATTCAAGAAGGTACAGCATCATATGAAACACATCTACAGAGCTACTCCCACATACACATAGGAAAACCTGAGAAGGACATGCATTAAAAAGCTTGTGCTTTAAGTTCTACTGTTCATTCCGGTTCATCAGCTTGAGTTAATACTATGGCTACTGTCCAGGTTGCTCTGGAGCAATGGTTACACTGTGGAGGACATGGGTAAGGCCAGTGAGAGCACGAAATGAAATCATATAGTAAGACCAGCCAGCGTCATTCCAATTCTATAGGTTTTGCAGGATTAGTAGAGTATTAATAAGAAATGCACACCAAAACAGTAGCTTATTATACCCAAGTGTAAAACACACTATCTATATTGTATAACCACAGTACACCAGAAATTTGCTCAATAATCAATGGCTCAAGTTAGATACTTTCCTAAGTCCCACACAAAGCATTTGCCAGCAATACATAAGACCAGATTATACAGCACATTTTGTGGGACCTAAAGCAAGAGGAATTCAATTGATATTTAGATATGATTGAATATTAAAAACAAATCGGAAAAAAGGTTAACTGTAAATAATGTAAATGTCAACATGTAAGTTGTCGAGCCACATGAGGAGCTCAGAGCCCGTACTCTGCTTTGGGTTAAAGCAGCGATGTAACTAATAAGTGAATGAATGGAATGTCATCCAGAATCAACAGCACCATGCTGGCCAGAAAATGGATCAGAACCGCCCCAATTCATTCTCAACAAGAATCTTTTTTTCTCCTCGGAAAAGAAAACACAAACGGCATGCAGAAGCATCCCCACCGACCAATGCATAATGAGGTATAGTTTTTTTCATATTTTGTGTTATTCTAAATAAATATATTGATTAAATTGCAAAGTTATGAGATAGAGACATTAAATATTCCACCACAATAGCTAGCTAGCTACAGTTAGTAATAAATAATGATTGTTAAATACTTAAGGCATCTTTAATCACAGCATTCTATGTGAACTAGCAAACCTCCATTGTCATCCATCTGTAATTTTTTGGATGGAGGTTTAATACAAAAAGAAAAAGCAACACAAACAGTCAAGTCACCCTCCAATAGTACACAAGAAAGCATGAAAATACTTGTAACTGAACATAACACAAACCCTAGGACAAGAGGGATCCACGCCACCAAACCAAATCAGGCAACTCCATATCATAGTGCATTTACAAACACAAGCTACATTAGAACGACATTAATATGCAGCAATGCAACTTTTTCTTCACTATGTTTAAATGGACAAGGACTCAGCGAACTAGTACCATGTCCAGATTGGCATGTGAGCAAAAGAATAGACATTACACGTAAAAAAAGAAACGAAGAAACGAACTAGTGGCAAAAAGACATTGAAATAATGTTTTAAATTAAATGTTAAGAACGTTTGTTTGGTATATTTCAAATGGATGGCTTTTTCTCCCTTTCACACTCCTTCAAGTGAACTACGCCAACATGGTTCATGCATGACAAATAGAAAACGGCTTCTAGCACTGAACATTTTGTTCACAACAGTTGTTCTAGCGGTACCATACACTACTACCATTAGAGGGGAGACAATCATACATATTCTAGCACAGATCACAGGCAGACTAGTTTGTATTTCCCTGTAACACCAGACACAGTGGGAGCAACAAAGATTGAAATGAAAGGATACATAGAGGCGATTCGCGGTTCATAGAAATTACATGTGCTTGCTTGTTCAATAGGCAATAAGGTTCTGGTAATATAGAAATGTCAGGTTTGATCTGTTGTGATTGCAAGACTCAGGCACTGCGTCGTCATGCCGATCATGCCGTGAAGAGGCCACAGAGGAGTTGCTGTTAGCCGCAGAACAAACCCCAGCGCTCACAACTGACTTTGGGGCGAGGAGGAGCTACGATGGCATCAGATCTGCGACTCAGAGCAACTTTGGTCTGGAGATGAGTAGGGAGGAGGGGAGGAGGAGGAGGAGGAGGAGGAGGGGGAGGAGGAGGAGAGGGAGGGGGAAGGGGGCAAGTGTGTTCTGGTCCTTCTCTGTGAATGAATGAGCTCATCAGAGTATATGGTTCACATGCACAGACATAGTCCCGGTTTCTACTGCTCCACAATGACAACACAGCCCAAGCCTGCCGTACAGCATGCACATCTGAGGCCCCGGCTCTAGATCAGCGAGGCCCGTCTACGACACCAACACGTCACTGAAGCCATGCCTGCAGTTAGCGGATTTAGCATCACCTCTTGACGGCTACTAACTGGAAATCCACACACCATGTTATAGACGACGACGAGGGATTTTTGGCTTTTTTTCTTTTTTAATATAACTGCTTTCCTCGTCGCCTATGAAGATTCACCACACTGAATATTGTCACTGTTACAGCTGTATGTCACCCTTTAGTATTATTTTATCACGAACGGAAAAGCAAAGGCATTTGCTTGCTACACAACACTGTTACTCAGTAAATACTTAGTCAGTACTATTAGTCCATAACACCACGAGCGTTCAGCTACAAGATTTCACACCAAACAACCTCATGCTAATCATTGGATATATTCTGTACAGATGTGCTGAGGGCTCGGGCAGAGTGCAGCTTAAAGAGTTATCACAGGCTTGGTAGATCAGGTTTAGTGGCAGAGAAATGGCCGTAAAGAGCACGAGAACAGGGAGTTTGATAGTAAAGGTAGTGTGAGCCTCAGCACATCTGTCCATCCTCTGACCTGCTCTGACCCCCTCGCCCCGCCCCTATACGACCCACCGCACCAGTCCCGTTGTGTTGTGTTGTAGTTAGTGTGCTTTTGTTGATCCCTCCGTCACTGCCGTCTCAGAAGGCAGGCTCAAAGACGGACGCAGAGGGAAAGAGGAAAGGTTTTGGCAGAGCGTCCCCCGCGGGAGGCAATGGAGAAATACACGACCAAGACACACAGCTGAGCGGAGTTGGAGAGTTATCAACTGTCGGGCGTCAGCTGGGTCTCAATGTCCACTCTGCAAATTGGGCATTTCCTACTCGTTGCCAACCACTGGTCCACGCAGGCCTGGTGGAAGAGGTGCATGCAGGGTAACCTCCTGCAACAGTCAAACACACAGAGAGAAACACATTCAAGTTTAGGGCTGTGCGGGTAATCAAGTTTTAATCAAGATCATTTCTAATCCTCAATGATCAGCTTGGGGCTTTTTAACCAAGAGCTCAGTAAAATCATGTGTTTTTTGAGCAGAATTCTGACTGGAGGAAAAAAAATAGTTGTTATATAGCAATGATTCAAGTCTAACCCAGCTATATACTGTCAATTCAGCAATTTGTACAAGAATCAACATTTCTCCCTGGGTAGTACAGTCAGAGTTAAGCACATATGTACCTGGAAAACTATATTTTGTAACTACACCTACTCTATTGCTCACATCAATAACACGAGATGAGTTGGCTGGATGCCAATACTGTCATAAAAGCTCCAAAAACACCAAGCAGAGACTTGAATTGTGGCTTTTAGAGCACACAATGATCCTGTTTTGGACCAAGTGCCTCCAGTCCTGTAACAGTGCGGTGTCAAAGCGCTGCATTGTCGAGGCTGCTTGACAAAACAAACAGCGTAGGCAAATGAGACATTCTGCAGGCTCTGCCAAAACCCGACCAGACTCTCACCGAGTACAAATAAGGCCCCTTTCATAATTCTCCCGACACCAAACAGAGCAAAGAATTCACCCACGTCGCTTCGGAAAACTCAATTTTCTTGAATAATGTGACGTAACAATCTAAACTGCCCATAGTTTAAAAAGGTGGCGGCCAAGTTTAAATTCTATGGTAAGATTTGTTGTTAACCTGGTTTAGGGTTAATATAGTCAAATGTCTTCTTTAATGGATTTATCTTGATTATTATTCAATGTTATGGTTTCTTATGAACAAGTTTCATTTGGCAAATTGGTGGACCTAAATCCAAATTAAAAATGATGAATGAATGGAGCGTGTTGAGCAAAGAATCCAGTGGTGCCGCACCAGAAAACAAAACGTTCTTGAATAATTGTGCGTACCTGACATCCTCTCCGTCCTCCAGCATTGACAAACAGATAGTGCACTTCTCATCAGTGTCCAATTCCTCGTCGTCCAAACAAATTTTCAGGTCTTGGGGTATTCTCTGCAAAAAAAAGAACGACAATAAATGAACAATTCTTAGCTTGCGTTATGCAGGGGTGGGTTTCAGGTTTGTTTACGCCATGGGTATTTCGAAATGAGAACAGACTAATCAGCATTCCCAGTGAAAAATAATCATTTGTCTTTGGATATTACAGACTCAATTATTCGCCCTCACTCGCAGTGTGACATCCTTTCTGGAGTATCTAGGTCATATTCAGTGTTGTGGCATTTGAATTCCTCCAGCATACATATCCACAGACTGCATGAGTCATCTCCAGCCTTCAATTGGGCATACTGCAGACTGCAAATGCCGGCAGAAATGAGTTTGACCTTTGAACTCAAGTGGGTAGATGCTTTGATCTTATGGACTTGGGAGACAGCCTTGTCTATTTCCTCCTCATCTACAGCAACAGTGTGTAGCAGGATGTAGAGTTGTAGAAGTTAGTCCAAATTTAATCCAGAGATTCAGTCACTTCTAATCGTCTAATTGTGCTTGGGTCTTTTTTGCCAAGAGGACTTCAGCCATTCCTCTTTTTTTTATTATTAAATGGCAATGATAAAAAGATCAAATTAATATTGGGCCATTAATAGAACAAAATAGAATAGAAATGAAAATTGTTGTCAATCAATAGGAGGCCCTAATTTGAATGTTTGCACTAAGCAAATCGACTGCAATTATTTATATTTTTTTAATATATTAAAAACTTACAGATTTTATAACCAGACCCACAATAAAAAATTCATGTTTCCTGGCCCGCGGGTTAAAAGACAACCCGCGCATCACTACCCCATGCCACCTGGGAATCCATCCCGGGACCTTCTTGCCGTGACGTGAGAGCATTTACTACTGCCGTGCTGCCCAAGTTATGAAATGAATGTCTTGTATATGAAACATTCTAGAACTGTACTTTTGACCTCTACAAACTACTGTAGTTCTGTCCTGGTACGCAGTGCTTTGTTTGACCTAAAGATTCAAAAGTGTCCCTAGCCAAATGAGGTTGAATTCTGTCAACTGGACACATGTTTTGAAAGAGGCTCTATTTGTCCAGAAAGACAATCAACCTTGAATTGAAAAGGAGGTTCCAACACATTCGCACTAAATTTAAAACTGGACAAATGTAACAGACCTATCACAAGGAACAGATTTTAAATACAATTATATGTCTCATGGTTGTTAGCTACCACAAAGCTGATTTTCTCAGAGCAAGCTTTCAAACTTTAATTTATTTGGTAACACTTTATGATAACTATATTCCAACATTAGTAAAGCATGAACAAAGACTTAATTCATCGTGAACAAATAGTTTGTTAAGAATACTTCAGGCTTATTAATTATTTAACTAATAATCTAACATCAAATTCTAAACCCTAACCTTAAGTAGTTACTTAGCTCGAATCATGCTTAATAGTCTATATGTTTGATATGCTATTATTATCATTTTATTATTCATTGTAATATGTTGACCCTTAACACCGAGACAAGTTCCCATGTTTGCCAACTGACAATGGCAATAAACATTTTCTAAGTCTGATTCTGAATAAGTCTTTGTTCATGCTTTGTTAAGACTAATTAAGGTGTAGTTATTATGAAGTGGTACCATTTATTTACTTAAACCAAAACAAGGGAAACAATAGTATATTGTACATTGTAATATTGTAATATTGTACCATAGAAACAAAATATATTATATCTTTTGAATGGGAAAACGTCCTCAAAATGCTGGACAGGAAGCTGAATCTCAAGAATGAGTGCTAAATGACTCATTATGACTATCAACAATTATGCAAATAATGACTCCAGTGACAGTTCACACTTAGGGTAGTTCAACGGTCTTAACCAACAACAGTCTCCAGTACACTACCAGCTGGTGTTAGTTTCAGTGCAGTTAGCTCCTCCCTTCAGACAGCTATTTAAGACAGAGCTGCGTATGAATTGAAAAGCTACTTGGATGATATAAACCTTGTCCAGTTGACAGAATTCCACCTTCTTTTGCTCATTAAAAAGAGTCAAATGTAACGGTACCTTCTTGTACTTGTGGGGGAAAGTGTATCTCTCGATGGTGGTCTGTACTGCGCCCCGGTTTACGCTGCCGAGCCGGTCTTCAAGCTGCAAGAGCTCCTGGAACCCCAGGATAAAGACAGTTTATCAAAAGGAAAGGATTGGTAATATGACTGAAGTAAACATAAAAAAAAATCATTATATAACCTCAGTTACAATTAATTAGCATTTACAGTTTAGAGAGACATGATTATGGCTGCAATTAATTAATCAAATAATCTTGTTTTTTTGGTTTTCAGTAGCTAGGACACAGGTAGAATATGGTGACTGCAGGCTTCCAGATAATATTTATGAATAAACTATGTTATTGATGAAAATCACAAATGGCTCGTTTTTTATTTATTTATTTTGATTTAAGAATGTCACTATCTACATTTTAAAATGTATTTCTGCTCGTGTTTACACTACCAGTTAAACGCTTGCACACACCTTCTGATTCATTTGAATGAGAATCTAAGATGTCAAATGTATGAAGCGAGGCGTTTGCTTTGTTGACAGCGCCGCAAACCCTTGGCCTTCTCTCACGCTCAATGAGCAAGTCACTTGAAATGGTTTTCACTGTCATGTGAAATGCAAGAGAGATTAGCTCAATGCCACACTGTGGAACATCTATCACCACAGGGAAAAGCAGGTGCCATAGGCTTGATCTGAAACGTTGCACATTTTGTAACGTAGCAAGTTCAAGGGCCTGTGCATTTGTGGATTTTCATTTTGCCTATTTCTCATACATTTTCCAGGGAATTAATAAAATAAATTGGCTCTTGCTCACCCTCTGAGACCACCACTTAAATCACAGGTCCTGTATTAGCAATGCTCATTAATAATTGGAGTAATGGTTTATCATTCTGTTTTATTACGTAATGCTATGCAAATCATGTACAGTGAGAATCAGCTTTGAGACATTCGATGTGTCTTAACTCACACATAAGCGTCAAGCTGTACCTACTAAAAACGGAAACAATACCTTCCGTGACAGACATAAACCAGCACGTATGCTCGTAATAAACAATGCACTCAAATGAACAAGAAGGAACAAATGGAAACAAATGTTATTAGATTAAAGGCAGATGGCAGATTTGAAACATTTGGAGAACAGTCAGCGCAAAAAAATAATGTTTTAGCCGCCACAGCTTTCTGTTTACAGCACGTCCTCAGCATTGGTCACAGAGAAATGGTGACGAATGTGTGGCAGCGTGCATATCTACTGCGGAGGGAGGGAGGGAGAGAGAGAGGAGAGAGAATGAGAGAAGGAGAGGGTCAGAGGGAAAAAGAGAGAGAAACAGGGAGGGAGGAAAAAGGGAAAATAAATAGAGAACTAGTATAAAGAATAAAAAGCATGAAAAGGAAGTAGAAAAGGGAAAGAAAGGAGAGACCCAAGGCAAGAGAGAGTTAGAGTTAGAGAATAGAGAGAGCGAGGGAGAGAGAGATAGAAGAGAGGCAGCAAAAAACAAAGGAGGATAAAGAGCATAAAAAGGAAGTCGAAAAGGGAAAGAAAAGAAGAAAGGAGAGACCCAAGACAAGAGAGAGAGAGTTAGAGTGAGAGAGACAGAGAGAAGAGCGGAAAAGGAAGGATAGCGAGAGAAAGCGAGAGGGGGGGAGTGAGGAGAGTGAGAAAGGAAAGAAGGAGGGGGACCGCGAGCAAGAGGAGATACTCACCTCGTAACTCTCCCGAACAGCAGAAGCGTGGCGGGAGGGGTTGAGACTCTGCAGAGCGAGTAAGTGCAGTTGAGGATACGGATAGTTTCTGATCTCGTGAACGACCTGTGAGACGACAGACAAAAGAAGCACCGTCTTCAGATCTGAGTCGGAAATCACAGACAGGAAGCCACAATAGCTCCTGTAACCGGGGCATCCAGTTTATTCTGACAGAGCCCGGGGGGGTGCCAACAAGAGAACAAGGCATCTGCGCCTATACATTCCGCTCTTTGGTTACAGTATCTGGTGAAAGACGTCTAGTCCTGGTTTGGACTGATTTGCACTATATTCAGTCCTGGATTAAACCTTGTCTGGACACTGCTAGCTCTGGACGTCATTCATCTAATCATGTATCACCACGTGTGCAACATGCTGTAGACACGGGGACAGTGAACTCAAAGGCTGGAGGGTTGATTTCCACTCGGACACTTTAAGCGCCTCATATGGTGTGACTGTAGTGAGTGAGTGAGTGCTGGTGGTCTGTCAGTTTGCCCCAGGGCAGACATGGCTAGAAAAGTAGCCACCAGGTGCGTATGAAAAATGTCAAAACATCTTTCAGTGTAAATTTGATGCGTTATTATTGCTTATCTTTTACTTCAGCTGGTATTTATTGTTGTCCACATACTGTAAATACCAGTTGCATAATAATCTTCATAACCGCATTGTTTTTATTCCACTTTGATTTAATTTCATCCAATGAAGAGTTTATCATTCAATTGGTATTGTAGTTAAACATGTGTATTTTTCCAAATTATGTTTTTGGAGCTATTTTTTTCTTGAATATTTTAGATACTGTTCTGACATTTTTATTCCACTGCAGAAAGGTTATCTTCTCTTATTTAGACCCACTTTAGTCCTTCAGTCCTCACATTCACAGCAACAACATCTTAAAATGTTGTGGTGGTGATAGTATTTTCAGGATGAATTAACTCCTGATCTTCTAGACCTCGTCGCACTGGACCGTGGAGCTCACCACTTGTGTCGACGTGTTGTTCCGGGGGAAGTGGTGCATTCTGGGAGAGGTCAGGTAGTGCTGATAGTGCTGCGGCAGCGGGTGGATGTGGTACTGAGGAGGCAGCCCGGCATCTACGCTCAGGTCCCTGGAGAGAGGGGAGAGAGAAGAGAGAGGGGAGGGAGGAAGAGAAACGTGAGCGAGTCCACATCAAATTGTTCATGATACGTCCTCATTTTCTTTGGGGGGCATAACCAATTTTAATATTGCAATGTAATGCCATTTACAGTGCCATCTTCCTCTCTGTTTCAGTATAATGGAGATTACAAATATCATATGCCCCTGTTTAATTTTGTCCAGCATCCGTTTGTATAAATAATATATCATCAAATATACTGCAAAGTATCTCTTTTACACTGTGATAAAAATGCCACATCGCCCCGATCTACTGTCCACGCTGCTTCAAAGATCTCCATTTCCCCCACCAACGTGCTGTAACAAAACCAAAGCCACCCGTCCTTTTAAAAGAAGTCCAGGGTTTGAGCCGCTTCCTACATGAAGAGACGGACTGATTTTTAATAGACCTTTATTGGGTCTGTCAAAACATTTTACCATGAAATTTGATTCACTTCATGCTCCTTACAAATGTATTTACATATATTTACTAACTATTTATCAATCTATCAAACTGGTATTCATAAAGAGCTTTTTATACAAAAATGAACCACACAATTATGCTGTATAAGCCTTGAAGAGAAAGAGAGAGATATAAGAGAACGGGAAGAAAGAGATAAAGGAAAAGAGGGGGTTTGGAGTGAGAGGCAGAGAAATACAAGAGAGAATGTGTGAGAAAGAATTAGAAGAGAAGAGAAAGGCGAGCGCGAGAGAGACGGGGAGAGAAGTGAGAGTGACAGAAGAGAGGGAGACCGGGTCCCTCAGTCATTATCGCACTACACTTTCAGAGGAAGATCTTCTGCGCTCAGCTACGACTGCAGAGCCCCTAAATAATGAAACATCTTTTGCCACTCGCTCTCTGCCTCAACTTACCGTCATTTTTTCATATTAGCAAGAGCGCTGCCGCAGTAAATCTCCTGACTTACAGCTCTCTCCATCACCTTTACGTTTGGCATTCGTACATTGATTAAATGCCTGGCGCGATTTATTTGAAGTGATTTGACATCATAAATCATTCGCAACAACTGCCACTGTAGCTCAAACCACGCTGCGTTTTTAAAGACGACATGTTACGCTTTTTAAATACTGAACATTAACACGCATTGATTATAATTTTGGATGTTGTTCTTTGTAAACTGCCGTATTGATCTAGACCAACTGAATACAGGAAACAGATGGACCATGGTGGCATTTGACCATAGCGAGCACGTTTTTAACCCTACATGTATGATTTTTGAGTCTGAAATTTTTGAATTACAAGTACCGGTATTGAATAGTGGGCAGAGATGGGGGGGTAGGTGAAAACAGGAATTTTCTGAGCACTCAAGCCTTAAACGCAAGACTCAATCAAACTACAACTTGGAGTAAGTTAATGATCAAGCATAGCTCATAAAAGACATACATAATATGTACTTGAAACCAGTTGACTATAACTGAACCTTTTTCTACTATTTACATAATATGCCCAATTAAAATTGAGCCCATTTTTAATAGCCTGATTTTTTGTTGATGGGATGAAAATGTGTTGTCTTGCAGGAGAGAAAAGGCAAAAGTAAATACATTTTATAAATAAAAGTAAGGGTGCACGGTGGCAAAGCGCTCTTCTGGTTAGCGCTCTTGCCTCCCAAGAAGGAGATCATGGGTTCGATTCCCGGACCAGACCAACATCACATGATCTCTCTGGGTGGAGTTTGCATGTTCTCCCCGTGTTACCGTGGGTTCTCTCCGGGTTCTCCGGCTTCCTCCCACCGTCCAAAGACATGCATGTGTTAGGCAGAAATTGGTAACTCTAAATTGGCCCTAGTGAATGAATGTGAGAGTGTCTGTAATGGCTATGTCTCTGTGTTAGCCCTGCAACAAGTTGGCCACTGTCCAGGGTGTACCCCGCCTAAGGCCCGAAGTCACTGGGATAGGCTCCAGTCACCCGAAAATGGATGGATGGATAGCATTTCAATAAATGAAAAAAAATCACTCATTCGTCCAGGAGTGATCAATTGTAGATGACGTCTCTAAGACTTCTGGACAATGTTTACAATTAAGATGTGCTGCTGACCTGAAAAGTTAGACTTTATACGGCCCTGAGGGCCAATTTAGCTTGGAGCAGTATAAAGTCTAGCTGGTAAGGCCAGCTCCTTCTGATAAAAATTGCTTTTGGATAGAAGTCAAAACATCTTGTGTTTTGAACACATTGTCCAGATGACTGCTTTTGATGAAAAGCTAATATTAAACTGTCCATTCACTCCATCCAATTCACTTTATCCATTTACTTATTGCTGTGGTCTATAGAAATACTTACAGTACAAATAAAAGAATAGCCGACTAAGAAGAAATTTGATAAACTACAAATCCATCAAAATAATTAACAACTAAACTATTAAAGGACTACAGCCCTAATCTTAAAATAGCGTAGTCTCTAGTGCTACTGCCCGCGCAACCTTGGATCAAATAGCAGGATCTCAACAAAGCTTCCTCTGTGTACTAGACATTTTAATTATTGGACAAATTGATATTAAAAATGCCATTGTATAAATCCATCACTTGCTTACCAGTCTGTTCCCTCAGCTAGGTAGCGCGGTTGCTGCACCACAGGCTGAGGAGGGACATGAATCGGGGGAGCGAACTCGTATCCCGGCCGCAGTCTGTGGGGCTGGGGTGGAACTCTCTCTGGGGTGCGTCTGTTAACAGTAAGATTAAGCATACGCTTGACATTTGGACTTTTGGAATCTGGCAGACATATTTACTTTTGTAACTAAAAAACAAACCACTCAAAGGACATTTGTGTAATTTTCTCTCTCTTGAGTATCTTTATTTAATTTTAGGGTTAGGACATAGTGATGGTCTGATCTATTCATGTCATAGTCAAAGGTTGAGAAACAGTGATTTAACAGAGCGGTCACTGTATGTAAGGGAAAGTATCTCAGCTCATCTTTTGTTGAACGGTGAGTCCTTACCAGAGCTGTGTCAGAACTGAAGAAAATACTGGGTGGCGAAAGATACATGTATTCACTCTAAAGTATGGCCACGAGCACCTCGAGGGCCACAGAATCAGTTAAATTGAATACAGCTAATGTGAGGTTTGGTCTCGGGTTACTTTTAAATTGCAATAATGGTGATAAAAGTCTGATTGAACATAAACTGATTCTTTCATACCGAAATCCATGTTTGAAATGTTTGTATGACAGCAGTACCTGGAGGGTGGCAGGATGTGTCTGTGCTGGGCCTCCAAAAGCTGCTGCTGCAGGAGGTATTGCTGGTGTAATGCCTGAGGTAGGAAAGGGGGGGCGGGGAGGTCCTGGAACTGGGGTGTGGACATGGGGTTAAGAGGTGGGTGTAGTGGAGGGCCATGTTGGTGACCCGGGGGAGCCAAGTGAGGGTTAATGCCCGACTGGGGCTGCCCGGGGTGGGGCATGGGGAAGTCCATGGGCAGCGAGGCCTGAGGGCCTAACTGGAAGTGCCGGCAAGAGGTAGCATGGCTGTGCTGCTGCTGCTGCTGCTGTTGCCGGTTGAAATGGGATCCTGCAGGAGATAGGACAAGCTGTCAAGGAGCAGCACAAGAGATTAGATGGAATTAATAGTGGGTGAAATGTGGAGTCACTGTGTGTGTCATATAGCATGTTAATGAAGCCCTGGCGCTTACCTAGAGTGAACATACTTCTGTGGGTGGAAAATGGTTACCACAGAGCCATGAGCATGAATACCATTATTTGGTCTTGAGTATAACGGAATTCCGATCTCTGGTTCGACTGCCGGTCTTCAGATTCACAGAAGGAAACCGGATCAGAAAGGTAAAGTCGGCATTTACTACCTCTTCAGCGCAGCTCGGTTTTACATTTGCAGCTGACCGTACAAGTGTCATAGTAATTATTCAAATGTTTTCTTGAGTAGATGCCAGAACCCCATTTGACACTAGCATGTTGAAGACAGTAACAGCACAGAGCTTTAGTATTCCAAGAGCTTCACTAAAGTCTATTTAAACCACATGAGTTTAGAGGAAATTACTTGGATGTCTTTCTCTTTCCAACCACAGCTATTTGGCAACTACAGTGAACAGACTGCTGTCCATGCAGGCTCGATGGAGAAGACATGCTTACTTAGCCTTTCTTTGAATACTGTTACTGTGCTTAGAACGGCCCCTTTGATTAGAGTAAAGATGAAACACATTTTTTCAACATTACAAAAACCTGTTTTTAAGTGGCGGAAAAATAAGCATTGAATGTTTGCTTTAAACAATGTCAACTTCTATGTACCATAGACTTTGATGGAGTCACCAGTTATGATATGGAAATATAAAATTATGTTACCACAATTATGTTTGGCCAAGTCTACATTGCATTTACATAAGAGTATGTTTGGAAAAAGCAGTGTTTTTATGAAAAGACGGATGTCTGAGCAGTAGCGCGTAATGGTTTTGTGCCTCGCAGGACATGTAGTCAATGCAGCTGAGCAGACGGGCAATGACCTTGTGTTGGGGTCAAAGCCTTGCGTCTAGACACGGTTACTGTAGCTACTGAACGTTAGCAACACTGCATTTCCAAAGCATCTCTGTCAAAACGATCACCATGAACGACAGCAGATAGACTGTTAAGGCCCTGTGATAGAGTCTATCTTTGTCAGAGCAGAGGGAGGAGGAAGTGGGGGAGACGGGTGTAAGAGGGGGAGTTCTGTTTTGTTCTGGGAGGGGGCAGGTAGGGACAAGGGAGAAGGGGAAGAGGACAATATATGGAAATCAGCAAGAAGCACACTGAAGGTTAGGAAAAACACTATTGTCTTTATTGAAATAAATATTAGTATTTGTGAAATCTGTGTTTAATTTCTTTCCTCTTTTGTAATAAATAGTAATAAATCCATGCAACAAAAATAAACAACAGACTAAAAGGCAAGGCCCACCATGCTCCATAGGTTAAAAAAGAACAAAAAGCAGCATCCAATGAGCAGACGTGTTGGCTATAGCACATGATTCAAGTACAGCAGGATACATCTTTACTACAGAAAGATTACATTGGATTTGAACTAGTCAATGTAGAAAAAACATAAACAAATAATGAATCATAAATGTGAACCATGCATTGAAAGTACTATTACCAGAACAAAAGGTAAAGAGAGACCACAACCAAACAATAAGACGTTATTACTAATAGAGGACTTTTTTTTTTAGCAGTGCAGGAAAAATAGGCATCCCTGTGAAATGGATAGCATTTTGGCTTTGGGTTAGTGGGGAAATCAGAAGTGATGAACCACCAGTTAGCACATTTTGCAGACTTTTGTAATTTGTAATTTTGTTATCAACAACCTGACAATTCAGTGTGATTCAAAGCTTGAATTATTTTTGCAAAAAAGGGAACAGAAACAATTACACAAAAATGGAAACATTTATGACAGGTGTTCAGGTGCAGTGTACGTTAAGTTAGCTTTGGCATGCACTTGATGATTCCAATGGGATTATTGTGGACTTATGTACATTGCACCTTGTGCGAAGAGAAAAGGGAGGATGAGCCAAATTCTGGTGTTCAACAATGCAGTGCACTATTGGAAGTCATGCAAAATGTATCCACTTTACAGGAATTTACAGCATGTTTTCTATCAAGACTGGATGGGAGGTACACAATGACATTCAATATCTAAAAAGGATCTAAATGCTTAATCAGTGCTACAGCAAATTGACAGAAAAAAAGACAAAAGGTGCTCTGGACTAAGGTGTTAGCTATGTTTAGTTTGTTTAACATGAAAGTCTATGGCTGAACACATCTGGAGAGGGGGGTGCTTTTAATACCAATGCCGTCTTCTGATGGAAAGAGGAAATGAAGAAGGGGTTCACAATACAGCTAAATGCAGAGAACAGGCAGAGGCCACGCCACACCACACAGCAGCAGATGATCATTAGCTACACAATGGGGGGGACGACAAAGATCTGATAAATGCAGAATGTAGAGCCAGCCTCCATACTATGAAACAGGGAAATAAGAACAGAAATAAAAGCACAATGAAATCACTGATGCCACTGTTGTGAAATTAATTTTACACTGGAGCTTCTAATTAGGCAACTATCGATTATTTCAGTAGTTGACTAGTCAGCAATTATGTATTTGGTTAGTCGACAGGTCAAACGATTGTAGATTGAGGGGTTTTAAATATTTTTAACCAGATTGAAATATTGTGACAGGAGGCTTTAACAAATTATATGTGCCAATGAAAGCAGAATCAGAAATAGTTTATTCCTTTTTGGACATGTATTTTAGAGTCTGCAGTCCAGATAACAATCACAATTAAAACCAAAATACGATTACGATTATTAGTCGACAAGTCACGGTTGTTCAGATAAATCGTTGCAGCGCTACTTCTAATTCTCGGTTTTGAGTGTGACCGCAGACTCGGCTCTTGCTGCTACGGAATGGCAAATTAACATTAAATAACTATCAATAGGCGACTCGGAACACATAATGTATAGTTTAGTTCACATACTAACACGTGTAGATGGCAAAAATGCAGATAAAAAGCCGACAAGACGCGTATTTGCAGATGATCTTCAAATGACATCATCCAGGCACAGATAAGATGAGTGGCTGGAGAAGGCTACGTCTATTTTGCGGTATTTTTACTGTGCCGCTATGGGAAAAACGCACCCTAATGTTATGTTCTGCCGGGTATACGTGCCCGTTAAGTAATAACACGGATATTACTGCCGCACTAAATCCACAGTGAGGGAATGTTTTTTGGTCATTAGGTAAATTGCTACAGACGTCCGTGTGTGAGTGGTCCTTTGTGACAAATGTTTACAGGCGAGCTAGCGTAGCATACTGTAAACGACGCTATTTTTAGTTTTACATGTTGTAAAGAAGACCGCAAATTAACAGCTTTTATTGTCACGAAATAAGTACGATTTGCATGATATTTAGCGCAGTAAATTGTTATTAATCTGTGGAGCCAGTCAATCGAGCTAATGTCAGAGCTAAGCTCAAGCTAGTAAAGCTAGCCAACAGCTGCAGTGCATATTAAGATAAACAGGGCACATGTTTTGGCTCGATGAGAGAACTAAAACCATACCTCGATTTCTTACTGAGCCGAATACGGGAAGAACCAGATATCCGACATGCACTAACACCATCCTGGGGTCCGTGTCTTACAGTTCCGCTGGTTTATTCGGAGATTAAGTAGGAGTAGCCCATGCGGATCTACATTCAGGCGGCTGCTTGTTGGAGCTAAAGGCTAAAGTTGCTAGCACCTCGGGCAGCCCTCAGTGCGACTGTTTCTGTCTCCTCCGCTTGGATGTGCTTCACTACAGCAGACATGTCGTGGGGCATCACGGCCACAGGGGGGCGCTTCGGAGAACAACAATTGTTCTGTTGTTTTGTGTGGGGATATTATAGATCCAGGTAGACCATAATATAATAGATCCAGGGGGTAGAGCATAATATAATAGATCCATGTGGTAGGATTGCCAAAACTGCTTAAAGGAGACATTATGTTTTTCCCAGGTACTTAGGATTAATTTATAACAATAATGTTGAATAAATATAGCATAATTTTACATTCTGTTCATTGTAAACCGTAATATTCGTGGGTTCTCTCCGGGTTCTCTGGCTTCCTCCCACCGTCCAAAGACATGCAGGTGTGAGGCAAAAGAATGGTCGTCTGTGTGACAAGGGCTCTGTGTTAACCCTGCGATGAGCTGGCCCCTGTCCAGGGTGTGCCCTGCCTAAGGCCCAAAGTCACTGGGATAGGCTCCACTCACCCGCGACCCCTAACGGGAACAAGCGGTTGAAAAGGAATGAATCATCATAACGGCTTAATAGAAACAGTTCCATTGGATTTTTGTTCAAATCTGCAGACCTGATAAGCCCTGCTCCATCATAGTGACATTTCACTGTAGCAAGTGCACTCTGGTGGAGGGTTTGCCACGTTTTGTCTGTGTAGAGATAAAGAATAAAACATTTTGTCTATTTATAGAATAACCTTATTGTATCTTTAGTATTCCCAATGGGTATCAGACCCAATTTGGGTCCCAACAGGTTCTCAATGGTTCTCAGAAAATTGTCAATATTTTTCTTCTTAAAAGACAATATAACTCATCAGATAGGAAAAGGCTGTTTGGGTCGTATCCACAAATACAATAGTGGTCACTGGGAGAAAAGGTTTTGAGCTACTGGTTTAGACCTCCACAAACATGTTCTGAAATTCATGGGATTCATTCTTGTATTAATAGTTTTGCAGTTCATTCAGTCTTCTCTCACATTTTAATGCTTCTGCAGTTGTTTTCAATGTGTTTGGACAGAATCCCGCTTTTTAGACATGGCAAATCCAATTGCAATGCTACAGAAAAATCTCAATTTCATTTTTTTTTACAGCCTGCTTATTTATTATTTCCAAAACTACAAGCAGAAAATATATTTTTAAGCTAATAAAACACCTGTAATTAAAGAATCCAAGATATATAAGTTAATACTCTTTCACTGTGGAACTCCTCCAGGTTTCTACTTTTCCCTAAGAGGTTTGGTAGTTTTTCCTGGCCGAGAAGGAGGGTCTAAGGACAGAAGAGCTTGGGACAGTTGTCTAAGAAAGTACACGGGATTCTGGGACATTGCCAAGTCCCTATGAACATTGTTTAATCTGTTTTTCACTGTAGCCCCTCGAGGCAGTTGCCTCTGTTGTGATTTTGGGAAATAAATGGAATTGAATTGAATACCATACTGAGAAATATTCCAAGCAAAGCATGTCGGTGTAGTCCCTCATTCGTCCAGGAGAGTTCCATTGTAGAAAAAAGTTCAGTTGTAGTCATCTGGACTCAGTTTTAGAAAAAAACAACGTTTCGACTCTCATCCAAGATGCAAATTGCAAATTACTACAACTGAACCTTTTTCTACAATATTCCAAGCAAAGCAATCATAACCATCACACAAGTTTTGATTGTTAACTGTTTTCCTTTTTATTTGTTTGTATTTTGACTTTAATTAGGATTTAATTTCCTTTTAGGAACATCGATGAAAAGTCCCACATGGGGATATGGACGCGATCGGCTCGGCCCTAAATCGAATAAAATGCAGCTTGCAACAGCGCCACCTAGAGCAAAAAAGAAAATGCACAAGAGACTTGGAACAGTGATTGAGCTCCTATGATCATAGGGAATCAGGATGGAAGTTATCGGTCCGGAAGTTACAGAGTCCAAAATGGCGGCATCGCTGTATGATAAACAGGAAGTCAACCGTGTTGTTTCAAAGTGGCGCCGCCACGTTTGACTTTTTTTTTTTTTTTAAATCGTACTTGTGTTTTTCGTCCGATTCAGCTCAAAACAACCCTTTTTGCATCTAGAAACATTGAAATTTAATAAAGATTCAAAAAATGTTTGATATACCTTACGTAACACGCCCTCAAAAAAGGCTTAATTTCCTGTCTTTTCAAAGACAAGTCACACCTAATTATAATTGATCTACGGAGCTCATATTTTACCCACGAATGCGTTTTTATGGTCTGATTGGAAATAATTAATACCCATGTAACAAATTTACTCTATAGCGCCACCTACCCATTGTATGACAAACTCAACATTATCTGATTTGTTTGAATCTCATCGGTTATATTCTCCTCGAGACGCCATGAAAAAAAGTGCAGGCTCTCTCTCCCTTTCTGCCTGCTCAGGCCTGCGTTCAGCGGAATCTTGCAATTTGTCAGGACAAATAACTATTTGAATCGCAAACTATGCATTCATCAATGGTGAGCGTCGTTTGGTATCCCGCAAAACGCAGCCAATTTTATTTCGGGTTGTTCTTTTCTTGTTTAAACGTTTTAAATGCATAGATTGCACATTCTGGTGTTTGTTACAGAGGTTTCTATTCAACAGCATAAGTTTCATGTTTAAATGTGTCATTACTGAGCGTAATGACATTGCTAGGTGACACTTACAAAATAAAGGCCTCTGTGTTTTACAGATACAGGAGTTTTATTTTGACATGGCCTGACAGTGACGGATGATTTAACGCTGACAAACATACTGACAAACATACTGACAAATACACTGACAAACACATACTGACAAACAGGGCCGGCCTTTCCACTAGGCCGTATAGGCAGGTGCCTGGGGCGGGCTCTGGATTAAAAAAAAAAAAAAAAAAAATTAAACGTTTGGTTTTTTTGCTTGGCGGAGTTGAGTTTTTTGCGCCCCCTTCTATGTATCCAAACACTATTTTGGAATTGACAAATAAATCTAACTAAAATTGTTATATATGTGTTTTTCACATACTGAAAAACGCACTGACAAACGCACTGACAAACACATACTGACAAACACATACTGACAAACACATACTGACAAACACATACTGACAAACACATACTGACAAACACATACTGACAAACACATACTGACAAACGCACTGACAAACACATACTGACAAACACATACTGACAAACACATACTGACAAACGCACTGACAAACACATACTGACAAACGCACTGACAAACACATACTGACAAACACATACTGACAAACACATACTGACAAACACATACTGACAAACGCACTGACAAACACATACTGACAAACACATACTGACAAACACATACTGACAAACGCACTGACAAACACATACTGACAAACACATACTGACAAACACATACTGACAAACACATACTGACAAACACATACTGACAAACACATACTGACAAACACATACTGACAAACGCACTGACAAACACATACTGACAAACGCACTGACAAACACATACTGACAAACACATACTGACAAACGCACTGACAAACGCACTGACAAACACACTGACAAACGCACTGACAAACACACTGACAAACGCACTGACAAACACACTGACAAACGCACTGACAAACACATACTGACAAACACATACTGACAAACGCACTGACAAACGCACTGACAAACACACTGACAAACGCACTGACAAACACATACTGACAAACACATACTGACAAACACATACTGACAAACGCACTGACAAACGCACTGACAAACGCACTGACTAACACATACTGACAAACAGCTATTGTTCAAAAATTGGTTCTCTTTTTCATCTGTTTGCTACACACATGTAGTAGTCATTAGTGTCATATTTATGACCTTAAAGTACTTTTAAATACATGAAGTACTCTTACGCACATGCAGTACTCTTACACACATGTAGTATTTTTACACACAAATGCAGTACTTTTTACACACATTTTTCACATTACACTTATTTACACAACTAAACTACATTACACAACTTCTTCTTCTTCTTTGATGGTATTTTATGACAGTTGGTATCCATAGTGTTACATTACCGCCTCTCTTTAGACTTTATTCATTAGACTTTATTCTTTAGACCATCAAGCTATCTTGTTTTATCGCGGTTGGTATCCAAGTGAAGTGTCACATTACCGCCAGACTTCACTCTTTAGACAGACTCTAGACATTCTTTATTCTTCTCTCAAGACTTCATTTTTCAGATTCCGACTGGCTTTATTCCAGAGCTGACTCTTCTTCATCTTCCTCTCCTTCTTTGGTGTTTGGTGCTTCTGCCGTACAGCTTCATTCTTTAGGCTTTGATACTTCGCTTGGCAGCCGTATAAAGTCTAAATAAAAAGTCTAAAGAATAAAGCCTAAAGCATAAAGAATAAAATCTAAGAGAACCCAGTGTCGGGGCGATCGCAATCAAAAGCAATGGAAGGAGTACTTTTACGGACTACGACAGAGTCTGAGGACTACGAAAAGTCTGAGGAATAAAGTCTGGCGGTAATGCAACAATTGGATGCCAACCGCCATAAAACAACAACAACAACAACAACAACAACAATCAAAACAAAAAGTCACCAAACTTTGCCCAAAATTCAGAATTGGCAAAAAATGTTGTTTTTTCTGGGCGTATGACAACGCATTTTGAGATATTGCAAATCTAAAAATTGTTCCCATTTGAGCAGATAAGGACCAAATTTGAATTAGTTGTTAAAATTACAAGTTTGGACCGGTTTATGGTGAAAAAATTAAAATGGCCACGATAGCACCCCCTACAGAGTGACCTTTAAATTAACATGGACAGACAAAAAATTGTTTTACGAACATTTTAAAAATTTCGCCCAACATTCTATTTTGGTGTCCTGATCAAAAAAGCCAATCATGCGGCGTAACCGTAGCAATGACAGCAACCTCCCATGTTATCTCTATGGGGAAGGCGGTCGCGCAGGTGGCGAGAGCGCGGCTTTAATTAGGCCCGAGCGCCACAAGCTGGCGAGAGGCCTATTAATCTCGTAAGGCCGTGCGAAGCACGTAGTGCGCACGAAATCGAGCGCGAAGCGCTCGCCCACTTCCAAACACTCACTAACGCACTCCTTCACTCACGCACGCCCCGTGCATACTAATTAGTAGTAGGAAAATGGAACTTTACCGTTGTAAACGGGCGAAGCCCGTGCAAAAGTGCGCACTAAACGAGCACTTTACATTGGGATGATCCCCATATAAAGCACTAATTTGCGCTAAGTAGCTCACGAATACGTTCCTCATCTCTTGCATGTTCCGTGCATATAAGCATGTAATGCAAAAATTGAACATTATTACTGTATAGAGGGTCAAAAACACAAAGTGGGCGGAGCCCATTCAAAATTAACGAAAGTACCCGTCAGTGACCAGGGACCCACACCATGAGGTAGGAAAGCGCGAGCGCTTTCCGAAAATGTATAGTTTATGATATTTGAAAAATGGGAAACATTGTTTTCGCATCGGAATATTATTCTTTCGTCTTCTTCTTCTTCTTCTTCTTCTTCTTCTTCTTCTTCTTCTTCTTCTTCTTCTTCTTCTTCTTCTTCTTCTTCTTCTTCTCGGGACCAACCCCCCTATTTTTCACCCAGTGAACATTGACGAAAAGTCACAAAAATTTGCACACCTCTAAAAATCGTGCCTCTCTACATTCTAGCTATTTCCTTTTTCTAAAATAAAAAAAAATTGGCACATCAGCGCCCCCAAATGTACCAAAAATGCAGTAAGAGATGGGAAATGACCCAAAAAAAATCTGATCGTAGAATCATGAAATTTGGCGCAGAGGTAGATGGTGACAAGAGAAGTAAAAAATATTATTACGGCAACGCCGTCCGCCCAACCAAATGTCGGCCATATTGCTTCAAAAATGGCAAAACATGACTTGGGAGTTTTTCCAAACGTCGTACTTTTACGAACTCCTTCCAGGGCGTTAGCCCTAAAAAGCTGAAATTTGGTGAGACTCATCTTCAGGGGTGGACCATCAAAAGTTATCCACATTTTTATTCTAAGAGTCACGGTGTCTGACGCTGTCTTGCCAAGAATTCAAAATAAAATTGCTTTTTGATGGTAAAACAAAGGGGAGAAGATGTGACAGTGTCACAGATTCAGCAGGAGGCGTACTAAAAGGACAATTGGGGCGCGTTAGCGCCCCCTCCTCTTGCGGCGTGGCGAGGGCCGATCATTGCCGCTTGCGGCTATATTTGTTATTAGGCCCGAGCGCCACAAGCTGGCGAGAGGCCTATTAATCTCGTAAGGCCGTGCGAAGCACGGCTGCGAAAGTGCGCACGTAGTGCGCACGAAATCGAGCGCGAAGCGCTCGCCCACTTCCAAACACTCACTAACGCACTCCTCCACTCATGCACGCCCCGTGCATACTAATTAGTTGTAGGAAAATGGAACATTACCGTTGTAAACGGGCGAAGCCCGTGCAAAAGTTCGCACTAAACGAGCACTTTACATTGGGATGACGACCGCGAATTCGCGGTCGTCATCCCCATATAAAGCACTCATTTGCGCTAAGTAGCTCACGAATACGTTCCCCATCTCTTGCATGTTCCGTGCATATAAGCATGTAATGCAAAAATTGAACATTATTACTGTATAGAGGGCCAAAAACACAAAGTGGGCGGAGCCCACTCAAAATTATCGAAAGTACCCGTCAGTGACCAGGGACCCACACCATGAGGTAGGAAAGCGCGAGCGCTTTCCGAAAATGTATAGTTTATGATATTTGAAAAATGGGAAACATTGTTTTCGCATCGGAATATTATTCTTTCTTTCTTTCTTTCTTTCTTTCTTCTTCTTCTTCTTCTTCTCGGGACCAACCCCCCTATTTTTCACCCAGTGAACATTGACGAAAAGTCACAAAAATTTGCACACCTCTAAAAATCGTGCCTCTCTACATTCTGGCTATTTCCCTTTTCTAAAATAAAAAAAATTGGCGCGTCAGCGCCACCAAATGTACCAAAAATGCATTGAGAGATGGGAAATGACCCAAAAAAAATCTGATCGTAGAATCATGAAATTTGGCGCAGAGGTAGATGGTGACAAGAGAAGTAAAAAATATTATTACGGCAACGCCGTCCCCCGAACCAAATGTCGGCCATATTGCTTCAAAAATGGCTAAACATGACTTCGGAGTCTTTCCAAACGTCGTACTTTTACGAACTCCTCCCAGGGCGTTGGCCCTAAAAAGCTGAAATTTGGTGAAAATGCTACTGAGGAGTGGGACATCAAAAGTTATCCAAATTACATTGATACCTCTCACGGTCTCTGTGCGGCGAAGCCGCAAACTGTAACTAAAATTTCAGAAATCTCCCATATTTAAAATTTCTGCCGTTTGCGCAGATAAAGTCCGAATTGCGTCAAATTAGAATCAGTTGTTAAACTCTTTGCCCTAAACCTACTTGAAGTGAAATAAATTCATTTGGCGCCACAGCGCCCCCTACAGATTTTATATGGAGGTTAAATGTTTAGTTTTGCGAAATTATATGAAATTTGACACACAACTCAATTTTAGCATCCCCATCAAAAAAGTCAATGAGACCCATGTCATAATTGTTATGGCGTTGCCGTAACGATGACCGAAACCTCCCATGTTATTCCAATGGGGCCAGAACATGTTTACACTTTAGACTTTCACAAACTCCTCCCAGGGCGTCAGCCCTATTAACCTGAAATTTGGTGAGACTCATCTTCAGGACCATCAAAAGTTATCCACATTTTCATTCAAAGAGTCACGGTGTCTGTGCGGCAAAGCCGCACATTTTGCCAAGAATTCAAAATAAAATTGCTTTTTGATGGTAAAACAAAGGGGAGAACATGTGACAGCGTTACAGATTCAGCAGTAGGCGTGATAAAAGGACAATTGGGGCGCGTTAGCGCCCCCTCCTCTTGCGGCGTGGCGGCGGTGTGGCGGCGGCGTGGCGAGGGCCGATCATTGCCGCTTGCGGCTATATTTGTTTTTCTTTTTGATTTATGTAGGTTGTTTTATCATTGTTCATTGTTTTCTGTTGCACTGAACCACCAAAACAAGTTCCTATGTTTGTGAATTCTGTTCATCGACAATGGCAGATGACAATGCTAGATGTTCATCACTGTGACAGTCATAGACAGACCCTGAATTTATGCTATGTCATCAAAATGTTGAAAATTTTGGAGACAAGGCGACTGAAGAGAAATTCAAGTAAACCATTATATATTCAATTAATAATTTATATCAGATCTAAATGCTAATGGTTTTTATAGTATAACAAAAAATGCTTTTGAATTTCAAGGGTAGTTGTCAATTACAAAGGATGGGGATACAAATTTTAGCTGCATTAAAAGTTAAATAAATTAAAAGTTTAAATAAACTAAAAGTTAAATTAACTAAAAATTAAAACAATATTCTTGCAATAATCCTTACTCTACTGAAATAACATTATACACCACTTCAGTTTTGCTTCCAATTATGGTTGTGTGAATTTTCTCATTTTTATGAGTGACCTTGAAGACTTGTTGTGTGTGTGTATGTGAATTTTAACTAAATACATTTTAGCTGTCTCCCATTTGTATTTATTATTACTGGCCAATATAAAGTATCATCTGAAACCTATCAATAAAAGAGCTTTTTTGTGACTATAATTGTATTTATTTTCTTTTACAACTTATTTTAAAGATAAACTATTTACAGACGAAGTACTCTTGTTTCACCTCCAAGACGTATGGGGGCAGTATTGTGCAGGCAGCGGCACAGCGCCACAGCTTTGACATAAATAGAAGAAGGTTCATTCAGCCATTACACTTTTCTCACTCTTCTCACAGAGGAACAGCGGAGGACAGGTCATTTGCACACTGACAACATGCTGACCGTGAGGGTTGCTTCAGCTTTGGCCAGAGCTCTGCCAAGAAGAGCTGGATTTGTAAGTGCTTCATTCAACTTCTGGGTGTTTGGTGGTGGTTATTTATGGTTAAGTATTGCAGTTTTTTGCATCACGTTAAGGGCAATGTCGCAGGCCGCGCAAGCTAAAGCTAACCTGTCATATGGGACATTGCGTACAAGTCACCCTGAAATCTTTCTGTGATGCATCGTGCAATCTGCAGTGTCAAAATTCTTGAAATGTTTCGTATTTTGCCGTTTGCCCTTGAACCAGACCGATTGTTTCGAGTGTTCGGGGCAAACCCATTAGGACTTTGCGATAAAGCTAACATTGCTAAATGCTAACGGCCCATTCAGCCATGTGAAGGTCAGAAAGCATGAAGCGCACCCTCTCTGCGTCGCACGGAAGTTTTTGCAACACTGTGACTGCGCATTTAAAAGGCTTCATGTGCATTATTAGTTTGTTTTGTAAATGCATTCAATTAAAGTCTGTCATTGACCGTAGGTCTCAAAGACGATCCCCGCTGTCTGCGTTGGGGTCAACCACCTCCACACACACAGACCATGGCTGCAGAAAACCGGTGAGGAAAGACAACATTAGACTCATGACTATTTACAACCAAATGCCTTTTGATCATTTCAACACAAAATTATGATTCAACTCGACGTCAGCCATTTTGCCATGTCTTTCAAAGTTTACAAAGACCCTGCCTTTCAAATGATTCACTATTTGAAATTCATCATTGATTAAAAAAAGTTTTTTTTTTCTTTTAAATGATCAGTTGCAGCTTTTAATTTGAATAGGCATGTTTATGTTTTTAAACTTTTGAGGTCATAGCAATTGAAAACAATGCTTATTTTGCGCCGGCCAACTTGTAGGACTGAAAACACATTTGGTTTTTCCAGGCACAGCGGAGGTGTCCTCCATCCTGGAAGAGAAGATCATGGGAGCAGACACTTCTGCTGATTTGGAGGAGACTGGACGTGTGCTGTCCATTGGTGACGGTATTGCCAGGGTGTACGGCCTGAGGAACGTCCAGGCTGAGGAGATGGTAGAGTTCTCCTCAGGACTGAAGGTATGATAAACAAGCTGTTGCACACATGATTTAAACATGGAAACTTGACACAGAATTTTCTTTGTATATATTTTTTTATTAGGGCATGTCTCTGAACTTGGAGCCTGACAATGTTGGTGTTGTGGTCTTTGGTAATGACAAACTCATCAAAGAAGGTGATGTTGTCAAGAGAACTGGAGCCATTGTGGATGTTCCTGTTGGAGTGGAGCTGCTGGGCCGTGTAGTGGATGCTCTGGGAAATGCCATTGATGGAAAGGTTTGTGCCTGAACTTAATTTTACAATTTGGATCATTTCAATGACTAGAGGATCACATGTTCCCCATTTAATTCATCAAGGGTCCCCTGGGTGCCTCCGAGCGCAGACGTGTGGGTCTGAAGGCCCCTGGTATCATCCCCCGTATCTCTGTGAGGGAGCCCATGCAGACTGGTATCAAGGCTGTGGACAGTTTGGTTCCCATCGGTAGAGGCCAGCGAGAGCTGATTATTGGTGACAGGCAGACTGGGTAAGAACTTTTGGAAAGGGCATTAAAGAAAGACATTTTTTTTTAACCATTCACTTTTGTATCTTCAGAAAAACTGCCATTGCCATTGATACCATTATCAACCAGAAGCGGTTCAATGATGGAACTGATGAAAAGAAGAAGCTGTACTGTATCTATGTGGCCATTGGACAGAAGAGGTCCACTGTGGCTCAGCTGGTGAAGAGGTTGACTGACGCTCATGCCATGGAGTACACCATTGTAGTGTCTGCTACTGCCTCTGATGCCGCTCCTCTGCAGTACTTGGCCCCGTACTCTGGCTGCTCCATGGGAGAGTACTTCAGAGACAATGGCAAACACGCCCTCATCATTTATGATGATTTGTCCAAGCAGGTGAGCCCTCCTAACGTAATGTCTAAAGGCTGATATTGGGAGAATGTGTTGACTCTTCTTCGTTTGCTCTCTTAGGCTGTTGCCTACCGTCAGATGTCCCTGCTGCTGCGTCGTCCTCCTGGTCGTGAGGCTTATCCCGGTGATGTGTTCTACCTGCATTCCCGTCTGCTGGAGAGAGCCGCCAAGATGAACGACAACTTCGGCGGCGGCTCCCTCACTGCCCTTCCTGTGATTGAGACCCAGGCTGGTGATGTGTCTGCCTATATCCCTACTAATGTCATCTCCATTACTGACGGGCAGGTTTGTTGAGCACCTTTTGACTAAAAATGTGTTTAATTTACTGCTGTGCTGACAATTTGACTCTGCTCTAGATCTTCTTGGAGACAGAGTTGTTCTACAAGGGTATTCGTCCAGCTATCAATGTAGGTTTATCTGTGTCCAGAGTAGGCTCCGCTGCCCAGACCAAGGCTATGAAGCAGGTATGTTTGCCTACTTACATTTTAAGTGACTGTTATAATGTTAAACTTATTGAAATGTGTTGCTATGTAGGTGGCTGGTACCATGAAGCTAGAGCTGGCCCAGTACCGTGAGGTGGCAGCCTTCGCTCAGTTTGGATCTGACTTGGACGCTGCCACTCAGCAGCTGCTTAACAGAGGTGTTCGGTTAACCGAGCTGCTCAAGCAGGGACAGTACTGTAAGTACGGGCATTTCATCTGAATTTACATAGTAGTTGTGTTCAGATTGTAATCCCTGTGTCTACTTGTAGGTCCTATGGCTATTGAAGAGCAGGTAACTGTCATCTACGCTGGTGTCAGAGGTTACCTTGACAAAATGGAGCCTAGCAAGATCACAAGGTTTGAGACTGCTTTCCTGCAGCATGTCCTCAGCCAGCACCAGGACCTGCTTTCAGCAATCCGGTAGGGTTTGTTTCCCTATTAAACAATTTTCTTCATGTGACATATTGAGACACCCCCATTTTAATTTTTTTTTTTTTTTTACCATCCAGGGCCGACGGTCAAATTTCAGAGACATCAGATGCTAAATTGAAGCAGGTTGTTCTGAACTTCTTGTCCAGCTTTGAGTAAACGAAGCACTTGTGATCAGTGTGCTTAACCTGTCCTGTTCCTGTTATTATTTGTGACACAGTGAAGGCCACAACCTCCATGTACAGATTTCCCCAAATAAAATTTTACAGCCTAAAGATTGCAAAATTCTGCTCATTGTAGAGGTTGTGCCCTTAAAGCATATTTCCAAAAGGTAGAACGGTCCATGAAAGACATGTTTAGATTTCAGTGACAGACTTCTATTGTGGGAAAAAAAACATTTGTCCATAAAATGTTAAAGATATTAGCTTGTGACTGTGAGGAAGGTTTGGGCCCAGTTTACTTTGCTTTAGCCCAAATGGAGTGTTTGATACAATGGTAATAAATTATACTCTAAAACAAGCCTAATTGGTTTTATTCTCTTTGTCCCACTTGTCAATATGCACCATGTATACATGGACAAAGTGACCATACACTGTCCTTTGGAAAGAATCAAAACTCCAGTAGAGGTTACTGCCATTGCGTAGTCTGGGCCTTTTGAAGGTTAGGGAACATTCAAACTAGAATTAAAATGTTTGATTTGAGCTTAGTGATATATGAACTTAAGTAGAAGGAAAAATCAAACTAACACTATTGTCCCTTTTGCTATTCTAAATGCAAACGCCTTGGATAAAATTAATTACCTGGTTTCTCCGATCACAATTACAAACGAGATAGAAATTACTAGTGGGCTTAAAATGTGATTTATTAAATGGCATGGTCCAAAATGTTTACAGTAGCTATTGGGTGAGTGTAATCTCCCTTCTACTCTTGGCCTATTAGTGCGCCATGTGACAGAAGGACAGCTGTGAATGCAGACTATTGTGGAGGTCAGTGACAAGGACCATGCTCCAAGGAGGAACTGGACTGCATAGAAATGGTGCACAATAGAACAGTTTTAAATGGTAAGATGGACTCAGTGCTTCATCTTGTATTTATTTTTAATCCTTTTTTAATTGTTTGCTACTTTGGAATGCAACACTGAAATTGTCCCATTGCAGGACACCAAGGTTTTCTTAAAAAAAAACATACCGGGAAATGTCCAGATTAATGTGTATGATGACAGATTTATGTATTCAAATAAACACTGCACAAAGCACCTGCCAAGTTATTTTAGTACTAAATATCTCATCCCAGACTACTCAAATGGAATCAAGTTATTTTTTCAGTGGTTGTATTTTTTTTTCTTACATAGTTGTCAAATATATTGTCAAATTTGGGTCTACTACATTCAGTCTGACAAAATAACTCTTTGTATCCAAATTCAATTACCTCATGTCACGTAACTTCAGCAAACAAGACATCTCATTGGTTTTCCTGTGAGAGTTTATAAAATGCACATTCTTAAAAATGTAAAAGTTGAGACACAGGCACAGATTTCACAAGTACATAAACTCTGAGGCTGGGAAACGCTATATTTTATTTAACGTTATTGACGCCTAAGACGTTATGGGAATGTGACTTGTCTCACCTATGCCTGTCCTGTGTATAATTGGATTGCAACCATAAGCTCTGGCCTTGGTGGCACCTGTTTGCTGGGAAAATAACCTGTCTCTGATGTTTAGAAACAGCCCCTTAAGCAAAGTGCCATTGGTAAATCTAGATATATAAAAAAATGAAATAATCTAAAAGTAGAAGACTGCAAAAACATAAGTAAAATAATAAGTTTATTATTCTACAAGTTAGTCTATGACAGAACGTAAATATGTTCCATTAAGACACATGGAGAATAATTTCCACATTCAAGCAGCTCCAGCTGCCAGACTTGCCTGAGTTTTGTGTATTTGCATGTTGGTGGTTTCAATGGTTTGCCTACAAAGTGACCGACCCACCCAAAGCATTGTCCGCACACGGCACTTCTCAAGTTTCTCCTTTTACTGCCATGAAAACCAGTTATGATGATGGTTTTGTGTTGTGCAATAATGATCTAACACTTTGTTCAAATAAAAACACCATTTAATCGTTGCATTGCTCAAACCAAAACAAGTACAGCATTTGCATGTAGTAAAAATTAAAATCCTTACAATGATTATATTAAAAACAATAAAACATAATTCAACCGCCCCAGCACCAATTATTAGTCTAAGGCAAAAAATAAATTATTTCTTGGGTCAATCTTCTTTGGGTTACAGAAGTCCGGGTGTACATTTTCACAGGTTCTACAGGGCCACTGCAAGCGCACACAGATGATCATTATGTACGAGGCAAAAGGAATTCATTCATTCACGATGGCAACACAAGCTTTCTGTACATTCGTAACCACATTTCCGCAAAGTGAAAAAAAATAGAGTCGCGTTTTTGTCAGGAAATAAACCGTAAATCAACCATGATTTGCGTTTGTCTCGCGATAAAATCAACAAATAACACAAAACAAAAAAGTCATGACATAGTGGAAAGGTTCGTCACCCGTAGTGCGCACAGTACGGCTGAAGGCAAACTGTGATTCAGAAGTTCTTTGGAGAGTGGGAACACGTTTGAGGTTCACTCCGTGCTGCCGTAGTGGTTTTCTCTTGCTGGGTTTTCTTGTAAACTGGTGTGCGAGGCCGCCTCTTCTTCTTGTGACACCGCTCGATCAATGGGCTGCTCGAAGAAGTTAGTCACACAAACAACCTGCAGAAAGTAAAATGAAGAATTGGAACTTCCCAGTATATTTGTTGTTTTACTGTGGGAAGGTTTCAAGTGGAAGTTGGGCGAGCAATAATTTCAAGTTGAACTGAAAAGGATCATGAGCAATGTAGTTAGTTACTTCTGCATTTTGCCCCAGGCCGCAGCAAAAAACACATGCGTTTGATTTGTGACGGGTACTCTGAGAATAAATGTTTACAAATGTACATCTACAAATGTATTATGAGTAAAACTATTTCAATATTGTAATAGAGTCACAATCTTATGTTAAATCCCATTGAACGATTTCACTTTTTGTGTTTACGAAGGTGAATTGTATGTAACTTTTTTGATGGAGGGTCTGGCATCAGTCCACAGAATGGCATTAAACACGTATCTGCATGGAGACAAGTAGGTGGTGCCACCAGGTTACAGGTCAGATCTGTGGAGAGGCAACCTTACTCACAGTAACAAGATACAAAGGTTTAATGCTCTACGACTGTGAAACTTTAGAGTCAACGTTAAAGCGTCGCCATGGAGACAAGCAGGTAGTGGACCCTCCCACCAGAAAAGTGGCATAGTGTATCGTTAAATCAACATCCATCAACAGTGTTGAACTTACATTTAAAATGGCAACCAGTCCTCCCAGCAGGAGTCCAGTCAGCACGTCACTCCAGTGGTGCTTGTAGTCAGACACTCGGGACAGTCCCACGTAAAGAGCAGCCGCAATCAGGAAAAACTGGAAGGTGGGGCGCAGGAGCCTGGTCCAGTTTGATTTCAGCCTGGCTTGAATGTACAACTGCAGTAGACCAAAGGAAAAACATCAGTATTGTATAGAGGCCTGTGGAGCAAAGTCATAATGTCTGTGTATAATAACTATTGCTATAACTATAACTATTAGTCAATGGAAATGTACCAAAATAACTTACAACAAGAAACATCATGCAGTACATCGAAAACGATGAATGGCCGGAGTAAAACGAAAGCCTGCAACAGACCAAAATTATATCACTTAATTATGAAACCAATGATTGTGCAGTGTAACATTTCTTTCATTCTGGTACAGTGCTTAGAGACCCATTCACGTGGCTGTTGTTTTCTTTGGCGCGTAAAAAATGCAGACTTGTGTATAAATGGTTGAGCATGACCCTAATATTCCAAAGTAACCAAGCCTGAAGGCACAAACAACAAGGGTGTATTATGTCGAAAATACAGGAAGTAATCTCAATGGAAAGATGACATCATTAAGTTCCTATCTCCACTATTATAGCGTGTACCAATAGATAGGATATAGTTCTGTAATTCAAATTATTAACAGCATCAAGGCAACACTTTTTTTTCTTTTTGGCTTATCCTATTAAATCTATTCAAACACAGTACACAGAGTCAGCTTTATATAAGCTGGTATTTGCAAGCCAGCAAAACACAGTCTAGACAAAACAACATGACACCATTTTACAGATCGTTTTGATTGTGACATTTATACTTTTTTTTAAACTTTAAGAAAAAAAGTACAGAATTTCAATGGGTCATGCCATAATTTTACACAAATAACTGAATGATCTACAATGTTTTTGCTGGAGTAATGTCCTTGCTAAGATGCCTAGAATAACAAATAATACTTATAAATAAATAGAATGAGTAAGAAAGTTGCAAATATATGGTTTGTCAACTAAATCATAAGATAAGATAATCCTTTATTGTCCACACATGGGGAAATTTCATTGATACAACGCAGTAGATACAGAGGAAAAGGACAGATCACAGAATATAGGAAGTTTAAAAAACACTCTCAATAGAAGAACTCTTATAAAACAAAAACTCCTATAGACAAACCTCCCATTTCCCAACAAGGGATGGAGGGAAAAAATTAGGATGTCCGCCGGGATAACGTGACGATCTCCGGGTAAGACGATGGTTTTCCGCAGTTTCATGAGTTCCTCCTTTGTATAAACGCACCGGCGCCGATCCGAATCTCCGGTTTTACGTTCGGTGCTTCCACCGTACAGCTTTATTCTTCAGGCTTCATTCTATAGGCTTTAATATGTCCACTGATGTCGCCGCTTGGTAGCCGTGCGTCTACGAGACTGGACGAGGACAGGAGACCACCCCCACCCTCATCTCGTCACTCTGATCACTCTGACTCCCCACAAGCAGACCCCCATCACTCGGACTCCCATTTAGCGCCTTTAGCCTGTTTTCTATATCTGCCCAATCAAGCTCCTTTGTTCCAAGGAATCTCCCTGCAGCTTTAGCAATGATCCTGATCCTTTCAGTTCTGCTTTGAGTCTGAGCAGCACAGTTTACAACATCCACCATAAAGAGTACAAAATCCTCTCTATCCACAACCAGGGTATTCTCATTAATTCTGGAACCTGCACACTTGGGACCTCCACTCTTGAAACCTTCACACTTCTTGGGAGCCACGCTGGCCTTTCTCATTTCGCCCTGGCTGGGAGCAGCGCTGGCTCCTCTCTCTGTATTTACTCTAAACTCGTTACTTGAAACTTTCTTGACTGCATCTGCATAGGATATACCTTGAGAGACCTTTATTTTCTGCACCTCAGCAGCTCTTTTGCTAAACCTGCATCCCCCGTAGGCAGAGCTATGTTCTTCCCCACAGTTACAGCACTTCAGTTTTGCACCCACGTCACACTTCCCATACTCATGATCTCCTGCACATTTACCACACCTTTGCCTCCCTCTACAGACCGCTGCAATATGCCCAAAGCGCTGGCACTTAAAGCAACGCAGGGGCGGCGGAACATATGGCCTGACGCTATAGCACATGTACCCAATGAACACCTTACTAGGCAGGCACCTCCCTTCAAGTGTTACCATTACCGACAAGCTGTCACATCTTACCCCAGACCGGGTCAACCGCCTAGCGTCCACCACCGTAGCTCCAGTCAAATTCTCCTTAACTTCATCCACAGACGTCGCCGTAGGGACACCTACGATAACTCCTCTGACCGTGTTTCTTTCAGCATTAGACACAAGAATGTCCTTTCCACCCAGACGTTTAGTTCCAATCGCCTTCCGTTGCTGAGCCGCGTCCTTGCACACGACCAGCAGCGAGCCATCTCTAAGGACACTCGCACTCTTGATCACTCCCACAGCTACAGTTAGGCTCTTTGACAATGCCACTGAATTCCACTCCTTAAAGGATGCACTATCCTGTGCAAGCTTTATGATCACCTTACAGTCTCTGCTCTCACCCCGGATATCAATAGCTTCAGCCTCATCCTGCTGCTCATTCCCAGAACCCTCGGACGAGCTGAGTATAAAGCTATGAAGCTGATCTGCACTGAGTCAAATGCATCTGTGGAGTCTTCATTACACAAACACGCCACTGCCAGGACGTAAATGGCGCTTGGTTAAAAGTGAATACAAAAGCCCACAATATATGTCGATCTTTATGATTTTAGACATTACAAACAATCATTTCCCCGGTGCAGTGCCCCCATGTCAGGTCCTGGACCTGTAAAATTATGTACTCGGGTGTAGGGCGCTCGTGTGTGTTGGAGCTCATGCCATGATGTATGGGTGATGTATGGGTGATGTATGGGTGATGTATGGGTGATGTATGGGTGATGTATGGGTGATGTATGGATGATGTATGGATGATGTATGGATGATGTGTGTGCGTAAAATATATCGCTTTTTGGCTGTGCCAAACACGATCTGGGCGTCAGACGGATGTTTTGTGTTCTGTGTGTTTTACCGAGTTTGTCCAAAGGATGACAAAAGGTTAGAAACCGGGCATAAAACTTAAGTGCACACAATGAGCACGTGAGAAGAGTGACTGTATGCAAAGTTCCCACGTAGAGAATCAACTTAGAGGAGCAGAGAACGTGTGACTATAACAGAGAGGCTGCTCCTCCTGTCTCCGGGCAGCTGTGGCACGGAGCACGGCTGGTGTTTGAGCCCATGATGCACTACAGCTACACCATGGAGCAAGTAAAGGGTTTATCCTACATTTTGTGAATGATGCGTAACAGGAAAGGTGCTGCTAAACGCAGTGTCTTGTCTTGTAATAAACACACACGTAAGACCTTGTTTTAAAGGCCAGGAAACACTTCAACATCTATTTCAGGCTTTTATGTAGTTCTAAACTGTCAACTCATCCAAGCCCGTTCTTGTGCGTCCTGACCGTGGTGCTGAAAGTGAACTGCTCAAGTCACTTTGAATCGGCCACTAAACTACGACTTTTTTCTCGTTATTTAATGACTTTTTTCTTGTTATTTAATTTTAGTTTATTGACTTTTTTCTGACTTCAACTTTTTTTCTCATCAATTAACGTCTTTTTTCTCATTAATTAATTACATTATTCTCGTAGTGCAGCGTTTGTTTGTTTTTTGTTGGCCCTTATCCTCGTATAATGTACTCATCGTACATTATAGTTCCAATAATAACAGATAAAGACCATTTTAAAACTATTCAGGCAAAGGTTTTAGTTTTAGTTATAGTATCGATTAGTATCTGGGAATCCTTTTTCCCCAAATACTTTACAGAGCAGGACAAAGCCATAAAAATCTGGGCTGCACTTATCAACTCGCTTTACATTTTGATTTCAATACCTGGCATCATCCACCAGAGATGGCTCTCCAGTGCAGGTGAAGTTCTCGATATAGACCCCGGTCTTGCAGTTGATCTTGTCCCAGGACGGGTTGCATACGGCCAGGAAGTTGGGCCGCAAGCGTCCAATAGAGTTCTTGGTTAAATCGGTCAGCGATTGGCTGGCTGCAGCTCCGAAGATGTAACTCCCCACGGCTTTGTAGACACACACTACATATCTCATCCCCGAAGAATGGTTCCTGATGCGGGACAGGTAAACAGAAAGGCACTCACCGCACACAACCTGCAAACACAGGAGTGGTGAAAAACAAGTTGGAAATGTCAAAGGGAAAGGTTGGACTGGTGTCATTAAAAAGGTGCACTATCTAACTTTTCTGACACTTCCTCGTCGCCATTGAGATGCTATCGTTTATCCAGGAATTTAGCAATGTATTAGCATGACCAGCACTTCCTCCTACATTATGTTTGAATACAGAAGGCTCTGGAATCGGGTCCATACAGGGGCCTAAAAAAGACCTCCTAACTTCGAACCACAGCCGCTAATTTATGAACAAAATATACCATACTATAAACTTCTTTTACCTCAGATTGACAGTGTAGTAAATCATCTCAATTTCTCAATTGTCTCCCCCTGTTTAACTTGTAAACTTACATGTTTGTTTAGACACGAACGGACAATATCGTAAATCGGAGAGACGGGCTATGGTTTCAGATCAAAACCCAAAATCAAAACACTGGAGTAATACAGATAGAGCAAGAACATATCTACGAGACAAGCACATGGGAGACCTTCTACCAGAGAAGTTACACGGTGCACCTTTAGCCGATAAACAGACAACGTTATACTTGCCACGATCAACGAAAATGGGATCAGAACTCCTCCAAGCAGCTGGTAGGATATCGTCTCCTCCTTGAGTGGATATCGGATGGATTCATCGCTGCAGAAGAATCCTCGATTGAAGTGGTAGTGTTGAGTAGTGAGGATAAGAAATGGTAGTGCGACTGTCAGAAGAAAGACAACAAAGAAAATGGACTTTAGGATACAGCGAGTATTGCCATTAGATTTGCAATAGAGTTCGACAAAAAAGTAGGCTTCTGTTCGGAGTGCGCATTGTAAACTTCGGGAGCGTTAATTAACATTTTAAAATATGAACTATCAAACTTGGACAAGAATGACATGAATTTCAGAGCATGTCTGAGGTGTAAAGTAAAAGTACAGCCAGATTTGTCTCCAAAAAGACACAACCTATTTGGTTCTTTGCAGAGGATAATCTATTGAAATGGAGCCTTTGCGGTTTCATAATCGCACCAAGTCAAGTGATACATTGTGCCGCCTTGTTTTATAGCATCAAATGAGGAGTTCAATATAAACATGACGCAAACAGTTTTCCATTTGTAAAGTTGATAGTGAAGTGTTGCTTGGAAAAGAGGGCTGAACCAGTTTGGAACAGAGGTGTTAAGTTACACATATCATGTCTTTGTAACGTGTATTTAGGCAAATCAGACAAAACAGTGGAATGACTTTCATTAATCTCGTTTTGCCAACACTCAAAACGTTTCATTCTTTCGTGTTTATTGTCCTATTTGTCCACAATGGCATTTTAACAGTATTTGCCAACAATTACCCATTAAAGCCATTATGCATCCAACTATCATGCCCATGTACAGTCAGCAACCACAAAGCACTGACTCAACAAAATAAGTGCCAATTCCATCATCATCATTGTGTGCAGGGCAATTTGCCAATTGGAAACTAGCAATTAAAACAACTGTGCATCCAACTACCATGCCCATGTATAGTCAACAACCGCAAAGCACTGACTCATTTCGACTTATATAGGTTGTGTTATCATTGTTCATCGTTTCAAGTTGCACCGAATCAAGTTCCTATGTTTGTGAATTCTGTTCATTGACAATGGCCATTTCTGATTCTTATTCTGATTCTAAACAAAATAGGTGCCAATGACATCATTATCATTGTGTACAGAGCAATTTGTCACAACTTGCCTTGTATTATTAGCTTCAGGTTCAAAGTCCTTGTAAAGATTGCACGAGCAGTTCATTCCTGCGGTGTCATACATTACACGTTTGTTTACTTTCCGAAGCTGTATAATACGGGAATAAAAGTCACGGGGATAGTTTCCATTTCAACGTTAAAAAAAGCTTCCTGCGCAATTGACTTTCGACTGAGCCAATGGTGTAAAAATAACTGTCTGTGGCACTTTTTGACAGGCTCAAAAAAGGCAGCGGGGGCTTACCGAGGACGAGCGAGCTGACATCCAGGAGGACCAGCGGGATCCCGGAGGCTTCGAACATGTCGCGCAGTCGTTTCGCTCTCGGCTGCTGCTGCTGCTCCGCGCGGGCAAACGCGATCCTCCGCCGGCTGTCGTTCCTGGTGAGGGTCCTCCGGGTGGGTTTGGGCGAGACCAGCCGCTGCCTATCGGGCGCACATGTCTCGCTATTCGCGCACAAGAGTTAAATAGAGCAGCAGCGGCCGCGTCATTGCACTGATTGTACTTTCTGTGGGGGGGAGAAGAAGAGGAGGAGGAGGAGGGCGCCGCGGTCTCTGTCGCGCGCTCTATTCGGGGATGTCCCACTTCACGTCACGTCACTGCACAGACACGAGACGGAGCGCTACGGAAACACCACAAACTATAGCTATATGCACTAGTCTAACACGAGAACAAACCTCTCACCCGTTAAAGGTGTCAAAGTTCATCGTAGCGCGAGCCGTGGCGGACGCTTCAGCTCATAAGCGCGTATCCGAGTCCAGACGCGAGACCGTGTGTGTATGTGTGCGTGTGTTACCGGGGAACTCGGCAAACTGACGGCGCTGTATTTAGGTGGGTTTAACGGTGCCTTCAGGGAGTGGTGGCGACACCGGTGGATTTTACGCGCCGTTACGCACCATTAAGCGCCATTACGCCACCAATGCCTTAAACAAATCTACCATACCGTTGTTTTCGGCTTCTTTGCTTCGATTCTACACAAACAATAATAACTAAATGACAAGGACAACTCAACTTAACGACACTGCTGGTGGAAAGTGGTATTTCCTAGGTGCACCTGAAGGCCGCTGCTAAGGGCAAAATAGCAGCACGCGCTCGTCCTATGGCGTGGCTGAACGCGTCTGCCGATCCGCGTGGCTCCGCCCACAGAGAAGCGCACACGCCGCAGCTTTCATCAGAACTGCTCCCTTTAGTTTTCATTTAGCTCATAGACATTTCTAGTGGGATGCGGGCCTATTGTCCAGTTTGGAATGATGGTTGGGGTTGAGCCAATAAGGTTAAAAACATGAATAAAAATGAATTATAAGATAACCTTTATTTGTTTCCACGGGAGGGTCTACAGAGCCGCGGCGCGCGGCCGAAACTGCTAGGCTATTTCGTGCCGCGGCTCCTGAAACTGCTGGGCTATTTGACCGCGCCGGGTTAGGGTTAAGGTTAGGGTTAGGGTTAGCCATGAGGCTATATGGCCGTGCCGCAGCTCCTGAAACTCTGTAGCCACGGCCTCGTTCCACAATGGGGAAATTCCAGTGTTGCAGTGTTGCATGTTATGCATAGAAGTATAATAATAAAAAACATAACTATTTAAAGTCCCCACACACGTTCTCAGTTTCTATTTGGCCTATTTGTCCATGTGTACCATCTGATAGGCCACCACAAGTGCAGTGTAGGGGAAATGTCTTTTCAGAAGTAATTAGTTGCACTTACAACTTATTTACTGTTTTAAATGTAACACCAGCAATAGAATGAGCAACATATCCCCAATGCTACAAGCTGGAAAATGCATTTTCACAGCAGTGCTTTACTCTACTACGACGGAGTATAAGGGCCAACCAAGAAAAAAAAAAGCGCTGCACTATGAGAATAAAGTCATTAATTAATGAGAAAAAAGACGTTAATTAATTAGAAAAAAGTCGAAGTCAGAAAAAAGTCGTAAATTAACGACAATAAACTCATTAAATAACGATAAAAAGTCAATAAATAACGATTAAAAAGTCATTAATAAATGAGAAAAAAACTCCTTAATTAATGAGAAAAAAACTCCTTAATTAACTAGAAAAAAGTCGTAGTTTAGGGGCCGATTCAAAGTGATGTGAGCAGTTCACTTTCAGCACCACGGTCAGGACGCACAAGAACGGGCTTGGATGAGTTGACAGTTTAGAACTACATAAAAGCCTGAAATAGATGTTGAAGTGTTTCCTGGCCTTTAAAACAAGGTCTTACGTGTTTGTTTATTACAAGACAAGACACTGCGTTTAGCAGCATTTTTCCTGTTACGCATCATTCACAAACTGTAGGATAAACCCTTTACTTTCTGTAGCTGTAGTGCATCATGGGCTCAAACAGCAGCCGTGCTCCGTGCCACAGCTGCCCGGAGACAGGAGGAGCCTCGGTCTTATATTCACATATGTTCTGCTCCTCTATAGTGTTGTTTCTCTACGTGGGCACTTTGCATACAGTCACTCTTCTCACGTGCTCATTGTGTGAACTTAAGTTTTATGCCCGGATTCTAACCTTTTGTCATCCTTTGGACAAACTCTGTAAAACACACAGAACACAAAACATCCATTGATAGAAGTGTTGCTTGGAAAAGAGGGCTGGAGCCTGTAACATGGTGCTGAAAGTGAACCACCTATCTGCCTTTATTCTCTTTAAATTATGAGATTTTTCTCGTTATTTAACTGGAATAAAGTCATTAATTAATGAGAATTTTCTCGTTAACTAACGAGAAAAAAATCATTAATTAATTACTTTATTCTCGTAGTGCCCCCACATTGTTTTTTTTTTTGGTTGGCCGTTATACTCCGTCGTAGAATACACATTTTTGCAGTGTTCCACAACTTATATTACTGGTTATAAATGTGACATGGTTTGTCCTGTATGGTTTGCTGAAATACAGCAAACCATACAGGACAATACAGCCTATAATCATTCTCAAAAGTGCAGCAGTTACACACGTTCAGATTGTGCCCTAATCTGCCGTAAAAAGAAAAAAGGAAAAGTGGTTTCAACAAAATTACATTGTTATGGATACAGTAGATTACGACGGAGTATAAGGGCCAACCCAAAAAAAAACAATGCGGGGCACTATGAGAATAAAGTGATTAATTAATGACTTTATTCTCGTTAAATAACAAGAAAAATCTCATAATTTAAAGAGAATAAAGGCAGATACGCGGTTCACTTTCAGCACCATGTTACGGGCTGGATGTTATGTATGGATGATGTATGGATGATGTATGGCTGATGTATGGCTGATGTATGGATGATGTATGGATGATGTATGGATGATGTATGGGTGATGTATGGATGATGTATGGGTGATGTATGAGTGATGTATGGATGATGTATGGATGATGTATGGGTGATGTATGGATGATGTATGGGTGATGTATGGATGATGTATGGATGATGTATGGGTGATGTATGGATGATGTATGGGTGATGTATGGATGATGTATGTATGATGTATGGATGATGTATGTATGATGTATGGGTGATGTATGGGTGATGTATGGATGATGTATGAGTGATGTATGGATGATGTATGGGTGATGTATGAGTGATGTATGGATGATGTATGGGTGATGTATGAGTGATGTATGGATGATGTATGGGTGATGTATGGGTGATGTATGGATGATGTATGGGTGATGTATGGGTGATGTATGGATGATGCATGTGCGTAAAACTTATCGCTTTTTGGCTGTGCCAAACACGATCTGGGCGTCAGACGGATGTTTTGTGTTCTGTGTGTTTTACAGAGTTTGTCCAAAGGATGACAAAAGGTTAGAATCCGGGCATAAAACTTAAGTTCACACAATGAGCACGTGAGAAGAGTGACTGTATGCAAAGTGCCCACGTAGAGAAACAACACTATAGAGGAGCAGAACATATGTGAATATAAGACCGAGGCTCCTCCTGTCTCCGGGCAGCTGTGGCACGGAGCACGGCTGCTGTTTGAGCCCATGATGCACTACAGCTACAGAAAGTAAAGGGTTTATCCTACATTTTGTGAATGATGCGTAACAGGAAAAATGCTGCTAAACGCAGTGTCTTGTCTTGTAATAAACAAACACGTAAGACCTTGTTTTAAAGGCCAGGAAACACTTCAACATCTATTTCAGGCTTTTATGTAGTTCTAAACTGTCAACTCATCCAAGCCCGTTCTTGTGCGTCCTGACCGTGGTGCTGAAAGTGAACTGCTCACATCACTTTGAATCGGCCCCTAAACTACGACTTTTTTCTAGTTAATTAAGGAGTTTTTTTCTCATTAATTAAGGAGTTTTTAATTGTTATTTAATGAGTTTTTTATCGTTATTTAATGAGTTTATTGTCAATAATTTACGACTTTTTTCTGACTTCGTCTTTTTTCTCGTTAATTAGGCCCGAGCGCCACAAGCTGGCGAGAGGCCTATTAATCTCGTAAGGCCGTGCGAAGCACGGCTGCGAAAGTGCGCACGTAGTGCGCACGAAATCGAGCGCGAAGCGCTCGCCCACTTCCAAACACTCACTAACGCACTCCTTCACTCATGCACGCCCCGTGCATACTAATTAGTAGTAGAAAAATGGAACATTACCGTTGTAAACGGGCGAAGCCCGTGCAAAAGTGCGCACTAAACAAGCACTTTACATTGGGATGACGACCGCTTCGCTAGAACTGTCTGACCAAACATGCGGGCGCAGCCCGCATGTTTGGTACCCCGTCGCCCCTGGCAAGTACAGTGAACTAGCCCATGCCGAAGGCATGGATCATGCATACTTACTCCTGCTATGACAGAAATAGTAGCGCGAAGCGCTGCATTCCTCCAAAAACCCTCCTGGCATCGTCCCGTACGCGAGAATCTATGCCGCAGGCATGGGCCATGCTTGTATCTGCTCAAATCAATGGAAGTCTATGGGGAGTGGGCGGGGCATCCCGACGGAATAGGGAGTGACGAGCGCGTAAGCGCTCGTAATGATGATTCCACCCCATGGCGGCATCGGGAAGGCTTAGAGCTTTCAAACGATGTATAATTTGTTGTTATAGTGGAAACGGCTATATTGTTTTTGCTAAAAATATTATTATTTTTATTAGGCCCGAGCCCCAGCAGGGGGAGGGCCTATTGCTCCCGCAACGCTGCCGAAGGCAGCGTTGCAACTGTCTGACCAAACATGCGGGCGCAGCCCGCATGTTTGGTGCCCCGTCGCCCCTGGCAAGTACAGTCTATGGGGAGTGGGCGGGGCATCCCGACGGAATAGGGAGTGACGAGCGCGTAAGCGCTCATAATGATGATTCCACCCCATGGCGGCATGGGGAAGGCTTAGAGCTTTCAAACGATGTATAATTTGTTGTTATAGTGGAAACGGCTATATTGTTTTTGCTAAAAATATTATTAGGCCCGAGCGCCACAAGCTGGCGAGAGGCCTATTAATCTCGTAAGGCCGTGCGAAGTGCGCACGTAGTGCGCACGAAATCGAGCGCGAAGCGCTCGCCCACTTCCAAACACTCACTAACGCACTCCTTCACTCATGCACGCCCCGTGCATACTAATTAGTAGTAGGAAAATGGAACATTACCGTTGTAAACGGGCGAAGCCCGTGCAAAAGTGCGCACTAAACGAGCACTTTACATTGAGATGACGACCGCGAAGCGGTCGTCATCCCCATATAAAGCACTCATTTGCGCTAAGTAGCTCACGAATACGTTCCCCATCTCTTGCATGTTCCGTGCATATAAGCATGTAATGCAAAAATTGAACATTATTACTGTATAGAGGGCCAAAAACACAAAGTGGGCGGAGCCCACTCAAAATTAACGAAAGTACCCGTCAGTGACCAGGGACCCACACCATGAGGTAGGAAAGCGCGAGCGCTTTCCGAAAATGTATAGTTTATGATATTTGAAAAATGGGAAACATTGTTTTCGCATCGGAATATTATTCTTTCTTCTCGGGACCAACCCCCCTATTTTTCACCCAGTGAACATTGACGAAAAGTCACAAAAATGTTCACACCTCTAAAAATCGTGCCTCTCTACATTCTGGCTATTTCCCTTTTCTAAAATAAAAAAAATTGGCGCGTCAGCGTCCCCAAATGTACCAAAAATGCATTGAGAGATGGGAAATGACCCAAAAAAAATCTGATCGTAGAATCATGAAATTTGGCGCCGAGGTAGATGGTGACAAGAGAAGTAAAAAATATTATTACGGCAACGCCGTCCCCCGAACCAAATGTCGGCCATATTGCTTCAAAAATGGCTAAACATGACTTCGGAGTCTTTCCAAACGTCGTACTTTTACGAACTCCTCCCAGGGCGTTGGCCCTAAAAAGCTGAAATTTGGTGAAAATGCTACTGAGGAGTGGGACATCAAAAGTTATCCAAATTACATTGATACCTCTCACGGTCTCTGAGCGGCGAAGCCGCAAACTGTAGCTAGAATTTCAGAAATCTCCCATATTTAAAATTTCTGCCGTTTGCGCAGATAAAGTCCGAATTGCGTCAAATTAGAATCAGTTGTTAAACTCTTTGCCCTAAACCTACTTGAAGTGAAATAAATTCATTTGGCGCCACAGCGCCCCCTACAGATTTTATATGGAGGTTAAATGTTTAGTTTTGCGAAATTATATGAAATTTGACACACAACTCAATTTTAGCATCCCCATCAAAAAAGTCAATGAGACCCATGTCATAATTGTTATGGCGTTGCCGTAACGATGACCGAAACCTTTCATGTTATTCCAATGGGGAAATCGCCAGAACATGTTTACACTTTAGACTTTCACAAACTCCTCCCAGGGCGTCAGCCCTATTAACCTGAAATTTGGTGAGACTCATCTTCAGGGGTGGACCATCAAAAGTTATCCACATTTTCATTCAAAGAGTCACGGTGTCTGTGCGGCAAAGCCGCACATTTTGCCAAGAATTCAAAATAAAATAGCTTTTTGATGGTAAAACAAAGGGGAGAAGATGTGACAGCGTCACAGATTCAGCAGTAGGCGTAATAAAAGGACAATTGGGGCGCGTTAGCGCCCCCTCCTCTTGCGGCGTGGCGGCGGTGTGGCGGCGGCGTGGCGAGGGCCGATCATTGCCGCTTGCGGCTATATTTATTTTTATTTTTATTATTTTTCTTGTTCTTCTGCTTTTTGATCTCTAATTTGACCCCCTGAACATGCTCAAAAACTCACCAAACTTTGCCCAAAATTCAGAATCGGCGAAAAATTTGATTTTTTCTGGGCCATTTTTTTTTTCGTTAAAAAATGGCGCGACAGCGCCACCGACAAAAGTCAAAATACATTGCGCCTATGGGAGACGCCCCGAGGTCAACTTTGGCGTAAAGCTACGAAATTCGGGACACGCATTCCTCTCGTGAGGACGAACAAAAAAAATCATTGTGGCCACGCCCCCAGACTTACCCTATGGCCGCCATCTTCCTTTGAAAATGAAAACACGCTGTGTTAGTCATTTTGTTCACGTCAAACTTTGACGAACTCCTCCTAGGGCGTTTTGCCCACCAACTTCAAAATCGGCGTACGTCCTCTGGACAAGTGGGGCATCTAAAGTTATTCAATTTTTTGAGATACCTTTTACGGTCTGTGTGCGGCGCAGCCGCAAAGTTGGACAACTTATTTTGGAATATTGCAGATCTAAAAATTGCTCCCATTTGATCAAAACCAGTCCGATTAGTACCAAATTTGAATCAGTTGTTAAACTTTCTAGTTTGGACCAGTTTAGGCTGACAAAATTGAAATGGCCGCGATAGCGCCCCCTACAGAGTGACCTTTAAATTAACATTGAAGGTCAAAAATTAGTTTTACCAAAATTTTCTAAACTTTACCCAAAATTCTATTTTGGCGTCCCGATCAAAAAAGCCAATCAGACAAATGCCTTAATTTTTACGGCGTAGTCGTAGCGATGACATAAACCTCCCATGTTATCCCTATGGGAAAACCGCTAAATCTCTTGAATATCCACATTTTTCTGTTTCACACTTTAACGAACTCCTCCTAGTGCGTTTTGCCCATCAACCTCAAAATCGGTGTACGTCCTCTAGACAAGTGGGGCATCTAAAGTTATCCAAATTTTAAGGATAGCTTTTACGGTCTCTGTGCGACGGAGCCGCAAACGTTTCCCTGAATTCTGACTATTTGGCCTTCAGAGTGGCCTATAAACAATAGAGTTTTTCCAAATGACATGATATTTTGAACAAAATTCTAATTTGCCATCCTGATCATACAAGTATGAGAGCCAAAGTCATATTTTGTACGGCGTAACCGTAGCGATGACAGAAACATCCCATGTTATCCTTATGGGAAAATCGTAGAATCGCTCAAATCACCACATTTTTACGCTTCACACTTTAACAAACTCCTCCTAGGGCGATTGTCCGAACAAACTCATATTTGGGGAAAATCATCTACACAAGCGGGCCATCAAAAGGTATCCATATTTTGATTCTAAGTAATACGGTCTCTGTGTGGCGGACCCGCAAATATGTCACAAATGGAAAAACAGCGAAATCTTTAAAATGACCACATTTTTACGCTTCACACTTTAACAAACTCCTCCTAGTGCGTTTGGCCCACCGATCTCAAAATCGGTGTATCTCCTCTAGACAAGTGGGGCATCTAAATTTATTCAAATTTTATGGATATCATTTACGGTCTCTGTGCAGCTGAGCCCCAAACTTTCCGCAGAATTTGGACTATTTGGCCTTCAGAGTGGCCTATAAACAAGAGTTTTTCCAAATGACATGACATTTTGCACACAATTCTCATTTGCCATCCCCAAAATAAAAGTATGGGAGCCAAAGTCATATTTTGTACAGCGTAGCCATAGCGATGACAGAAACATCCCATGTTATCCCTATGGGGAAACCGCAAAATCTCTAAAATGACCACATTTTTACACTTCACACTTTAACAAACTCCTCCTAGGGCGATTGTCCGATCGAGTTCATATTTGGGGAGACTCATCTACACAAGCGGGGCATCAAAAGTTATCCATATTTTTATTCCAAGTGTCACGGTCTCTGTGCGCTGGAGCTGCACATTTGACCGACATTTGTGTTCATTTGCACTGGTTAAGCACAGCATTGTACATGTCCAATGTGTCGCTGTCTTAGTTCTTAGACAATTGCGTTAGCGCCAACTCTGTAAAATGCAGAGAGCAGAGTCGGAAGGCCGGCGGCCCGCGAGGGCCGTTGGATGCCGCTTGCGGCTTTAATTAGGCCCGAGCGCCACAAGCTGGCGAGAGGCCTATTAATCTCGTAAGGCCGTGCGAAGCACGGCTGCGAAAGTGCGCACGTAGTGCGCACAAAATCGAGCGCGAAGCGCTCGCCCACTTCCAAACACTCACTAACGCACTCCTTCACTCATGCACGCCCCGTGCATACTAATTAGTAGTAGGAAAATGGAACATTACCGTTGTAAACGGGCGAAGCCCGTGCAAAAGTGCGCACTAAACGAGCACTTTACATTGAGATGACGACCGCGAAGCGGTCGTCATCCCCATATAAAGCACTCATTTGCGCTAAGTAGCTCACGAATACGTTCCCCATCTCTTGCATGTTCCGTGCATATAAGCATGTAATGCAAAAATTGAACATTATTACTGTATAGAGGGCCAAAAACACAAAGTGGGCGGAGCCCACTCAAAATTAACGAAAGTACCCGTCAGTGACCAGGGACCCACACTATGAGGTAGGAAAGCGCGAGCGCTTTCCGAAAATGTATAGTTTATGATATTTGAAAAATGGGAAACATTGTTTTCGCATCGGAATATTATTAGGCCCGAGCCCCAGCAGGGCGGAGGGCCTATTGCTCCCGCAACGCTGCCGAAGGCAGCGTTGCAACTGTCTGACCAAACATGCGGGCGCAGCCCGCATGTTTGGTACCCCGTCGCCCCTGGCAAGTACAGTGAACTAGCCCATGCCGAAGGCATGGATCATGCATACTTACTCCTGCTATGACAGAAATAGTCAACAATGAGTGAATGGGCGTAGCCCATTCACTCATTGTTGACAACAGCAGCGCGAAGCGCTGCATTCCTCCAAAAACCCTCTTGGCATCGTCCCGTACGCGAAAATCCATGCCGCAGGCATGGGTCATGCTTGTATCTGCTCAAATCAATGGAAGTCTATGGGGAGTGGGCGGGGCATCCCGACGGAATAGGGAGTGACGAGCGCGTAAGCGCTCGTAATGATGATTCCACCCCATGGCGGCATGGGGAAGGCTTAGAGCTTTCAAACGATGTATAATTTGTTGTTATAGTGGAAACGGCTATATTGTTTTTGCTAAAAATATTATTAGGCCCGAGCGCCACAAGCTGGCGAGAGGCCTATTAATCTCGTAAGGCCGTGCGAAGCACGGCTGCGAAAGTGCGCACGTAGTGCGCACGAAATCGAGCGCGAAGCGCTCGCCCACTTCCAAACACTCACTAACGCACTCCTTCACTCATGCACGCCCCGTGCATACTAATTAGTAGTAGGAAAATGGAACATTACCGTTGTAAACGGGCGAAGCCCGTGCAAAAGTGCGCACTAAACGAGCACTTTACATTGAGATGACGCTTCGCGGTCGTCATCCCCATATAAAGCACTCATTTGCGCTAAGTAGCTCACGAATACGTTCCCCATCTCTTGCATGTTCCGTGCATATAAGCATGTAATGCAAAAATTGAACATTATTACTGTATAGAGGGCCAAAAACACAAAGTGGGCGGAGCCCACTCAAAATTAACGAAAGTACCCGTCAGTGACCAGGGACCCACACCATGAGGTAGGAAAGCGCGAGCGCTTTCCGAAAATGTATAGTTTATGATATTTGAAAAATGGGAAACATTGTTTTCGCATCGGAATATTATTCTTTCTTCTCGGGACCAACCCCCCTATTTTTCACCCAGTGAACATTGACGAAAAGTCACAAAAATGTTCACACCTCTAAAAATCGTGCCTCTCTACATTCTGGCTATTTCCCTTTTCTAAAATAAAAAAAATTGGCGCGTCAGCGCCCCCAAATGTACCAAAAATGCATTGAGAGATGGGAAATGACCCAAAAAAAATCTGATCGTAGAATCATGAAATTTGGCGCCGAGGTACATGGTGACAAGAGAAGTAAAAAATATTATTACGGCAACGCCGTCTGCCCAACCAAATGTCGGCCATATTGCTTCAAAAATGGCTAAACATGACTTCGGAGTTTTTCCAAACGTCGTACTTTTACAAACTCCTCCCAGGGCGTTGGCCCTAAAAAGCTGAAATTTGGTGAAAATGCTACTGAGGAGTGGGACATCAAAAGTTATCCAAATTACATTGATACCTCTCACGGTCTCTGTGCGGCGAAGCCGCAAACTGTAGCTAGAATTTCAGAAATCTCCCATATTTAAAATTTCTGCCGTTTGCGCAGATAAAGTCCGAATTGCGTCAAATTAGAATCAGTTGTTAAACTCTTTGCCCTAAACCTACTTGAAGTGAAATAAATTCATTTGGCGCCACAGCGCCCCCTACAGATTTTATATGGAGGTTAAATGTTTAGTTTTGCGAAATTATATGAAATTTGACACACAACTCAATTTTAGCATCCCCATCAAAAAAGTCAATGAGACCCATGTCATAATTGTTATGGCGTTGCCGTAACGATGACCGAAACCTTTCATGTTATTCCAATGGGGAAATCGCCAGAACATGTTTACACTTTAGACTTTCACAAACTCCTCCCAGGGCGTCAGCCCTATTAACCTGAAATTTGGTGAGACTCATCTTCAGGGGTGGACCATCAAAAGTTATCCACATTTTCATTCAAAGAGTCACGGTGTCTGTGCGGCAAAGCCGCACATTTTGCCAAGAATTCAAAATAAAATAGCTTTTTGATGGTAAAACAAAGGGGAGAAGATGTGACAGCGTCACAGATTCAGCAGTAGGCGTAATAAAAGGACAATTGGGGCGCGTTAGCGCCCCCTCCTCTTGCGGCGTGGCGGCGGTGTGGCGGCGGCGTGGCGAGGGCCGATCATTGCCGCTTGCGGCTATATTTTTTCTTGTTCTTCTTCAGCGCTTTGAACTCTAATTTGACCCCCTGAACATGCTCAAAAACTCACCAAACTTTGCCCAAAATTCAAAATCGGCGAAAAATTTTGTTTTTTCTGGGCCATTTTTTTTTTCGTTAAAAAATGGCGCGACAGCGCCACCGACAAAAGTCAAAATACATTGCGCCTATGGGAGACGCCCCGAGGTCAACTTTGTCGTAAAGCTACGAAATTCGGGACACGCATTCCTCTCGTGAGGACAAAAAAAAAAAATCATTGTGGCCACGCCCCCAGACTTACCCTATGGCTGCCATCTTCCTTTGAAAATGAAAACACGCTGTGTTAGCCATTTTGTTCACGTCAAACTTTGACGAACTCCTCCTAGGGCGTTTTGCCCACCGACTTCAAAATCGGCGTACGTCCTCTGGACAAGTGGGGCATCTAAAGTTATTCAATTTTTTGAGATACCTTTTACGGTCTGTGTGCGGCGCAGCCGCAAAGTTGGACAACTTATTTTGGAATATTGCAGATCTAAAAATTGCTCCCATTTGATCAAAAAGAGTCCGATTAGGACCAAATTTGAATCAGTTCTTAAACTTTCTAGTTTGGACCAGTTTATGATGACAAAATTGAAATGGGCGCGATAGCGCCCCCTACAGAGTGACCTTTAAATTAACATTGAAGGTCAAAAATTAGTTTTACCAAAATGTTCTACACTTTACCCAAAATTCTATTTTGGCGTCCCGATCAAAAAAGCCAATCAGACAAATGCCTTATTTTTTACGGCGTAGTCGTAGCGATGACAGAAACCTCCCATGTTATCCCTATGGGAAAACCGCAACATCGCTCAAATCACCACATTTTTACGCTTCACACTTTAACAAACTCCTCCTAGGGCGATTGTCCGATCAAACTCATATTTGGGGAAAATCATCAATCATCTACACAAGCGGGGCATCAAAAGTTATCCATATTTTGATTCTAAGTGCTACGGTCTCTGTGTGGCGGACCCGCAAATATATGTCACAAATGGGAAAACAGCGAAATCTCTAAAATGACCACGTTTTCACGCTTCACACTTTAACCAACTCCTCCCAGGGCGATTGCCCGATCAAGCTCATATTTGGGGAAATCATCTACACAAATGGGGCATCAAAAGTTATCCATATTTTGATTTTAAGTGCTACGGTCTCTGTGTGGCGGACCCGCAAATATATGTCACAAATGGGAAAAACGCCAAATCCTTGAAATGTTCACATTTATGCTTCACACTTTAATGAACTCCTCTGTGGGCAATAGCTCGATCAAGCTCATATTTGGGGAAAATAATCTACACAAGCGGAGCATCAAAAGTTATCCATATTTTTATTCCAAGTGTCACGGTCTCTGTGCGCTGGAGCTGCATATTTGACCGACATTTGTGTTCATTTGCACTGGTTGTCCACATGTCCAATGTGTCACTGTCTTAGTTCTTAGATAATTGCGTTAGCGCCATCTCTGTAAAATGCAGAGAGCAGAGTCGGAAGGCCGGCGGCCCGCGAGGGCCGTTGGATGCCGCTTGCGGCTTTAATTTTTCTTGTTCTTCTTCAGCGCTTTGATCTCTAATTTGACCCCCTGAACATGCTCAAAAACTCACCAAACTTTGCCCAAAATTCAGAATCGGCGAAAAATTTAGTTTTTTCTGGGCCATTTTTTTTTGCGTTAAAAAATGGCGCGACAGCGCCACCGACAAAAGTCAAAATACATTGCGCCTATGGAAGACGCCCCGAGGTCAACTTTGTCGTAGAGCTACGAAATTCGGGACACGCATTCCTCTTGTGAGGACAAAAAAAAAATATTTTTGTGGCCACGCCCCCAGACTTACCCTATGGCCACCATCTTCCTTTGAAAATGAAAACACGCTGTGTTAGCCATTTTGTTCACGTCAAACTTTGACGAACTCCTCCTAGGGCGTTTTGCCCACCGACTTCAAAATCGGCGTACGTCCTCTGGACAAGTGGGGCATCTAAAGTTATTCAATTTTTTGAGATACCTTTTACGGTCTGTGTGCGGCGCAGCCGCAAAGTTGGACAACTTATTTTGGAATATTGCAGGTCTAAAAATTGCTCCCATTTGATCAAAACCAGTCCGATTAGGACCAAATTTGAATCATTTGTTAAACTTTCTAGTTTGGACCAGTTTAGGCTGACAAAATTGAAATGGCAGTGATAGCGCCCCCTACAGAGTGACCTTTAAATTAACATTGAAGGTCAAAAATTAGTTTTACCAAAATTGTCTAAACTTTACCCAAAATTCTGTTTTGCCGTCCCGATCACAAAAGCCAATCACAAAAATGCCAAAATTTTTACGCCGTAGTCGTAGCGATGACAGAAACCTCCCATGTTATCCCTATGGGAAAACCACAAAATCTCTCAAATTACCACATTTTTATGTTTTACACTTTAACGAAGTCCTCCTAGTGCGTTTTGCCCACCAACCTCAAAATCGGTGTACGTCCTCTAGACAAGTGGTGTATCTAAAGTTATCCAAATTTTAAGGATAACTTTTACAGTCTTTGTGCGACGGAGCCGCAAACGTTTCCCAGAATTCTGACTATTTGGCCTTCAGAGTGGCCTATAAACAATAGAGTTTTTCCAAATGACATGATATTTTGAACAAAATTCTAATTTGCCATCCTGATCATAAAAGTATGAGAGCCAAAGTCATATTTTGTACGGCGTAACCGTAGCGTTGACAGAAACATCCCATGTTATCCTTATGGGAAAATCGTAGAATCGCTCAAATCACCACATTTTTACGCTTCACACTTTAACAAACTCCTCCTAGGGCGATTGTCCGATCAAGTTCATATTTGGAGAATATCATCTACACAAGCGGGGCATCAAAACTTACCCATATTTTGATTCTAAGTGCTACGGTCTCTGTGCCGTGGAGCTGCAAATATACTGTCACAAATGGGAAAAACGCCAAATCCTTGAAATGTTCACATTTACGCTTCACACTTTAACAAACTCCTCCGTGGGCAATAGCTCGATCAAGCTTTACTTTGGGAAAAATCATCTACACAAGCGGGGCATCAAAAGTTATCCATATTTTTATTCCAAGTGCTACGGTCTCTGTGCGGCGGCGCAGCAAATTTGACTGACACTTGTGTTCATTTGTACTGGATTGGCCATGTCCAATGTGTCGCCGTCTGTCAAGTTCTTTTTTTATTCAACACACAATAAGGGCGCCATCTTTATCAAGTCAAAAGCGCAGAGTGGGAAGGCCGGCGGCCCGCGAGGGCCGTTGGATGCCGCTTGCGGCTTTAATTTTTCTTGTTCTTCATCGCTTTGAACTCTAATTCGACCCCCTGAACATGCTCAAAAACTCACCAAACTTTGTCCAAAATTCAGAATCGGCGAAAAATTTTGTTTTTTCTGGGCCATTTTTTTTTTCCTAAAAAAATGGCGCGACAGCGCCACCGACAAAAGTCAAAATACATTGCGCCTATGGGAGACGCCCCGAGGTCAACTTTGTCGTAAAGCTACGAAATTCGGAACACGCATTCCTCTTGTGAGGACAAAAAACAAATATTATTGTGGCCACGCCCCCAGACTTACCCTATGGCCGCCATCTTCCTTTGAAAATGAAAACACGCTGTGTTAGCCATTTTGTTCACGTCAAACTTTGACGAACTCCTCCTAGGGCGTTTTGCCCACCGACTTCAAAATCGGCGTACGTCCTCTGGACAAGTGGGGCATCTAAAGTTATCAAATTTTTTGAGATACCTTTTACGGTCTGTGTGCGGCGCAGCCGCAAAGTTGGACAACTTATTTTGGGATATTGCAGATCTAAAAATTGTTCCCATTTGATCAAAACAAGTCCGATTAGGACCAAATTTGAATCAGTTGTTCAACTTTCTAGTTTGGACCAGTTTATGATGACAAAATTTAAATGGGCGCGATAGCGCCCCCTACAGAGTGCCCTTTAAATTAACAATGAAGGTCAAAAATTAGTTTTACCAAAATGTTCTAAACTTTACCCAAAATTCTATTTTGGCGTCCCGATCAAAAAAGCCAATCAGACAAATGCCTTAATTTTTACGGCGTAGTCGTAGCGATGACATAAACCTCCCATGTTATCCCTATGGGAAAACCGCTAAATCTCTCGAATATCCACATTTTTCTGTTTCACACTTTAACAAACTCCTCCTAGTGCGTTTTGCCCACCGACCTCAAAATCGGTGTACGTCCTCTAGACAAGTGGGGCATCTAAAGTTATCCAAATTTTAAGGATAGATTTTACGGTCTCTGTGCGACGGAGCCGCAAACGTTTCCCAGAATTCTGACTATTTGGCCTTCAGAGTGGCCTATAAACAATAGAGTTTTTCCAAATGACATGATATTTTGAACAAAATTCTAATTTGCCATCCAAATCATAAAAGTATGAGAGCCAAAGTCATATTTTGTACGGCGTAACCGTAGCGATGACAGAAACATCCCATGTTATCCTTATGGGAAAATCGTAGAATCGCTCAAATCACCACATTTTTACGCTTCACACTTTAACGAACTCCTCCTAGGGCGATTGTCCGATCAAGTTCATATTTGGAGAAAATCATCTACACAAACGGGGCATCAAAAGTTATCCATATTTTGATTCTAAGTGCTACGGTCTCTGTGCCGTGGAGCTGCAAATATACTGTCACAAATGGGAAAAACGCCAAATCCTTGAAATGTTCACATTTACGCTTCACACTTTAACAAACTCCTCCGTGGGCAATAGCTCGATCAAGCTTTACTTTGGGAAAAATCATCTACACAAGCGGGGCATCAAAAGGTATCCATATTTTTATTCCAAGTGCTACGGTCTCTGTGCGGCGGCGCAGCAAATTTGACTGACACTTGTGTTCATTTGTACTGGATTGGCCATGTCCAATGTGTCGCCGTCTGTCAAGTTCTTTTTTTATTCAACACACAATAAGGGCGCCATCTTTATCAAGTCAAAAGCGCAGAGTCGGAAGGCCGGCGGCCCGCGAGGGCCGTTGGATGCCGCTTGCGGCTTTAATTTTTCTTGTTCTTCATCGCTTTGAACTCTAATTCGACCCCCTGAACATGCTCAAAAACTCACCAAACTTTGTCCAAAATTCAGAATCGGCGAAAAATTTTGTTTTTTCTGGGCCATTTTTTTTTTCCTAAAAAAATGGCGCGACAGCGCCACCGACAAAAGTCAAAATACATTGCGCCTATTGGGAGACGCCCCGAGGTCAACTTTGTCGTAAAGCTACGAAATTCGGAACACGCATTCCTCTTGTGAGGACAAAAAACAAATATTATTGTGGCCACGCCCCCAGACTTACCCTATGGCCGCCATCTTCCTTTGAAAATGAAAACACGCTGTGTTAGCCATTTTGTTCACGTCAAACTTTGACGAACTCCTCCTAGGGCGTTTTGCCCACCGACTTCAAAATCGGCGTACGTCCTCTGGACAAGTGGGGCATCTAAAGTTATCAAATTTTTTGAGATACCTTTTACGGTCTGTGTGCGGCGCAGCCGCAAAGTTGGACAACTTATTTTGGGATATTGCAGATCTAAAAATTTTTCCCATTTGATCAAAACAAGTCCGATTAGGACCAAATTTGAATCAGTTGTTCAACTTTCTAGTTTGGACCAGTTTATGATGACAAAATTTAAATGGGCGCGATAGCGCCCCCTACAGAGTGCCCTTTAAATTAACATTGAAGGTCAAAAATTAGTTTTACCAAAATGTTCTAAACTTTACCCAAAATTCTATTTTGGCGTCCCGATCAAAAAAGCCAATCAGACAAATGCCTTAATTTTTACGGCGTAGTCGTAGCGATGACATAAACCTCCCATGTTATCCCTATGGGAAAACCGCTAAATCTCTCGAATATCCACATTTTTCTGTTTCACACTTTAACAAACTCCTCCTAGTGCGTTTTGCCCACCGACCTCAAAATCGGTGTACGTCCTCTAGACAAGTGGGGCATCTAAAGTTATCCAAATTTTAAGGATAGATTTTACGGTCTCTGTGCGACGGAGCCGCAAACGTTTCCCAGAATTCTGACTATTTGGCCTTCAGAGTGGCCTATAAACAATAGAGTTTTTCCAAATGACATGATATTTTGAACAAAATTCTAATTTGCCATCCAAATCATAAAAGTATGAGAGCCAAAGTCATATTTTGTACGGCGTAACCGTAGCGATGACAGAAACATCCCATGTTATCCTTATGGGAAAATCGTAGAATCGCTCAAATCACCACATTTTTACGCTTCACACTTTAATGAACTCCTCCTAGGGCGATTGTCCGATCAAGTTCATATTTGGAGAAAATCATCTACACAAGCGGGGCATCAAAACTTACCCATATTTTGATTCTAAGTGCTACGGTCTCTGTGTGGCGGACCCGCAAATATATGTCAGAAATGGGAAAACAGCGAAATCTCTAAAATCACCACATTTTTACACTTCACACTTTAACGAACTCCTCCCAGGGCGATTGCCCGATCAAGCTCATATTTGGGGAAAATCATCTACACAAGCGGGGCATCAAAAGTCAGTCATATTTTGATTTTAAGTGGTACGGTCTCTGTGCCGTGGAGCTGCAAACATACTGTCACAAATGGGAAAACGCCAAATCTTTGAAATGTTCAAATGCATGCTTCACACTTTAACAAACTCCTCCATGGGCAATAGCTCGATCAAGCTTTACTTTGGGAAATATCATCTACACAAGCGGGGCATCAAAAGTTATCCATATTTATATTCTAAGTGCTACGGTCTCTGTGCGGCGGCGCAGCAAATTTGACTGACACTTGTGTTCATTTGCACTGGATTGGCCATGTCCAATGTGTCGCCGTCTGTCAAGTTCTTTTTTTATTCAACACACAATAAGGGCGCCATCTTTATCAAGTCGAAAGCGCAGAGTCGGAAGGCCGGCGGGGCCGTTGGATGCCGCTTGCGGCTTTAATATTCTTTCTTTCTTTCTTTCTTTCTTCTCGGGACCAACCCCCCTATTTTTCACCCAGTGAACATTGACGAAAAGTCACAAAAATGTTCACACCTCTAAAAATCGTGCCTCTCTACATTCTGGCTATTTCCCTTTTCTAAAATAAAAAAATTGGCGCGTCAGCGCCCCCAAATGTACCAAAAATGCATTGAGAGATGGGAAATGACCCAAAAAAAATCTGATCGTAGAATAATGAAATTTGGCGCAGAGGTAGATGGTGACGAGAAGTAAAAAATATTATTACGGCAACGCCGTCCGCCCAACCAAATGTCGGCCATATTGCTTCAAAAATGGCTAAACATGACTTCGGAGTTTTTCCAAACGTCGTACTTTTACGAACTCCTCCCAGGGTGTTGGCCCTAAAAAGCTGAAATTTGGTGAAAATGCTACTGAGGAGTGGGACATCAAAAGTTATCCAAATTACATTGATACCTCTCACGGTCTCTGTGCGGCGAAGCCGCAAACTGTAGCAAGAATTTCAGAAATCTCCCAAATTTAACATTTCTGCCGTTTGCGCAGATAAAGTCTGAATTGCGTCAAATTAGAATCAGTTGTTAAACTCTTTGCCCTAAACCTACTTGAAGTGAAATAAATTAATTTGGAGCCACAGCGCCCCCTACAGATTTTATATGGAGGTTAAATATTTAGTTTTGCGAAATTATATGAAATTTGACACACAACTCAATTTTGGCATCCCCATCAAAAAAGTAAATGAGACCCATGTCATAATTGTTATGGCTTTGCCGTAACGATGACCGAAACCTTCCATGTTATTCCAATGGGGAAATCGCCAGAACATGTTTACACTTTAGACTTTCACAAACTCCTCTTAGGGCGTTAGACATATTAACCTGAAATTTGGTGAGACTCATCTTCAGGGGTGGACCATCAAAAGTTATCCACATTTTTATTCAAAGAGTCACGGTGTCTGTGCGGCAAAGCCGCACATTTTGCCAAGAATTCAAAATAAAATTGCTTTTTGATGGTAAAACAAAGGGGAGAAGATGTGACAGCGTCACAGATTCAGCAGTAGGCGTAATAAAAGGACAATTGGGGCGCGTTAGCGCCCCCTCCTCTTGCGGCGTGGCGGCGGCGTAGCGAGGGCCGATCATTGCCGCTTGCGGCTATATTTAATGACTTTATTCTCGTAGTGCAGCGCATTTCTTTTTCTTGGTTGGCCCTTATACTCCGTCGTAGTATTCAAATTGGTTATAAACACTATTTTGAATCATATTGTTGGTATTCTGATAGAAATATAGGTGGTTTATTAAATAAGCCTCAGGAACTTGTCCTTATGAAAGTCAAAGTCACATAAAAAGCAACAGACAAAAAAAAAGCACATGTATACATAATTTTAATTGTCATAAAATATAATATAATTCATCTGTTAACTCAATAAAAGGTTAACTTTAAAAATTCAACATTGCAGTTCAGTTTGTTTCACAGTATCTCCTGTATTCCTGCTCCATCCACACAGCTTCATCGACTCTTCCATTTTTGCAGCTTTGAATGGGCCTCAACCTGTTGTCTGAACAAGAGCGCTCCCAGCTGGCCATGAGACGCCTCGCTCATGGCTTTGGTCTGCATACACATCTTGTACTTGTCCTGGGGCAGCTCATCCGCACACGTCTTCTCATGCCAAAGGTGGAAGAGGCCACGGGAGGGGGCTCGGATGACCATCAGCTTACTGTGCAGGTACTTCCTATACAAGTGCACGTCCTCCAGCCCCCAGCCTTTGATCCTGCGGTCAAACCCACCTGTAAGAAGACAAGTTCAACAAATGCAAGAAGAAGAGGGACCAGTGACCGTCCTGCCCTATTCCTGATGGTAACGTGCTGTGTAAGATGGGTGATGTTGACAAAAATGTGTATCTTGATATGTTTTTGATCCTCTCGATAATGATCAGTTAAGACGTTTGTAATCTGTCAGAAATGTACTCAGATGTTCCAGTAAATACTTTGATTAAGGGTTCAAGTATCGTACAAAAAGTGAATGGACTGAACATTACTCAGTGTATATAGTGATGTGAATGCTTTGAAGTATTTAAGTTGCATTATATTATTATTATTATTATTGTAAAAACATGACCTAAAACGGCGTCATATTTCTTGATTTTACCAGCAAAGTTTGAAAATCAAACAATGAAACAAAATCGCACACGCATTCACTACAAGAGCTGCGTTTTCTATTTTTCTCACGAATACCATTAATTTCGAAGCCCAAATTGCAAAGGCAAATCAAATACGGTGATGTTTTCCTTTAATTTGAAGAAGTAACTCTAATCTGAACACTTCCAAATGAAAAAGTAACTGTGCCGGAAATGTAAATAGCATTTTTTGGTACATGTATTTGTAAATTCTTGACTGTTTAAAAGTTTTCTTTTTTTTCTTTTGGGTGTTTTTGTTCCTTAAAATGAATAAAATATGAATACAAACCTGGACTGTATAAGAAACATTATAATATTTGAGGATCAAGCAAAAGAAATATCCACCAGTTATAACATGTTTGTATAGGAAATATGAATGAAACGTCTTGCTAAAGTAATGGGGGTTGAACCATCTGTGCTACTCACACCTCAATATAAACCAAAGCAAATATGATTATTTTATTTAGCCCTTCAGCAATCCTCTCAAATTAATATATTATGTATTAGAGTATTATAAACTGCCCTGTTTAGTTTGAACGTTTTTTCTTTTTCTGAATTTTATCAACACTTTTATTTTTTCATCTTTGTTAATATATTGTAAAGGTTGAGCAAATGTTTCCAAGTAATTTCCCTTGTGGATCAATAAAGTTTGTCTAAGTTTATAAGAAATGTCCACAGAAGCAAACTCCACAGATGTTGAACCTGATCAAAGCCCTTGAATTGTTAAAAATATATATTAACAATATTCTACCTCACTTCCATGAAATAATATGAGTTAGCCACGTGTGTTCGGATGTCTTCTTAACACCAGCAGTAAAAATAGTTTAGTTTTGAATATCATAATGAAGAGCGTTGCAGTTACCTATGTTGAGGAAATCCGACCTATACTGACATGTCATGCCAAATCCAAAGTCTCTCCAGAAGCCAGATTCTTTTTCTATCACCTTAGGCACAAAAGGTAAACAAAAGTATGTCGTGTTATTGTCTTTGCTATGTTATCATGCCCGACACATCTCTGCTTTATCACACACCAGTTGTTGTTGAAGCGGAGGAGATTGTGTCTGGTTACTGTAGATTATGGCGGGGTTGTACTGGCTGAAAAGGACAGGGTAGTAGACTTTCTTACCTGGAGACAGACAAAACAAAGCAACAATCGTAATGTAGCGTACGTAATATTGCAACACAACATTACCAAGTATATGTGGTGCTGAAAGTGGAAAGATATTAGCCAACCAAGAAAGGTTTCCTCTGGTCTAGACTCAGATAAAGGAGTTGTCAGGTGATATGCCACGTGTATTTCGCCATAAGTCAATTTCATATAATTTGCTGAGGAAATCAAATAAGAATGACTCAATTGACTGAAAGTAATGGTTGCAATGTGTTGACGTTTCCCCCAACAACTCCATTTGTACTGTCTAACTAAACCTAGCTTGTCAGATTAGCATTGACAAGTATTTTTGAACAGACTAAAACTATATTTATAAAAAACGGTTGTCAAAATGAAAGTTACAGCTACATGTGGTCCAGATAGGATGAATAAATATCATTCTTTTGCTTGTCCTTCACAAACCTTTAGGCCCCTCTTCCTTGTCCCACTTATTTAGAGTTAATTCTCTCAAATTAATATATTATGTATTAGAGTATTATAAACTGCCCTGTTTAGTTTGAACGTTTTTTCTTCTTCTGAATTTTTCACAACACTTTTATTTTTTCATCTTTGTTAATATATTGTGAAGGTTGAGCAAATGTTTCCAAGTAATTTCCCTTGTGGATCAATAAAGTTTGTCTAAGTTTATAAGAAATGTCCACAGAAGCAAACTCCACAGATGTTGAACCTGATCAAAGCCCTTGAACTGTTAAAAATACATAACAATATTCTGCTCCACTTTTTCAATGGGATCACATGAATTCAATAAAAAGTGGAATTTACATAGAAAACATGATCCCCATCAGGACTTTTTAGGGAGACTTTGGGTTGTATGTTGTATGTTATATGCTCTTCCAATCTCTGTGTGTCATTGATTAAAAACAGAAAATATGGTGTTATTGCAGTTATTGAGCTTAAATTTCAAGTCTGTTCCTTCATGTCCTTGACCCGAGGGGAAAGAGGGCCTCGAATCAGAAAGGAAAAATATGAGTAGATTCTTTAATATTGGGAGAGTGGAATGACAATACAGTAGTTTTTTTCCCTGTTTCAAAATCATGAGGAAATTGAAACATTGAAACATTACAATAAAGTAAAAAAATAATAGTGGCAAGTATGTTGTGCAGTCTCACCAGGCTCTGCGTTCAGGCGACAGGATGAGAGGAATTCTGCGGTGAAGTGAATGTCCACGTCACAGAAGAAGAGCAGGACATTCTGACTCCGCCTCCACGCCCGGGCACCCACCTCTAATCCCCGCCCACGAGAAAACTCCTCATTTAACAGGATCAGTGTAAAACTCCTGAAGCGGGTCTCCCTGACGACAACCGAAATGAAAGTCAGATACAAATAAACACAATTATTTTTTCTTTTCATGTTTACTGACGAGAATTTCAGAATCTGGCATTTGATGATCTGAAAGTATAATATCATTAACAAAATCAAAAGGAAAATACATGATCCTTAAATAGTGACCGGGCCTTTGAACAAAAACATGCATATTAACAGTCTTTTTAGTAGCCCCCATCCCCATTAAATATTATAGGCCTACAGAACGTTATCACACATCCAAATCCCAGCAATAGTTTTGAAAACATGCCTATATACGGTAAACCTTAAACTTTAAAGGCGTCGTACAGAAGGGAGAGCGTTCTCACCTGGTGGTCTGGTCTATGATGGCCTTAATCTGATTGATCTGGTCCCGTCCAAAGTAGACCACAGTGAGATAGACACGCCCGTCCTGCTGGATACACACCAATCTGAAACAGAGAAGAAACTGAAACATTGATTCTCAGTGACATTCGTTGGTGAATTAGCAGATGGAAGGAAAAAAGATTGGTTCTGACTTCTCTTGTACTCTAAAGCATGTTGTGAGAACAATGCTCTATATTGGACAATATTAATAATACCGTAGTATAATATATCTCGTCTCATAGTTTGTTGTGCTGTTGCATTGTTTCCCCAACCAGGGATATGGGGGAGCGCAAACACTTACCAGAGGGAACTTTCAGATTTAAAACGGTGAAATTGAATTTTTTTTAAATGTATATATAGAATGTATAATTTACATCCTTATGATTGTTTTCTTGGATGATTTAGACACCAGTGTCATTACGTTATTTGATGACAGACATGAGGAATATGTCCAAATTCTATAGAAGATAAGATAAGATATTCCTTTATTGTCCACACATGGGGAAATTTCATTGTTGCAATGCAGGTGATACAGAGGAAAAGGACAGATAACTTATAGTAGTATTTTTTAAGTTTAAAAAACACTCTCAATAGAAGAACTCTTATAAACAAAACTCTTATAAACAAAAACAGAGATGACAAAACCTCTCATTTCTTAATAAGGAATGGAGGGGGAAAATAAAGATAAAATAAAATAAAAACAGCTAGCGTAAGACAAAATAATACTAATAATAATGGTAAAATAAACACTATTTACATCAGTTATATGCACATGAATGTGACATTATTGCATGTGAGTATGACAGTAAGCCAGGACCAACCCAAAACACCAATGCCACCATTCTGCACCAGGGTCAGTGCGAGGTTCCACCTTTTATAATTATAACGAACATTTCTCAGCCCATTTGTGTTCATTCTCATTTGAGAATATGGCTGTAATTGGCACCACGCAGATACACCACATCTGGACGGACTGTGCTCTCTGTCAAAGAGACTAATGATTTGAATAGTCTTCCTTTGACAATAAGAGAATATCCATCTCTGTTCACTTTTAAATCCATAAAAGAAAACCAAGTCCGTGAGCGCTTTAAACTCTGGCCTTTTACTGTTCTATGTGTGTCTTTCTTTGTAATTGTCTTCAGTGTCACCTTCCTCGGAACGACATATGGAAATAAGCACCTTATTTACACTACAACTGTTACAGATGTGCATTCATTATCACTCCGTATACAAAAATAAAAATAAAGATAAAAACTGATTTTATTGTCCCACTAGAAGGAAATGTTTTGATCTATTCACCAATGTTGCCATCAATACAAGAATACAGCACAGTCCACAAAGACAGAATGCATTACAATATATAGAATATGTAGTTACATTTCAGCACAGCAATAAAATGCAGAATACAACAAATGTTCCGTTATCCGTCCTGCAGCAGCATGACAGAATCCAGCACAAATGACTTGCTTTGGCATATGTGTTTGTTTTTTGCGGGCGTGTGAGGACGACACAATACCTGAAGGTGCTCATGAACTGCCTGAAGGTGTCCAGCCTGTTGGACAGTGGGACGATGATGTTGACGAGGACGCGGCTGGTGTCCACTCTGTCACTGCGCACCTTCAGGACGGGACCAAACGGCCTGAACAGAACCAGCTTGGTGAAGTCGTGCGCCGTGTCTCCTTTAAACACCAGGTCATACACTGTGCCCTTGTCCCTCTCAGTACGGGACAGACCTAGGGACAAGGAATCAAAGTTGCCTTCTGGTAGAATTTTTTTGTTTCCTTCAAAATGATTTATTAAAAGTTGAGTCTAAAAAAATATATAGGTACCACTTTACTATAACTAAAACATACTGAAAACATTATTTATGAAGAATGGCACAGGCTTAGTATCTAGTAGTTAATTATTGGGTCAGGAGTTGGGTATTAATTAAGTTATAAAGCCTGGATCATTCCTAATAAATAATTTGTTAATTATGAATTAAGTCTTTGTTCCTAGTTTATTAAGACAAATAGAAGTGTAGGTATCATAAAGTTTTACCAAAATATGTCACCTTTTTCCACTAAAATTGAATGTCTATCAAGATATTTGTGAGCAATAAAAACACCTGCAATCTTATAAATGAAAGGTAGATACGTTTAATGCCATACTGTGGAACATTCTAGGCAAAACCACATCATCAGTATGTGTATATATACGTATCTTAGCTTTGTATCTTAGCTTTTTCAACAGCAAAATCTACTTTAGTGCAATCAAAATAGTATTTCCACCTTGATCAAATCCACTCAACATTAGTTTCTCTGATATTACCTGTAGACAGCCCTGTGTGACATACCCTGAATAAAGTCTGCGGGGGAGAAGGTGGTCTTCTTCCTGCCGGCGTCCATGTGCTGCCGAGGTCCATTGAGCACGTGCAGAGCGAACTCCACTGCCCCGTTCAGCTCGTCCCGCCGGTCCTTCGTTACGGGGCGCTCCTCTGGGTGCTTGGTCAGTCCTGTCTCCAGCTGGTACACCCTGGGTAAACAGTGCACATCTACTGGAATCTAGCAGATCACATAAAGTTCTACTGTGGAAGGAATCTATCCCAGATTGAATCTTTTAGAATTAACAAAACAAGACCAGAAGGTACACTGGAAATGTGAATTTTACTTACAGTACAGTTTCAAGGGGTCAAATTAGAGCTCAAACAATCACTTGTGCACTTCCATGTGTGGCAATATGTCATCTATTTGCACTTTTACAAACTTCGTAAATTCATATTCAGACAAAGCGTTTATTTATTTACTTATTTAATTAATTCATATTCAGTGTTTTTATACCATACTGTAGAACATTTGTAGTTTCTGAATTTTGTTCACTGTCAATAGCAATAAAACCTTTTTTGATTCTGATTCTGACTGGCAGTAGACAATGTCTGTATGCTCGATATATCTTGAGCTACTGGCCCAGCAGAGGATGTACTTCCTGCGGCAGCTGAGGAATGCCAATCTGACAGTGGAGATGATGGTGCTACACGGCCATCATTAAGTCCATCCTCACCTCCTCCATCACTGTGTGGTACACTGGAGCCACAGCCAGGGACAAACAGAGATTTGGATTTTTTTCCATTGTAATGGCTTACGTTTTGCTGCTTTGTTGATCTTTAAGCTTCTAAGCCTCTGAAGGTGCATTGACTCAATTTAGGTTCTGATCTAGTCCAGTTCCAGGATGACTCTGGTTGGGTCTGGTTGGGTGAAAATGTTGTGAACGCAATACTCCCCAAACTCAATATAGGGCAAATACTTCTGATGCCACATCTGATCTTGGGTTGGATGAAACTGAGGTTGCCAATCTGCGTCATTGACCTTCCAATCACCACTACCACATTCATACATAAGATGGGTGAAGTGTCTTGCCCAAGGACACAACAACTGTGTGCACTGGACAGAGCTGGGGTGGAATTGCTGACCTCACAGTTAATGGGCAAAAACCCTACCCACTGAGCCACTGCCAACCCTGCAGTTACGAGTCAAAAGTGTGAATACTGAACAACTGTATGTACCTTACCTCTGCAGTGTGAAGGCGTCGTAAGAGATGACTTCATATTCACTGGACACTTTGACCCCATAGATGACCTCAGCCTGGTTCAGCTGTGAGTGGAAGAACTCCTGCAGCAAAACACACATCAGTCACTGTTCTGTCCGGCTTCGTTCAGCTCACCTCCGCACAGCTGCTTCAAGCCCTCACCTTCAGGTCGATCTGCGTCGGGCGTTTCTTCAGACTCTCCAGCCCCAGAGGCAGAATCCCCTTGGCCTTGGCCTTGTCCAGAGCCTCCTGCAGCTGCTGCGTCCTCTCCTCCAGCGCCTCCTTCAGCTCTGAGATCTGCTTGTTCAGGCTGTTCTCATAATGTCTGTGAGTGTCCTCCCGCTCCTGGAGGAGAGCCAGGTAGCGCTCCTTGGATGCAGAACTCCCGCCAGATGATAAGGAGGCGCGGTGAGTGCTGGAAGGTTTACACGCCAGAAAGTAAGCCAGCGCGAGGCAACAGCCAAGGGCCAAAACGATGAGGCCGACCCGAGCCACCAGGGCCAGGAGCCACCTCTTAAACATGGCGGAAGAGTTTATTTGTCCGGGTCTTTTTTAAATGATCAGCCAAAACATATTGGCTGCAAAAAATGGTATCCGCATTCAGAGAGGTAATCATAGTGTCAAATCTCCAACTGAAATCCACAGTCTTCAGTCTTCAGCTGTGTTGTGCCCCAAAAGGGATCCTAAAATGAGAGTCAAGGAGTTAGTTATTCAAGAGGTGACCTGGGTAATGGGATATACAGTATAATGTAAAACTGACTTTTTTGAACGTTTAATTTTGGTGTTCCTTCATCATAAGCTCAAAGTACTTGTAGAAGAGGCGGGGGCTTCTTGGTTCTGAAGTTTTGAACAGGAAGTCAACGGACCTGTTTCTATCATTAATTATTATTTTAAATCAATATTGCAGTTTACAATGGACCAAAATATAAAATCATGTATTAATAAATTATTTTATAAAAATACACTTTATACCTTTAATCAAAATCAAATTGTGGCTAAATGCTGTAGTCAGTGCAAAAGTTTGATCCAATGCAATTTCATAATTTAATTACATATCTCATAATTTAATAAGTATAAAGCTTATCAAAAGGGCGGACAGAGAGAGAGAAAATGTAGTAACAATAATAAAAAACACATAACACATTCTATAAGAATAGGAGAAGTATGAAAATTTAGTCATTTTTTTACATCCCTTTACATTTATACTTAAATTTGATAATATTTTAACAGTTTTAAGGTTGACAGAGAGTTTCTCTTTACATAACAACTGAAATGCACATTTTAGTTCTTGCAAAAGGCAGTTTAAAGTAAAATTTCCTTCTGCTAACATTGTCCTCATTATGCTGGCAGTAAATACATTTGATCACATTATACAACCTACTTTCCATTTAAAGAAGGAGGTGTTATTGCCTTCTTACTGTGAGCGGATTCATCTATATCTGACCTGTAACTGGACAAAGTGATGGGAAATAAGAATGCATAAAAAACACCAAGCTCTCAAACCTCTTCTGATGTATCATTCGTCCTCACGGCCATGTCCCTGGCGTGGCTCCTCTGCCTGTCTCCATGCTGCTATGTCCGGGATCGCCTTGTGAGAAAACTGCAGAAAAGGTGGAAAAGTTGACCTTAAATTCACTCAGGGTGCCACGCCGCGCACGCTGGGAAGTGACAGGAACAAGCATTGCTCTGTTTGTATGTGTGCGTGTACGTGTGGACGCCATCATCAGTTTATTCACTGCACAGTTGGTTCTTTATGGCCCAGGTAGGAGCTGATCTCATGAAAGACCTGCTTATGTTTTCAGGTCCACCCAAGTATGTGTGTGTGTGTGTGTGTGTGTGTGTGTGTGTGTGTGACTGGCAATTACAGTAAATGTGCAGAGAGTCGAAAATCACTTTTTTTTTTAAAATCATGCTTTAGACTCTTTAAATTATTAGCACTAAGACTGTTCTCTCAATTTTTTGATCAAGGTCACCGGATTCTAGAAAGATTAAATGGAGACATACTATTCTAACCTGCAAATTGTAAGAAAAAAAGTTAGATTTGTGATGAGAGATGTAACAAATTGGTCAATATAAAGAAAAATAAACATACATAAAATAGACAAATGAATCTGTTTCCTACCGTATATTGTCAATTATTATATTTTCTTGTTTTAATCAAATTTTTGTCCATAACATTCCTCAACAACATTCCTTTTTTTGTCAAATAGTATACAATTTCACATTTGAAAAATCTGAAACCATTCTAAGTTTCTAAGTAACTATTCTTTGTTTGTTTAATTGGGGGGGGGGGGGACAGTGCATGCTGATGAACATACATGAAAAATATGCTGTAAACATGCCATGGGCTAATTTCCATCCGTTCCACCCGCATATCTCACATCCTCTCTTTCATACCCCCAGTAAGTGCGTACCCCAGGGGTCCATACCACTGGTTAGGAAACACTGAATTAAGCGACATGGAACAAGATTCACATAATTTAACAAGTTAGACTAAAGATAAGTATTCCCTGATGCTTTTCAAGATTTATAACATTAGTCTTAACAGTCATAATTCTTACACTTGTCTCAATGAACAATATTGCAGCACGCACACACATTTGAACATTTACTTACCTAGATTATTCAAGTTGCAGTCATGTTTATCTTGATCCAGAGACTTCACTTCTTTTAAATCAACTTCTTGGTCCAAACTTGAGTGTTGCCTTGTTGAATATGTTTTTTCTGACTATGCTCTGCTCTCTTCTCCTTATCTCTCTTCTCTCTCTTCGTTATCAGCTTCTTGCTTTACGTCTAATTAAAAGGCAGAAGGAGTAAGGAATGCCCTCAGCCCGCGATGCTCTACCACCTGCAATCTGGAGAGGGGGAAATAGCTGGGTACCCACCGGATCTCACCATTAGGCGGGGGTCCTCTGCTTTTTAATTAGATACTGTACAGATGGTCACTCTGGGTTTAACATTTGACTTTCTCTCACGTGTTCTGCAGTTGTTGGGCTCCTATTTAAAAACAAATAGATTCAACTAAACAACTAAATGCATATGAAATGTTCAGTGCAATTATTTATTTAGTGCTGTATCAAGTGTTTTTGTTGAAATGATTGGGGTAGATGTACATAAGGTTGTTTGCTTCAACAAGTTAGTACAGGTCATATCCATGGAGAGGCGACGGCGCTCACAGTAACAGTAACTTTTAAGGTATTTCTGAGCAATAAGAACCGCTCTGAATAAACGTAAGACTGATAAGTTTAAAGTCAAACTGTGCAACATTCATGACAAAGCAATAACATCCCAGCGGACACAATCAGATGGCGGACCCTCCACTAGGAATGTTACATAGTGCACCTTTAATCAGCTATTGCGTTGCAGATTATAGTTAATCTAAAATAAACAGTTTTTAATAACCTATAATTACTGAACAGATGGTGGCGCCAAACACACGGGGTTGTAAAAGGAGACAGGCTGAGCAAAACAGACAACTTTATTATTGTTTTACCATATTTACATGAATTACCTGAATTTTACAAAAGGTGGAATGTGTGAGGAAAATAGTCTCAGTCTTATTTTCAACAGAACACGAAGTACGGATTTTCTTGGCAAATAGACGGATGTTAAATCCACAGCCTCATTTGGAAAATACAGTGCTGGCGCGTGTCCTGGTCGTGTGCTTTGTGATGCTTGTGCTCAATTTAGGCAGTGTTTTGCAAAGTCACTAAAATTGAAGAAAAAAAAAAAAACACTTCAGAGGACTGTGGAACAACTGTTGTGTGCAAGAACAATTTAGTTGCCTTTCTGAAAATAGTAAAACACAAAACGACACTCAAAACTTGTACCTGGATCTCCCACAAATAAAAAAGTGTATTATCTAGACCAAAGTAAGAGTATATGAGCTGTGGAGTGTCTGGCTGTGCTCCTATTTGAGTATTGAAAAAGTATAACAAGACGACAGACACAGGAAAGAGCGGAGGAGTTAAGGAGCAATGCCACTGTTTCAGCAAAGGCCTGAATAGAAAACAAATGGAGTCAAAACGTGTTCACAGTTTAGGGACAGACACGTTGGACAACTGCGGTGCGAACCATGTAGAACCTCTTTAAAATGGGACTATTGTCACACACATTCAACCACAGGTCAGAGCAAGTTTTAATACTTTTCTCTTCTCAGCTTTTAGACATGTTTGACATAGTTATAAAATGTTATTTGCTGATAAGTAGACAAATGGTGAGGTCTCCAGTAGTGTTAAAATACCATTCTTTGCAGCAGCACGTTCTTTATAAAATGCTCTGCTGTCTTCTCATCCTGCTGAGGCGAGCTAATGTTTCCTCTGCATTGGCCTTGCTGGAGACGCACAGGAGATGTGAAGAACTAGGTGAAGAGAAGGGTGCTGGAGTGATGTGTGGGTGGCTCCACATAATCTCAGACACCACAAGGTGTCGTTATGTTGCTAAGCAACTGCATCCTTCAGAGTCTTCCTCCAGGTGGTAACTAGGTTACCTCATCTTAATATTTGCATGGTCTGGTTTTGCTGGTTTTCTTTCTACCAAACAGTGTCCCCTGTTGTTACTGGATCTGATCCTAAAGCAGGTGCTGCTGGCTGGTCCCTGTGGCTGTAGACACATGCATTACACCAGTTCATCCAGCAGGGTGCCTATGCTGTGGTGCTGCTCCGGGGGGCCAGCAATCGGCTTGTTGCACATGGGACAAACACAGCGCACCTCCAGCCACTTCACCAGACACCTGGACACAGACACAAAATATAGATTTACTATCACAATTCTTAATTTCAAAAACAGCCTTTAAAAGTTCCACTAAATCAGCTGTAGGAAACTGTAGAAAAGCCGTACTTAAAATACTTCAAAGGTGCTGTGATAAACTACTTGTATCCCATGGTAGAGAGAGCGAGGTATAGAGGTATAGAGATGGATATAGGTATAGATATGGATACCGGTATATATATATATATATATATATATATATATATATATAGGGCCAATACTCACTTCCTGTGAAAGGCGTGTTGGCATGGCAACACCCCCAGCTCGTCTTTGACTTTAAAGTCCTCCAGACACACGGCACACGTCTGCTGTGAGTGACAGTCAACACAGGGGGTCAAGACGGTGCATTAGAACTAGTTCAGACAATACAGAGTAAGTCACATCACTGTTAAAATGTAGATGTTTTGTTTTATTTATTTTATCTTCATTTTATCAGGCCATGGTGTGCTAGAGTGCACCCAAAAGAGAGGGAGTGAACACAAAAACATTTAAAATGAATATTAACATTTACATATCGTATCAGTTAGTACGACACTGTGAAATATTTACACAAGTCCTTAAAATGTAATCGTTAGCTGCAGCAAATTTAAATGACATGAGGCTAAAAGAGGACCTGGCCTTGGGAACTTTTAGCAAGATATGCTGCGAGAATGGAGTGTTGAATCTCTCTTATTGTAGCAGCTGATAGATAGGCATTAGGCAGCATGGTTTTATATGAACATGAGCCAGTGCAAGTCCTGAGGGGGCTGTTTGTAACAAAACAAATCACAGTGACAGAGTGCATTTCCTTTGCATGACAATAAATGATTGCCACCATAATCAAACAGTGGAAGGATAGACAGAGATGTTTAACTGAAATAGTAAAGAAGAGGCAGTTTCTGCACAAAAAAAAACTGTTGACTAGTCTTACCCTTCATCTGTAGCAGTGTGGTGGTGATGGAAGGACAATGACCTGTTTAGCTACATTCCTTTTATTAGTACCGGTTCTGAAACCTTCTCTAATTGTCCTGGTTTATGGTTACCTATCCACATAAAAAAACTGGCACAAAGTTTACCATTTTCATTGTAAGCACAACATATTTTTTCCACAATAGCCCCAAGATTCAATCACAAATAATACAAAAACCTCCCGAATGATACGACTAGTTTGTGAACCTTTTGACACTGTATCAAAATAGTGTCTTTAACATATAATATACAATGTGATTGAAAAGCATAAATACAATAGACATGTCCTTACCCCATGAAGGTTCAGCTTCTTTGGATCTCCTTTCAGAACCACCTGTGGATATAGTGAAAAATAAAACTATAAATGATGAATCTTTCAATTTAATTTGACCCAGTAAATGCTTATGGCAGTGGACAGACTTACCTCTCTGTAGCCAAAGCGCTCACTCTGGGCTTGGTGCCGCAGTTTGCTACAAAAACAATAATCAGATAGATGTTAATTTATGTCAAGAATAGATCAATTAAAAAGTACATATATGTAGTTTAATTAATACATTCAAAATGTATTTATGGTAGACATTTGTTACATTGGGTTGGAGACGCTCAGCTAAGACGATTAAATGTTGATTCATTTATACATTTACAGTATTTAGCTTAATGTTCCAAGGTCTATGCACCAAATTACACTTTTTGCATCCCCGAGTTCCTTCACTGACACCTTAGGTAAGTGTTATTTAAACATTTTTGAGTAGCGGCATACTTATTTTGTTGAAAAGATGCAAAAATGATTGTGGCTCTCAAGTCTCACTAGTGTTCGACACAAAATCAAGGGCTTAAGGTTATGATTTTTTTATAGAATCTTTTAAAATTTGACCCAAAACAAAAACCTAATTTGTTCCTATTTTGCCCAAACAGCACATGCTATAGAGTGCAAAATTATAACGCCAAAAACAAAAATCTAAATCTCAACCTTGAACGTATGCCGTTAGCTTCATCACAAAGGCTGCAAACTGTAGGTATAATGCCTTCTGCAAACAACAAATATCCTGTCTCCATGGGGACCTATTGTGTACGAAAACTGCACCAACGTATTCTGAAATGCATGTGTTTCTTGTATTAGATTAGCAGATCATATTCTATTTATACCTTCAGTTGGTATCGCTAACGTTAAAGCTCCTGGACGTGTTTAAAATATGCATTGTGACCTGAATCTTGCAAACTGTACTACACTTGTCAGCAATTGCACATTTTTGCAATATTGTTCAGCCCTAACGCTTGCATCTTCTTAACTTTTCAATCGGAGGGTTCACTACCTTTTTATCAGTCCCTTTTCTTTTAGGGTGGAAAGAAACATTAATTTAGTGTCCTTAAACAATGATAGAATATAAACAAGGGCTTTTTTTAACCACACTTTTACAATTACTTGTCTTTTAACGCCCCATGGCCACAGCGCTCGCGTTCGTGTGGAGGGACGCGCTCGCACAATGGGGTCTAATGAATGCGCTGACTGTTGCTGTTCAAATGCTGGTGCCGCTCCCCGAAAATTCAACAATGGAGCACAGATCTTTATCTTAAGGGCCCGGTTATTTTGGGATGTTTGTTTTCATATAACCCGAACTAAAAACATAGATCATATCACGGTGTGAGATGGCCGCCTGATTTAAAATGTCATTCTTGGTACTATTATGGCTGCAAGGTGCTTGGTTGCCAGTACAAGATATTGGAGGCTTATATAATGTCCTCTGCAAACAATGAAATATCCTGTCTGCATGGGGTCTTTTTATGTACGGTATACCCTGCATTTTGGACCGCTACAAGCATGTTCTGAAATGCACGTGATTCTACATATTTCTGTTAGTTTTCTCTCAAAATTCAATGCTTCTGTCTAAATGTGCAAATCTAATCGCAGTCACAGCGCATGTCAGAAAAAAACTAATTAGATATTCAGCTCATTCAGCCCAACTTGGTACATAGTTAGGCCCGAGCGCCACAAGCTGGCGAGAGGCCTATTAATCTCGTAAGGCCGTGCGAAGCACGGCTGCGAAAGTGCGCACGTAGTGCGCACGAAATCGAGCGCGAAGCGCTCGCCCACTTCCAAACACTCACTAACGCACTCCTCCACTCATGCACGCCCCGTGCATACTAATTAGTTGTAGGAAAATGGAAAATTACCGTTGTAAACGGGCGAAGCCCGTGCAAAAGTGCGCACTAAACGAGCACTTTACCTTTGCGGTCGTCATCCCCATATAAAGCACTCATTTGCGCTAAGTAGCTCACGAATACGTTCCCCATCTCTTGCATGTTCCGTGCATATAAGCATGTAATGCAAAAATTGAACATTATTACTGTATAGAGGGCCAAAAACACAAAGTGGGCGGAGCACACTCAAAATTAACAAAAGTACCCTTCAGTGACCAGGGACCCACACCATGAGGTAGGAAAGCGCGAGCGCTTTCCGAAAATGTATAGTTCATGATATTTGAAAAATGGGAAACATTGTTTCTTCTTCGTCTTCGTCTTCGTCTTCGTCTTCGTCTTCTTCTTCTTCTTCTTCTTCTTCTTCTTCTTCTTCTTCTTCTTCTTCTTCTTCTTCTTCTTCTTCTTCTTCTTCTTCTTCTTCTTCTTCTTCTTCTTCTTCTTCTTCTTCTTCTTCTTCTTCTTCTTCTTCTTCTTCTTCTTCTTCTTCTTCTTCTTCTTCTTCTTCTTCTTCTTCTTCTTCTTCTTCTTCTTCTTCTTCTTCTTCTTCTTCTTCTTCTTCTTCTTCTTCTTCTTCTTCTTCTTCTTCTTCTTCTTCTTCTTCTTCTTCTTCTCGGGACCAACCCCCCTATTTTTCAAATCAAATCAAATCAAATCAATTTATTTTTGTAAGGCCCAAAATCACAACAACAGTTGCCTCTGAGGGCCACAGGGAGAAATGAATCAACAATGTCTGTGGTGGCGATGAAGTCAGACAATGTCTGTGGTGGCGAGGGACGATGTCCCAGGGTCCTCTGTCCTTAGACTCTCCTTCTCGGCCAGGAAAAACTACAAAAAAAACCTCTTTGGGAAAAAAGCGTAGAAACCTGGAGGAGTTCCAGTGAAGGAGAGATCCGACTCTCACAGACGGACAGACGGACACGAGGAGACTGGAGCTGGACCCACTCTTCAGGCAGATGAGGGACCGACTGAGGCGAACTGGACCCACTCCTCAGGCAGATGAGATATTTTCACCCAGTGAACATTGACGAAAAGTCACAAAAATTTGCACACCTCTAAAAATCGTGCCTCTCTACATTCTGGCTATTTCCCTTTTCTAAAATAAAAAAAATTGGCGCGTCAGCGCCACCAAATGTACCAAAAATGCATTGAGAGATGGGGAATGACCCAAAAAAAATCTGATCGTAGAATCATGAAATTTGGCGCCGAGGTAGATGGTGACAAGAGAAGTAAAAAATATTATTACGGCAACGCCGTCCACCCAACCAAATGTCGGCCATATTGGTTCAAAAATGACTAAGCATGACTCGGGAGTTTTTCCAAACGTCGTACTTTTACGAACTCCTCCCAGGGCGGTGGCCCTAAAAAGCTGAAATTTGGTGAAAATGCTACTGAGGAGTCTCTGTGCGGCAAAGCCGCAAACTGTAGCAAGAATTTCAGAAATCTCCCAAATTTACATTTCTGCCGTTTGCGCAGATAAAGTCCGAATTGCGTCAAATTAGAATCAGTTGTTAAACTCTTTGCCCTAAACCTACTTGAAGTGAAATTAATTAATTTGGCGCCACAGCGCCCCCTACAGATTTTATATGGAGGTTAAATGTTTAGTTTTGCGAAATTATCTGAAATTTGACACAAAACTCAATTTTGGCATCCCCATCAAAAAGTAAATGAGACCCATGTCATAATTGTTACGGCGTTGCCGTAGCAATGACCGAGACCTCCCATGTTATTCCAATGGGGAAAATCACCAGAACATGTTTACACTTTATACTTTCACCAACTCCTCCCAGGGCGTCAGCCCTATCAACGTGAAATTTGGTGAGACTCATCTTCAGGTGTGGACCATCATTTTGCCAAGAATTCAAAATAAATTTGCTTTTTGATGGTAAAACAAAGGGGAGAAGATGTGACAGCGTCACAGATTCAGCAGTAGGCGTAATAAAAGGACAATTGGGGCGCGTTAGCGCCCCCTCCTCTTGCGGCGTGGCGGCGGTGTGGCGGCGGCGTGGCGAGGGCCGATCATTGCCGCTTGCGGTTATATTTTTCTTTTGTTATTGATCCTATCCTGCTTAGGTCACAGTAGAATAATTGTCTGCTTGTTCAAGTCTAGCTAAAGAACAATGTATGTGAGGATGCTGCTTGTACACGTGTTAGAACTTCTATACAAACACAGAGAGCGCGTTAAGACCTGCTACGTATTAATCATCACATTCACTTGAGTCGCTTTTTGAAGAAATCACACTTAACGTGTTTTCAGACATTCGTTTACTTTGATTTTAGTCATACCTTTTGGACGTAACAGTATTTGTTTCAGTTGTGGGACAAACTATCCTTTTCTATTCTTCAAAACACCTAGAATGTAACTTTGTTTTATTTTACGTTTTGTTTGTCCAACGCATTAACATTAAAGAATCGTAAATCTAGTTGTAAAGTCCACAGTTACTCAGTACTTGAGTGGCTAATACTTTCGTATTTTTTCTGATCTCTAGGGCTCCACAATTTTGAAGAAAAAAATAGAATTGCGATTCATCAGACCAGTATTGCGATTGAGATTAGTTTAGTTAATTATGTTTTTAAATCAGCAAACAGTTCACAGTGTGCATTTTAAACACATCCATTAAGTAAGAGAAGACTGAAATATGAACAAGGATGTTTTGTTATTAGTACCCATGAAATTGTAATTAATTTGATAATTTCACATATTCAAATTGATGATGATTGCTCATGAGTGTTGCGTACTCAATATATTTTTGTTTAATTGGCTATAATTTCTACAGTCTTGGAGATATTTATTTTTGTTACAAACCTTAGTTTGACCCATGTTTTTGTAATGCCCATAAATGTAGGATGAATTAATTAGCTTCCGTTACATTACCGCCACCTACTGTAGTTTTACGTCTTCGGGATTCGTTGTCAAATTTGCGATTTTGACCTATTTCTTAGAGTGGCGGAATGTTGGTATGACACAGAATGTTGGCGCTGCGTGAAATCATTGTCATGGCAACTGTAAAGAATAAGGCCATGCTTTACGCAGTCAGCATCCAGTTGGGATACCAACCGCCAGACAACCTGCCGCCACAAAACAAAAACAACAACAACAACAACAACAATTTGGATACCAACCGCCATAAGACAACAACAACCATCAAAGAAGAAGAAGAAGAAGCATCTAGTTGGTTTGTAATTGGTAATGCACCTTTTCAGTTGGCTGTCAACTGCCATTAAAAGAAACACAACAACATCATCACCATTCTATGACATCACAGAGCATGTCATGAACACATCTTTTTGTTTGATCACAGATGACTGAGCAGAAAGTCTAAGGTCTGGTGGTAATGTAACACTTAGATACCAACCGCCATAAAACACCAAAGAAGAAGACTGACTAGAGCAGACGTAAAAGTGCTCTAGTCTCTCTCTTTATTAAAAGGAGTTCTCAACACATATTTGACCATATATATTTGTTCAAATAAGTTGAAATGGAAAACAACAGGATCCCTGTTAACCAAGCTCCCGTCCACCATCATCCAGGAGGACTGCACTTTGCAGAACAGGCCGGAGATGGAAACTTTATTGATCATGTCAACCATCCACTGCACATTGGACCTGGTGGAGATGCTCCCAATGTCAGGCCGCCCGATGGCGCAGATGCTCCCATTATGGATGCTATCAGGGAAGTCCTGAGAGCGCTTCTGCCCATGGCTCCTCCGGACCCTGTGCGTCCACCAATCCCTGTCCAGGAGGAGGACCAAGAGGAGGAGACTGACCAAGTCCCAGAGGAGAACAACAGGTTTATACACTCACGAGTGTTTCGGTTTCTACCCCCGGCTCCTGTTGTCCCTGCGCCTCCACCAATCCCTGTTCAGGAGGAGGAGGTGGACTACTGGTTTTTAGACTCCGACTCTGAGGAGGACCAGGAGGAGGACCAGGAGGAGGAGACTGATGAAGACCTGGAGGAGGACCAAGAGGAGGAGACTGACCAAGTCCCAGAGGAGAACAACAGGTTTATACACTCACGAGTGTTTCGGTTTCTACCCCCGGCTCCTGTTGTCCCTGCGCCTCCACCAATCCCTGTTCAGGAGGAGGAGGTGGACTACTGGTTTTTAGACTCCGACTCTGAGGAGGACCAGGAGGAGGACCAGGAGGAGGAGACTGATGAAGACCTGGAGGAGGACCAAGAGGAGGAGACTGACCAAGTCTCAGTGGAGAACAACATGTTTTTACACTCAAGAGTATTTCTACCCCCGGCTCCTGTTGTCCCTGCACCTCCACCAATCCCTGTTCAGAAGGAGGAGGAGGTGGACTACTGGTTTTTAGACTCCGACTCTGAGGAGGACCAAGAGGAGGAGACTGATGAAGACGTGGACGAGGACCAAGAGGAGGAGACTGACAAAGACCTGGAGGAAGACCAAGAGGAAGACATGGAGAAGGACCAAGAGGAGGAGTCTGACAAAGACCTGGAGGAGGACCAAGAGGAGGAGTCTGACAAAGACATGGAGGAGGACCAAGAGGAGGAGTCTGACAAAGACTCAGGGGAGAACAGCAGGTTTATTCACCCGAGAGTGTTTCTACCCCCGCCTCCACCAATCCCCATCTAGGACCTGGAAGTGGACTACTGGTTTTTATAATCCGACTCTGAGGAGGAACAAGAGTTTTCTCCCGATGCTCCGGTTTCCCCAACCAACCCAAAACATGCACATGGTCAAATCTGAAATCTGAAATCAAGTCCAGCCCTGAGATCTGGAGATGGTCCTGTGCAAATTCCTGTGATAATGATGGGATTAAATGAAATGTCCATCCAGGGCCGGCCAGTGTTATAAAAAAAACAAAGGATCGTTTAGAGCCAGAACCAGTGATTTAAAAAAATTAGACCATGATAAATCATTTCAAAACTTTTTCCACCTTTAATGTGACCTATAACCTGTATGATTCAGTTGAAAATGAAATCCTTTGGGGAGGAGTAAAAATAAAACAATAAAATAATGATGTGATGTTGCATAAGTGTGTGTCTTATAATTGGGGGTCTTATAATCACATTCACACTCCTGTTAAATAGGAGTCAGTACATGCCTGCCATCATTTAAATTGCCTCTGATCAGCCCCCAATAAAGTTCAGCTGTTCTACAAGGCTTTTCCTGACAGTGAAGCATGGTGATGGCAGCATCATGCTTTGGGGCTGTTTTTCTTCAGCTGGAGCTGGGGCCTTAGTCAAGGTGGCGGGAATTATGAACAGTTCCAAATACCAATCAATGTTGGCACAAAACCTTCAGGCTTCTGCTAGAAAGATGAAGATGAAGGAGAACTTCATATTTCAGCATGACAATGACCCAAAGCATACATCCTAATCAACTGGCTTCACCAGAAGAAGATCAAAGTTTTGGAAAAGCCCAGCCAGAGCCCAGATCTGAATCTGATTGGAAATCTGTGCACAGGAGATGCCATCGACGATTTGGAGCCTTTCTGCTAAGAAGAGTGAGCAAATATTGCCAAGTCAAGATGTGCAGATAGACTCCTATCCAGCGTTTAGTTTAAGGGTGTGCACACTTACGCAACCACATTGTTTTCGTTTTTATATTCACTCCACCCTCCCCAAAGGATTAAAAAAAAATAAAAAAAACAGAATCATACAAGTTATAGGTCACATTAAAGGTGGAAGTTCTGACATTATTTATCATGGTCTAATTTTTTTAGATCACAAAACCTGGCATTTTAACAGAAGTGTGTAGACTTTTTATATTCACTGTACATGATAGTGTGATTAATACACAGAACCATGTGTCTTTAGTTCTTTATCATCCCTAATCGAGAGCTGAGTGTGTGGTCTTCTCTCTCACCAGCAGCACCAGAAGAGCCACAGGTCGAACCCAAACACAGGCTGGTCAGAAGCACTGAGCCCTCACTTAACATTTCCAGGTCACACTTGAAAAAAAGAGGTCTCAATCTCTACGGATTCTCACTTTGTAATAAATTCTAAATAATAATTTAGCTAAATAGCGCCCCACGACCTTATTCTATCATGTTCATTGTTAAAGGCGGTATGGACAATTTTTCGGCGATTTGAGAACGCAGGCGGAAGTGCGCATGGCACTCCCCCGTGCGGACTGATACAACACACGTGCGTTTGTTTATTAGCGCAACGGAGCGCATCGCATCTCTCGTCTCCCGTAGATTTCTGTCCACTTCTGCGTCAGCTCGAACTGTCTTTCTCCGTCTTCAGTTTGCCCCGTACACTGAGGGAACTATATTATGATAGATCCATGCACTTAGGCACGTGGAAACGTGGGGACGAACCGACGCTGCTGCAGGTGAGCGATAGGTGCGTTTTATGATTGATACGTGGCAGGACAAATGATTTATCCACGCCACGAGGAAATATGATAAAAAAAATTGCTGAAAAAAATCGTCCATTCCACCTTTAAGTCCATGTATTTAACAACAGTGTTTGTCATTTGGTGGGCCACAAACACAATAATGTTTAGGGCTACAATTAAGAAGTATATTCAGGTGTAAATGTACACATTTATATAAGTTTTGTCACCTGCCTGCGCTAACCTTTGGATGGGGCAGTCAACTCTGGTCTAACAACATCAGCATACACATTACCAGCATTAGAACATGCTTTACACACAACTCAATAGTATAAATAAATGACCGGTATAAGAAAATAAGTATAAAAAGACAATCCCATGGGTCTCCCACATAAAGGGCGAATGCCTATACTACTGAGCTTAAAGTGCTAAATGGAATAAATAAGCTCACTTTACCAATCAAATTAGCTCAAATTAAACAAATTAGCGCTTTATATAGTTAAATGTCTGCCTATATTTCTAACTAACATCTAATCATTAGAAACATCTGTAGCTCCAAATAAAGACTACAAATAAAGAGAATAAAGTCTCTAAAAGATAGTTTTTAAGTCAGTTTATTGAAACTTAGGCTGCTGTTGCTTCACTTCTCTGCACATGCTCAGTTAGGGCAAAACCTTAAGATTCTCACACAGGTTTATTCAGCGTGGTTTGAGCATAGAGCCAATGCTTTGAGGCTGTGTGGTCCTCAGAGAACATGTGCAGGAGCATGAACGGCCTCTGAACACAAAGACTGCAGAATCATGACTTCAGCCAAGCTTCAGCAGCAGAAGTGAGAGGAAAACGGGCTTATTTGGATATATTTTAGAACAATTGGTAATTGGACACATGGTAATTTTACATTTCATTGGTCAATCACTGCTTGCCTTGATTGTCCTGACCGCTGGAATATAAGATAAAATGCATGGATTACAAAAGTATAGCAGGGCAGACTCCATGAGCTACTGTTTTTTACCCAGCAAATTAATTAAAGACTAATTGTCTTTAAAGGTTGAATGGACGATTTTTTTGGCCCAAATTTTAGTCTTATTTCCTCGTGGCGTAGACGGCCGATTAGTCCTGCCACGTATCAATCATAAAACGCACCTACCGCTCACCTGCAGCCGCGTGTGGCTCGTCCCCCTAGAGCAGCACGGTTCCGCGTGTCTAAGCGCATTGATCTATCATAATATAGTTCCCTTAGTGTACGGGACAAAATTAGGACGGAGAAAGGCTGTTCGAGTTGACTCATAAGAGATGGAAATCTATGGGAGACGAGAGATGCGATGCGATCCGTTGCGCTAATAAACAAACGCACGTGTGTGTTGTATCACTCCACACGGGGGAGTGCGCATGCGCACTTCTGCCTGCGTTCTCAAATCGCCGAAAAATCATCCATTGCGCCTTTAACAAAGAAACTAATTCTTTGCAACATAATTTTTTTGTCTGTTTTAAAACAGGTCAACCACATCCTTACTCTAGTCACAGTTAAAAACATCACCGTATCAAATAATGTAATAATAATTTAACTTATTTGGTTGGCCCATTACATTTGTATGCATATATATTAATACTGTTAAAGTTACTAAAAACAATATCTGCTAACAAGGGCCGGGCTATACTGACAGAAACAATATTCAACCAATATTCAGACAATATGTCTGTCAAAGTTTGCCTTCATTATAAGCTGTATTTATCCACATAGGAGGAAGAAAGTGGGAAATTGGGCGTGAGTTTGGGCATCTTCTTTTACACTCTGGACTCCCACACGATTACACTATATATAAATGTCTCTATATCTATATCTATAAAAAGAGATGGAATAATACAAAATAAAACAAACCAAATCCTGACGATATTACTGTGGTGAATCAGTCGAACTATAAATGAAATCATAATTACACTCCTCCAGTCTACCTCCAGCTTCCTCATGGGGGCCAAAGGAAGTGACTTACTGCTCATGATTCAGTGTTTTTAGAGACACAACAGGTTCGAGGACAAAGTTGTTGGTGGATTTAACATAAAAAGCCAGACAAAACACTCCAAACAGACGCTGACTTTGTAGTACTGATGGGCCTTGATCATCATGACAGTGAAAAAAGGGGAATCATAGTCTGATGATTGCAATTACACTGATGAGTAAGAATAATTTGAATGAAATCAGTACAATTAAACTGTATGGAAAAGGATACGCAAAGTAAAACCCACTGTCGTGTCTTGTGTGTATCAAATTACAGTAGATAATTATTGTCACTTTTTCAAAAAGACTTAGTCGACTAAAGAACACAAAATATACATCCCTATTAGAAGTGTGCATTTTTTACTGTGTGTATGGTACTGTGCTTTAGTAACATTTATGAAATCACACATATGAGATACATGGACGATCATACATTTTGTGGTAGCAGAGTGAATAACAAATTAATTTAGTGTGTTTTACATGTATGAAATACAATGCCTGACCAAAACAAAAGAAGTCCCGCATGCTAACATTTCGTTTGACTACCTTTAGCTTTAAGTACTATTATAACGATTAATTGTCTAAAAAAAAAAAAAAAAATAGTTTCACTGCATTATCAAGCTCATTCCTTAGTATTGAATCAAACACAACCTTAATCGAACTAAAGCCATTTTTATCCCGCCGTTAATTTTCCAAACGGACACTATTCAGATTTCTCTCTCTGTGGATAAGAGTGCATCAGCTCTATGTCTATCAAAGCCTTTGACATGTCACATATCTCGTCTCCAGCTCACAATATGTGGCGCGGGGAGAAGTTCGGTCACGCAGACCCAGAGTGTGGATGACGCAGTGGTTGGTCTGCAGGTGCCGTGTCCTCTTTCAGCTGCTCTCCCACTGTGGCCTAGTTCATTCATTCTGGCTGGGTTTTAAAACAGCGTTGGCCTGCTTCCTGTTGCCTCATATCCCGTCCCTATGGCCCCCCGTGTCCCTTTCTGCTCATTGGGAGCTGGGGGGAAGGATGGGTCATGCTGTTCTTCTTTTTGGAGTTTTCTAGTTCAAGTACGCACATCCCAACTGCAGCGTGAAATGTAGGGCGGGGCAACACGTTTGTCATATTTATTATAATTTGTGATTCTTATGGCTATTTAAATGACTCAGAATTGTTCATGTTAAATGGTTTGCAGCGGCAGAATCTTATTCTTCTCTTTTTATTGCCTTCCAAGTATCCTAATTATTCACGTGATGAGTTTAAACAAGATTTTTCCAACTTTCAGAGAGCGTTGCTGTCACGGTAAAGCTAACAACAACTAGCTTGCTCAAAGGGTTTTTTCCTGATACTCAGACAATAAATGGCTTATAAACAGCACACAGCGGTCTCATTTTACCTTTTTACTAGGGCAATAACATGGACAAACACTGGGCACAGGCACTTTAACAAAGAAAAGAAGTCAAGTTCCAAACTGCTGTCCCACCCACATGCTCTTACTGCCAGCGATGTGTACAGGCATTTGAGGGGCAGGTGCTCTACCATGAAAAAAAGGGAAATTTTACATGACGCTTAAAATGAACTTCTGCAAAGCGTTCAAATATCAAATATGTTTATGCTTCTGTTGAGGTTCTAGCAGTGACACTTTGTGCACAAGTGTTTCCTGTTTGAGCTGAGGAGTCTGGGACAAATGTAAACGAAACAAAATATAAACAGCAGGAGGAAAAAGAACATGTTTTGTACCCCTGACCGTAAGGGCCTGTAGCTTGAGGTCCGCAGCCACTGTCTGTGAGCTACAGCCTCACACTGGATGACGAAACATAAACTTTTGTCATGTGTTACTCATAAGAATCACGAATAAGAGGTTAAAATGTAAAATGGCTAAAAGCGTAAGTGGTGTAGAACAGCTTTATGGATTCCAAACTTTTCCTACAGTCTTTGATCTTGCTCTATGTGTTAATGACCAGACTCATTCATTACACTCTGTATAGAGACAGCAGCTCAGATCCCACTGGCCTGTTACTGCGGCTGGTCTGGGGGCACTGCAGAGCTCTGGGGCAGCAGCAGTATTTGTCTGCTCTGACAGAAGGGATGCGGCGCTGAAGTGAACTCTGGAAGCTGTGACAGGCGGATGCATATGAGCAAGAAAGGGAGAGAAAGAGCGCAAGAGAGAATTGACAGCAATCTTCTTTCTTGTCTTGTCTTGTAGAGTTAAAACAGCACCTTACATCTCTGCTGTCTCCTTGGGGTGAATATTAAAGCTTAAAGAATATGCTGGCCACGAGGGTACTTAAGGCAAAGGGGCAGGTGCTTGAGCACTTACTACACAGGACTGGCTGTTAGACAAAGCTGATTAAAAAGCCCAAAGCTGATCATTGTGATCTGCTAACTATCGCATTAAAAACACACATTGTCAAAGTTAATAGCTGTAGCTCAAACAATAAAATTATCAGTAAAAATATATAGATGTGTACATTTTAACACTTCATATCTGTAGGCACATCTATTAAATAATTATGACAATTCTACAACTAAAGTGTTTGAACAGTACAGATTTAGTGGTGCAAACTATCCAGTTTATTATTATGATTATGATTATTATGATGATTATATGATGATGATTATTTAATAATATTATATATGCAAATCTTGCTTTTCTGTGATGATAAATCAAGCCTTACGTTGTTGGGTTAGGTTTTTTTTTTTTTTACAATGTTTTACTGATATTGTTCAGCTTTTAAATCATGTTATAATGTGAAGCTGTGTTTTGTTTTATTTGAGCAATGTTCTAGCAATCCCACATATTTCTGATCACTAATTGCTTCAGTGTTCATTAGTGTTCTAATATGCAGAAGCTGACACCTTCAGTGTCTCTCCTAGTACACTGCTCAATTCCTCTGTGTACCATTAGGACACGAATGCTTCCTCTGCAGGTGTTTCTTTTGTATGAAAAATTTAGGGCAGTGTTACTCCAACTTGTTTTCAATATATTGCAAATTATTCAAGTTATAAAACATGGATGATGCTGTCTGAATATTCAAGCCGTACCTGATAAAGTAGCAGCAGAAGATGAGGCTCAGGATGAAGACGAAGATGCCTGTGCCGAAGATGACCATGTAGATGTTAAGAGGCAGGTCCTGGAAGGTGATGGGCGGCATGGTGCATGACTTATTGGAGTAAACCAGACCCAGACCACAGAAGCACCCTGCACAAACATATAAGCAGGTCAAAATAATTACAGTGTGATATGGCTATATATATTGCACTAAACAATTATATATATTGCAATAAACAATAACATTGAAAAAACCTCCACAAACTACATAGATTTGCTTAGACACAAGGGCAATTTAAATCTTTGTTTAAAATTTACATTTTCTCTCTGGCATTTGACACAAACTGAAACTTTATGTGTAGTTGTAATTGATTGTATTTTATTTGGTGCTAATGTATTTTCTTGCACTTGTCTGTACAGCACTTTGAGCTTTTAAAGTTGTAAGTGTGCTTTAGAAATAAACTTTGACAGTGACATTTAGTCTTTGACTAGTCAGCAATCATTATTTTAAATATCAACCAAATAATGGCTGAAATATGGTGATTGAAGGCTTTTAGATATGGAATATTAATTAATAAGTTTTGTTATTGATACAAATCAGATTAGTTTTAATAATGCTACTGTCATTGTTATTCCCAGTAAATTGCCAGAGCGCTCAGACACTTTTACATACACTTCAGTCCTAGGACATTAGCGGCTCTGCTCTGCTCACACGTATCCAGGCATTTGTCTCTCTGCATTCTATCACTAAAGAAATATGTTGCTTTTTAAAAATTTAATAAAAATTGAATTTAACTGAATCTCTGAAACCAAGCTTGTAACAACAACACTCACGATAAGTCGATTAATTGTTGTGGCCCTAGTGGTGGTAAAATACAATTACGAGTTAGACTGAAGCAATGCTGCCAATCTGCGCCATCGGCCTTTTTGACCACCACTCACACACCACATTTATAGTAAACAAGGTAAAGTGTGTGGCCTAAAGACACAACAGCACCTGGTTGTCACCTACAGAAAATATGGTGTGGCAAAAGAACTCATTAATCTCTCATTTATTGAACAAAAATTTGATACAGTAATTAGTCACAGGCCTAGAAAAAGAACATTTCCAGGAAAGAAGAAGAACAATGACAGGGCATTAGCATAACATGGACAAAAGGCAGACAAAAAACTGTCTGGACTTCTCTGAAAAGGTGAATTGATTCTATTCACTGGACTTAAAGATGTTAATATACTACTGTTGTATCCAAGCAACTGGTTTGTAGCTCGTAACTTGTAATGAAGCTTTGTTACATTACAATCTATTTTAATTAGTCTGTGTATCCTAGCCTTGAAAAAGAAGATACTTTTATTGCAACTGTGGAGAGGTGCAAGGTAATGTCAAAGAAGGTCTGCAAAATCCACTAGTATTGTATGAAAAAGATGAAACATGAAACATGTGTAATCTTCCAAAATTAATTAAGCTTTGAAACAATATTTGTGTACTGTATTTACTTTTTGTAAATTTCAAAGTCTTCGAAGTCATTTACAGGCATATTTTAGCATTCATCTGACAAATTGCACGGATATGATTATTGTTACTAAAAGAAAACAAAAAAACAGTGTTACATTCAGCTTGGACCGTTGTTGTGTCCTTAGGGCAAAACACTTCACCCGCAGAGCATGAATGTGGCGTATGTCATTGTTCCTTCACCCCATATGGAGTGAATGAATAATGACTGTGGCACTTTGAGAGGCTTTGTTGAAAAAGTCATTATTATTTATTTGTGATTGAACAACACTGCCAGGAAAATCAAGTTTGTCATACTAATGGAGCTCAACTGTGACAGCTTGATTCCAGAAGTACATTTACCACAGACTTGCTGAACAAAACAAGATAAGATAAGATAAGATAAGATATTCCTTTATTGTCCCACATGGGGAAATTTCATTGATGCAACGCAGGTAGATAAAGAGGCAGATACAGAAGAAAAGAACAGATCACTTATTGGAAGTTTGAAAAACACTCTCAGTAGAAGATCTCCTATAAACAAAAACTCCCATAGACAAAACCTCCCATTTCCCAACAAGGGATGGAGGGGAAAAAATAATGAAGATAAAAATAAAATATAGCCGCAAGCGGCAATGATCGGCCCTCGCCACGCCGCCGCCACGCCGCAAGAGGAGGGGGCGCTAACGCGCCCCAATTGTCCTTTTATTACGCCTACTGCTGAATCTGTGACGCTGTCACATCTTCTCCCCTTGGTTTTACCATAAAAAAGCTATTTTATTTTGAATTCTTGGCAAAATGTGCGGCAAAGCCGCACAGACACCGTGACTCTTTGAATAAAAATGTGAATAACTTTTGACGGTTCACCCTTGAAGATGAGTCTCACCAAATTTCAGGTTAATAGGGCTAACGCCCTGGGAGGAGTTTATGAAAGTCTAAAGTGTAAACATGTTCTGGCAATTTCCCCATTGGAATAACATGGGAGGTTTTGGTCATCGCTACGGCAAAACCATAACAATTATGACATGGGTCTGATTGACTTTTTTGATGGGGATGCCAGAATTGAGTTTTGTGTCAAATTTCATAAAATTTCGCAAAACTAAACATTTAACCTCCATATAAAATCTGTAGGGGGCGCTGTGGTGCCAAATTAATTTATTTCACTTCAAGTACATTTAGCGCAAAGAGTTTAACAACTGATTCTAATTTGACGCAATTCGGACTTTATCTGCGCAAACGGCAGAAATGTAAAATTTGGGAGATTTCTGAAATTCTTGCTACAGTTTGCGGCTTTGCCGCTCAGAGACCGTGACAGGTATCAATGTCATTTGAATAACTTTTGATGTCCCACTCCTCAGTAGCATTTTCACCAAATTTCAGCTTTTTAGAGCCAACGCCCTGGGAGGAGTTCGTAAAAGTACGACGTTTGGAAAAACTCCGAAGTCATGTTTAGCCATTTTTGAAGCAATATGGCCGACATTTGGTTGGGCGGACGGCGTTGCCGTAATAATATTTTTTACTTCTCTTGTCACCATCTACCTCTGCGCCAAATTTCATGATTCTACGATCAGATTTTTTTTGGGTCATTTCCCATCTCTCAATGCATTTTTGGTACATTTGGGGGCGCTGACGCGCCAATTTTTTTTTATTTTAGAAAAGGGAAATAGCCAGAATGTAGAGAGGCACGATTTTTAGAGGTGTGCAAATTTTTGTGACTTTTCGTCAATGTTCACTGGGTGAAAAATAGGGGGGTTGGTCCCGAGAAGAAAGAAAGAAAGAAAGAAAGAAGAAAGAAAGAATTAAAGCCGCAAGCGGCATCCAACGGCCCTCGCGGGCCGCCGGCCTTCCGACTCAAAGATTTGGCGTTTTCCCATTTGTGACAGTATATTTGCAGCTCCACGGCACAGAGACCGTACCACTTAATATCAAAATATGACTAATTTTTTATGCCCCGTTTGTGTAGATGATTTCACCCAAATATGAGCTTGATCGGGGTTTCGCACTAGGAGGAGTTTGTTAAAGTGTGAAGCATAAAAATGTGGTCATTTTAGAGATTTCGCTGTTTTCCCATTTCTGACATATATTTGCGGGTCCGCCACACAGAGACCGTAGCACTTAGAATCAAAATATGGATAACTTTTGATGCCCCGCTTGTGTAGATGATTTTCCCCAAATATGAGCTTGATCAGACAATCACCCTAGGAGGAGTTCGTTAAAGTGTGAAGCGTAAAAATGTGGTGATTTGAGCAATTTCGCGATTTTCCCATAAGGATATCATGGGATGTTTCTGTCATCGTTACGGTTACGCCGTACAAAATATGACTTTGGCTCTCATACTTTTATGATCAGGATGGCAAATTAGAATTTTGTGCAAAATATAATGTCATTGTTTATAGGGCACTCTGAAGGCCAAATAGTCAGAATTCAGGGAAAAGTTTGCGGCTCCGTCACACAGAGACCGTAAAAGTTATCCTTAAAATTTGGATAACTTTAGATGCCCCACTTGTCTAGGGGACGTACACCGATTTTGAGGTCGGTGGGCAAAACGCACTAGGAGGAGTTCGTTAAAGTGTGAAACAGAAAAATGTGGATATTCGAGAGATTTAGCAATTTTCCCATAGGGATAACATGGGAGGTTTACGTCATGGCTACGGCTACGCCGTAAAAATTAAGGCATAAGTTTGATTGGCCTTTTGCTCGGGACCCCAAAATAGAATTTTGGGCAAAGTTTAGAACATTTGTGTAAAACCAGTTTTTGTCCATCAATATTCACTCAAAGGCAACTCTGTAGGGGGCGCTATCGCGCCCATTTCAATTTTGTCATGCTAAACTGGTCCAAACCTGAAAGTTTAACAACTGATTCAAATTTGGTCCTAATCGGACTCGTTTTGATCAAATGGGAGCAATTTTTAGATCTGCAATATTCCAAAATAAGTTGTCCAACTTTGCGGCTGCGCCGCACACAGACCGGTAAAGGTATCTCAAAAAATTGGATAACTTTAGATGCCCCACTTGTCCAGAGGACGTACGCCGATTTTGAAGTCGGTGGGCAAAACGCCCTAGGAGGAGTTCGTCAAAGTTTGACGTGAACAAAATGGCTAACACAGCGTGTTTTCATTTTCAAAGGAAGATGGCGGCCATAGGGTAAGTCTGGGGGCGTGGCCACAATTTTTTTTTTTTTTGTCCTCACGAGAGGAATGCGTGTCCCGAATTTTGTAGCTTTACGCCAAAGTTGACCTCGGGGCGTCTCCCATAGGCGCAATGTATTTTGACTTTTGTCGGTGGCGCTGTCGCGCCATTTTTTAACGAAAAAAAAAATGGCCCAGAAAAAACAAAATTTTTCGCCGATTCTGAATTTTGGGCAAAGTTTGGTGAGTTTTTGAGCATGTTCAGGGGGTCAAATTAGAGCTCAAAAAGCAGAAGAACAAGAAAAATAATAAAAATTAAAGCCGCAAGCGGCATCCAACGGCCCTCGCGGGCCGCCGGCCTTCCGACTCTGCTCTCTGCATTTTACAGAGATGGCGCTAACGCAATTGTCTAAGAACTAAGACAGCGACACATTGGACATGTACAATGCTGTGCTTAACCAGTGCAAATGAACACAAATGTCGGTCAAATGTGCAGCTCCAGCGCACAGAGACCGTGACACTTGGAATAAAAATATGGATAACTTTTGATGCTCCGCTTGTGTAGATTATTTTTCCCAAATATGAGCTTGATCGAGCTATTGCCCACAGAGGACTTCATTAAAGTGTGAAGCGTAAATGTGAACATTTCAAGGATTTGGTGTTTTTCCCATTTGTGACAATATATTTGCAGCTCCACGGCACAGAGACCGTACCACTTAAAATCAAAATATGGATAACTTTTGATGCCCCATTTGTGTAGATGATTTCCCCAAATATGAGCTTGATCGGGCAATCGGCCTAGGAGGAGTTTGTTAAAGTGTGAAGCGTGAAAATGTGGTCATTTTAGAGATTTCGCTGTTTTCCCATTTCTGACATATATTTGCGGGTCCGCCACACAGAGACCGTAGCACTTAGAATCAAAATATGGATACCTTTGGATGGCCCGCTTGTGTAGATGATTTCCCCCAAATATGAGCTTGATCGGACAATCGCCCTAGGAGGAGTTTGTTAAAGTGTGAAGCGTAAAAATGTGGTGATTTGAGCGATCCTACGATTTTCCCATAAGGATAACATGGGATGTTTCTGTCAACGCTACGGTTACGCCGTACAAAATATGACTTTGGCTCTCATACTTTTATGATCAGGATGGCAAATTAGAATTTTGTTCAAAATATCATGTCATTTGGAAAAACTCTATTGTTTATAGGCCACTCTGAAGGCCAAATAGTCAGAATTCTGGGAAACGTTTGCGGCTCCGTCGCACAAAGACCGTAAAAGTTATCCTTAAAATTTGGATAACTTTAGATACACCACTTGTCTAGAGGACGTACACCGATTTTGAGGTTGGTGGGCAAAACGCACTAGGAGGACTTCGTTAAAGTGTAAAACATAAAAATGTGGTAATTTGAGAGATTTTGTGGTTTTCCCATAGGGATAACATGGGAGGTTTCTGTCATCGCTACGACTACGGCGTAAAAAATTAGGCATTTTTGTGATTGGCTTTTGTGATCGGGACGGCAAAATAGAATTTTGGGTAAAGTTTAGACAATTTTGGTAAAACTAATTTTTGACCTTCAATGTTAATTTAAAGGTCACTCTGTAGGGGGCGCTATCACTGCCATTTCAATTTTGTCATCATAAACTGGTCCAAACTAGAAAGTTTAACAACTGATTCAAATTTGGTCCTAATCGGACTGGTTTTGATCAAATGGGAGCAATTTTTAGACCTGCAATATTCCAAAATAAGTTGTCCAACTTTGCGGCTGCGCCGCACACAGACCGTAAAAGGTATATCAAAAAATTGAATAACTTTAGATGCCCCACTTGTCCAGAGGACGTACGCCGATTTTGAAGTCGGTGGGCAAAACGCCCTAGGAGGAGTTCGTCAAAGTTTGACGTAAACAAAATGGCTAACTCAGCTTGTTTTCATTTTCAAAGGAAGATGGCGGCCATAGGGTAAGTTTGGGGGCGTGGCCACAATGATTTTTTTTGTTTATCCTCACGAGAGGAATGCGTGTCCCGAATTTCGTAGCTTTACGCCAAAGTTGACCTCGGGGCGTCTCCCATAGGCGCAATGTATTTTGACTTTTGTCGGTGGCGCTGTCGCGCCATTTTTTAACGAAAAAAAAAATGGCCCAGAAAAAATAAAATTTTTCGCCGATTCTGAATTTTGGGCAAAGTTTGGTGAGTTTTTGAGCATGTTCAGGGGGTCAAATTAGAGATCAAAGCGCTGAAGAAGAACAAGAAAAATAATAATAATAATAATAATAATATTTTTAGCAAAAACAATATAGCCGTTTTTACTATAACAACAAATGATACATCGTTTGAAAGCTCTAAGCCTTCCCGATGCCGCCATGGGGTGGAATCATCATTACGAGCGCTTACGCGCTCGTCACTCCCTATTCCGTCGGGATGCCCCGCCCACTCCCCATAGACTTCCATTGATTTGAGCAGATACAAGCATGGCCCATGCCTGCGGCATGGATTCTCGCATACGGGACGATGCCAGGAGGGTTTTTGGAGGAATGCAGCGCTTCGCGCTGCTGTTGTCAACAATTAGTGAATGGGCTACGCCCATTCACTAATTGTTGACTATTTCTGTCATATTGCTCCCGCAATATGACTATTTCTGTCATATTGCTCCCGCAACGCTGCCGAAGGCAGCGTTGCGGGAGCAATAGGCCCTCCCCCTGCTGGGGCTCGGGCCTAATAATAATATTTTTAGCAAAAACAATATAGCCGTTTCCACTATAACAACAAATTATACATCGTTTGAAAGCTCTAAGCCTTCCCCATGCCGCCATGGGGTGGAATCATCATTACGAGCGCTTACGCGCTCGTCACTCCCTATTCCGTCGGGATGCCCCGCCCACTCCCCATAGACTTCCATTGATTTGAGCAGATACAAGCATGGCCCATGCCTGCGGCATAGTTTCTCGCGTACGGGACGATGCCAGGAGGGTTTTTGGAGGAATGCAGCGCTTCGCGCTGCTGTTGTCAACAATTAGTGAATGGGCTACGCCCATTCACTAATTGTTGACTATTTCTGTCATAGCAGGAGTAAGTATGCATGATCCATGCCTTCGGCATGGGCTAGTTCACTGTACTTGCCAGGGGCGACGGGGTACCAAACATGCGGGCTGCGCCCGCATGTTTGGTCAGACAGTTGCAACGCTGCGTTGCGGGAGCAATAGGCCCTCCGCCCTGCTGGGGCTCGGGCCTAATAAGAATAATAATATTTTTAGCAAAAACAATATAGCCGTTTCCACTATAACAACAAATTATACATCGTTTGAAAGCTCTAAGCCTTCCCGATGCCGTCATGGGGTGGAATCATCATTACGAGCGCTTACGCGCTCGTCACTCCCTATTCCGTCGGGATGCCCCGCCCACTCCCCATAGACTTCCATTGATTTGAGCAGATACAAGCATGACCCATGCCTGCGGCATGGATTTTCGCGTACGGGACGATGCCAAGAGGGTTTTTGGAGGAATGCAGCGCTTCGCGCTGCTGTTGTCAACAATGAGTGAATGGGCTACGCCCATTCACTCATTGTTGACTATTTCTGTCATAGCAGGAGTAAGTATGCATGATCCATGCCTTCGGCATGGGCTAGTTCACTGTACTTGCCAGGGGCGACGGGGTACCAAACATGCTGCCTTCGGCAGCGTTGCGGGAGCAATAGGCCCTCCGCCCTGCTGGGGCTCGGGCCTAATAATATTCCGATGCGAAAACAATGTTTCCCATTTTTCAAATATCATAAACTATACATTTTCGGAAAGCGCTCGCGCTTTCCTACCTCATGGTGTGGGTCCCTGGTCACTGACGGGTACTTTCGTTAATTTTGAGTGGGCTCCGCCCACTTTGTGTTTTTGGCCCTCTATACAGTAATAATGTTCAATTTTTGCATTACATGCTTATATGCACGGAACATGCAAGAGATGAGGAACGTATTCGTGAGCTACTTAGGGTAAATGAGTGCTTCGCGGTCGTCATCCCAATGTAAAGTGCTCGTTTAGTGCGCACTTTTGCACGGGCTTCGCCCGTTTACAACGGTAATGTTCCATTTTCCTACTAATAATTAGTATGCACGGGGCGTGCATGAGTGGAGGAGTGCGTTAGTGAGTGTTTGGAAGTGGGCGAGCGCTTCACGCTCGATTCCGTGCGCACTATGTGCGCACTTTCGCAGCCGTGCTTCGCACGGCCTTACGAGATTAATAGGCCTCTCGCCAGCTTGTGGCGCTCGGGCCTAATAAACAAATATATAAATGCCATTGCATGTGATCACGACAGTAATTGCACATAAATATGTGTCACGACGGCACATGGATTGCAGATGAATTTCACAGTAATTGCACATGAATCACGACAGTAATTGCACATATGACAGAATTGCACATCAGTATTAGGTTAGGTCAGTATTGCGAGTGTTCAGGACTAACAGTGTTTGTTATAAAGTCTTACAGCAGCAGAAGGAAAGACCTGCGAAATCTTTCCTTCACACAGCGAGGGTGGATCAGTCTCTCACTGAAGCTGCTCTCCAGAGCGGACAGAGTGTCCTGCAGGGGGCGACACTCATGGTCAAGCATAGATGTGAATCTAGCCATGACCCTTCTGTCCCCCACCTCCTGCACCGAGTAAATATATATAATGATAAAAGTTTCAAAGCTTGCTTAGGGTTAAAGGCATAAATTGCTATAAAAAAGGTCGACAGAAATTATTTGTAGTACATTTTGTAAACTGCCTTTACAAAATATCAATATTATAATGCATAACGATCAGCAATTTTAATAATGATTGTATCTTGATATTATAATTATTCTCATTGTGGCCATGATAACTGTGACACAACTGTTCAATATTGTCCCATTCCTCATGAGCACAAAAACATAATCCATGTTGTATTAACGGGTTTCTCTTCACACCAACTTTGGCAAGAGCTTTTTTCTGCAATCTCAGACCCAAAATGCAAATAAAACAATGGGACCAAAAGCAATGTGCACTGCAGTGTTCAATGAAGTATGGGTGCTTTATTTGGCCCTAGCACTTTTTAGACTAAACTTGTACCACGTTAAATACACAGAGTAACTTTTGCTTGTTTTCGTTTGGGCTATATTTCATCTCCGTTTAAATCCTGTTCCTGAGGAGTGCCTGACCGCTGACTATTCTGGTTCACTCTGACCTACTGCAGCACTTCCTTATATTCTATTATGTAACCTCCTTAGTGGTATTTTGGAAATTTCCTTTAGGGATTCACAAGAATGTCTAAAATTCTGTACTGAATCATGAGGATGAGTGTCTCAAAAATGCAGAGGTTGAGGTTAAGTTAGGGAATGAACTATAAAAATAAACGCAAATGTTCAGAAATATCACCTTGAACCCTTGTTTACACTTTTTATATACGGTAAGTTTTGTTTGTTTATGTTTTTGTCTGATCTATTTGAAAAATGGGTTTCTAGTTTCCTTTTTGGAGCAGACACCAAACTCTGTAGTCTGACTTTGCGTAGCTACAAACAATCGAGGCGCAACGTAAGCAATGTGAGCGCTTCCAAAAAAATGTCTTAAATGATGAATTGCTTTATAATACAATTGCGCTACAAACACAATAGTTGCATAAGAAAAAAGTCTGGAAAACTGCTCCAGCCCAAACAGATGGCATTTCCATTAGAAGTCTCGCCTATTGTCCGCTCCTCTTTGCCCGTGTGTGTGTGTGTGTGTGTCTGTGTGTGTGTGTGTGTGTGTGTATGTGTGTGTGTGTGTGTCTGTGTGTGTGTGTGTGTGTGTGTGTGTGTGTGCTTGTTTAACCATGAAATAGATTATCACTGTAGCGGTACAGTCTGCAGTGGCAAGGTCAGGGCCAGGGAACATCATGGGGGAGGGAGACGAGTTACGAGCAAATGTGCCATGGCATTGGGCAGGTTGGACAGCAAGCTTTATGCAGAGGTGGGTCGGGCAGACAAAACTGAGCTCAAGTACTTTAAAACATGACATCTGATATATTCACAGTTTATCTGCAAATTGTCCCGCCCCTGAGAGTCGGACCTCTCCTTTGTCCCGAGGTTTCTGCTTTTTTCCCCATAGGAACATTTGCGAATTTCCTTTGAACAGTGTGTAATCTGTTTTTCACTGTCGCAAATGCTGTCGTGATTTTGGGCGTGACAAAAATGGAATTGAATATGATTTAGTTCATGTAATATTGTTCAGAAGATTTTAATTTTTCACTCGCATTTTGATAATTTTATAAAATACCAGAAACAAAACACAAACATTGGATATCATAGAGGTGAAAAGAAAAATAACTTCCTTTGCTCATTGTGTTTCTATTAGTTTTGGTGGTTGAATGGTTGATCTAGTATTGCAGACAGCTTCCATTGACATAATTGACGTGTGACTGTAGGTCAGAAGATGATAAGTATAACTACAGAAGTACAGGATTCCCCAAGGGTCAAAGTTAAAACCATTTCCGCTCAAATCTGCGACGCAGTCCCCCGCATTTGTCACCCTCGTTTGGTCCGTGCTCATTTAATTCCTAAGCTCCATACAAATTAGCTCTAATCAGCCAACTCGGGAATATTTACATTGTTTGATCTTGTATAACGTGCAATATCCCTTTTCACTCCGGGATTAATCACTGCCACGTCTCATGCAATGTTTCTCACCCCCACATCCCATTAAAACATTGAATTTATTTTCAATCGCTTTGACACTAATGTCTAAATTTCAGCACCAATGATAAAACTTGCCACTCGGGGAGAAAACACTGCTCATATTGGCACAACCTTACGTCCCATTTTCAAGCCCTAACTCTCATATTTTGCTGTAACTAAAATACAATAAACTATTTCAACACAGATTGCAATTGTGACACTCTCTTTGCGTTTACGACAGTTTGTCCACCTAAATACAGCCCTCTGATCCAGGCCCATTAAAAAGACTTCTGCAACAGTTATAATATCCGATACAAGACGCAAATCCTTAAATAATAGCCTCTTTTTTTTTTACATAAAAGATTTGTGAAGTGTTTATAGCATGGACCTCAATCTCAAACCAGCAGAAAGAGTATGACACTGGTCCTATGTCTAAAAGTGTTGTAGCATTCTCTGGACTGTGCCTTGATGAAGCTTGGATATGTTTATGAATCTGATGATTGTGGTCATATTCTAACTACAAAGTGTCCTTTTTACACCAGCGTTCTGTGTTTCGCTCACAAAGTTGCATTCTGGACTGTTTGTGACTTGAGCGAAAAGGGTAAAGGTCATATCTTCGACCTCTGAAATACAAGAAAAATACACCCTTTGTTTGTAATGATACGTCCTGATCTACAAAGAGGAAGTAGAGGTCGAGGTCGAGGTCACATTAACCTAGATATCAGGGCCAAACGTTGGGCTCGCCACCTGCCAAAATCCCGTCCTAAACACCGAGAGCACAAGGTCGAGACGAGTCAAGGAGATTACCGATACTCTCTCTGTCTCACTGATTACACCAGGGAAATAGTCATCAGAGAAATCAGCCAGGTTATTGTGTCGATTGAGTGCTTCCTGCTGCTTTCAAAATCCTTCTTCTACACAAAATGAAAAGACTGAAATAACAGAGATCGCATAATCAGGTTCTTATTGTACAGCGTCACATCAGTCATATCACTCACTTAGTGTCCACTGACTGTCTATTTTTGTTTTATTTCATTAACGACTTGACATTTGTCCTTTCTAGACGGCTTATTAGTTAATTTAAAACATTTTTTTGTCTAATATATTTATTTCAAGCACTTAACAACAAGCACAGTAACAGGACAAGACCAGAGAGAACATAGAACACATGATAAAACACATCCAGAGAAAACTAAGCCACACAAACTCCAAAATAAACGTCCCAGTTGATCCAAAGGTCAAATTTGGGTCAAACCTGTTCAATTTCTTTTTCCATTTGTCCACTTTCATCTTTAGAGCGAGAATAAAATGTGCTTGAAGCCTGGATGGAAGAACTGAGGTAAAACAACATAAAATTACTCATCTTAACCGAGTGATTAGTGGTAGTTGGGGCCACACTATAAATCCAATGCTCCATATTCAACCTGACATTAATCATAATAAACTTGTTCCAGTCAACTGCCAAAAATATATATATATATATATAAAGTCTTGCTCTGCCCCTCAAAACCTGAAGCAAAAGCACTTATCGAATCTACAATGACTTCAATCACAAAACATTTATTCACTACAATGTTAACATTTGTATATAATCTGGCATTTTTACTTTTGTTCAATACAGATCTATGTTCATTTGCATTGTCCTTAAACAAATGAGAGCATATTTTCTTCCTCAATGATTTAACTTTAGATAGAACTTACTGTATTTTCCGCACTATAAGGCACACTTAAAAGCCTTCATTTTTCTCCAAAAACAATTTATAATCCAGTGCGCCTTGAATATGGATTAATTTAATTCTGGTTGTGTTTACTGACCTCGAAGCGATTTTGTGTGGTACACGTTTTGTTTCGCTTAATGCGCCTTATAGTGCGGAAAATACGGTAAATCCAATATTTGCGATTTCAATAATGACTCAAATAATCACATTTTTTCCCATAGTATGCGGTGAGTATGTACAAAAACTAGCACCTGGCATGAAATTAAAACTACACTGTTCCATTACAGACCGACACCTGTGAGTTAAAACCATCCCTTGTTCCGTCCTCTCGCTCGCTCTCGCCACACTTCACCATTGATCACACCACTTCAAGAAACTCCTGAAGCAAAATGAATACGCTGACATTTCTGGGTGACATTTCTCCATTTCACAGGATCAATAGTGGCCGCCTCAGAGTTCCACTCCAGTCCGAACGAGCTCTGATACGCCATTAACGGGACGCACGCTGACGACCGGACTCCACGGAACAAGCACTCGCGTCAAATGATCTCGCTCGGCAAAAAGCAATCACCAGCCGATATTGACGTCAACGAATCTCCCTCAAAACGGCGGAGAAGTGTTTGTGTTAAACGCACTGCGGTCGATAAGAGGCATGCGAGGACTAATGGAGCACACGTGGAAGGAAATATAGATTTAACGGCCTGATACTACTCTCGGGGTTGGTCTATATGTTGTGTTTACTTGTGTTATGATTATTGTAAGGAAAAACATCATGCTTAAACAATTATTCACGATGATTACTGAGACTGTGTGAAGTATTGTCAAACACATTATTACGGTATTTCTCAAGTTTGTGACAAGCTTTATGAAATTTAACTGTCTGGATAAAAAAGTACTTCATATTTAGATTTTTCTTAACTATACGTTGAATTAAAACCACTTGATTTTGGTTTAAAACTGAGCTTGAGCTGGAAGGTAGTAGTGTAGATTAGAATAAAGATTGTTAAAACATTATATAGTTTAGGACTATTCTAATAGTAGTCAATAAAGATCAAATTTTGACTTATTGGGATTTCAGTATTGATACGTGTTCAAATGAGTTTCTAGTTTTTATACTAGTTTTAGTATCAAATAGTATCAGGATAAATTGTCTGACAACCCTTTAGAGCAGTTTTCGTCACACAATCCCAGGATGCACCACCAAAAGGGTTGTCTAGACTAGATACTCATTTGAACAAGTATCGATACGAAAAGGAATAACATTGGCCTCTCCAGAACAGTTTTAGAATGTTTTTGAGCTTTAGCAGATCTAGTACACAATGCTCTAAACCTTGACCTAAATAAGAACATTTTGAATTCTCATTGTGGTATCAAAATTAGTATTGAGAATAGAGTATATTCCTTAATATCAAAATCCAATTTGAAATGTTAGTTTTGTGACAACGCAAACCACCAAACTCCACAGTGGCAGAGATGGTGGTGAGTAATTCACATTAAAACCATCAGCGATAAGAACTGATACTAAGAAACTTTATCAGAGTTTAAGGGTTAGTGGATTATTTTGATTGAGGACAGAAGAAAACCAGAACCTTTTACCAAATTGACAAAGCTTCAGATTGACGGGTTATAGGTGGGTTTCTGCAACTAAATGTACAATAATACAATAATTACAAATATATTTCTGTATCAATTTGGGTTTTCATTTGGTTAATCATTGAACCATCGTCTCATAACAATTCAAAATCTTGATTAACATTGTGTATGATTATTAATCTAAGTGTATTTCTCACAAACAGAGACATTTTTGAAGACATAAGAAGAAGGTGGAAAGTTAATCAAATGTCCAGATTTGACAGATTTAGGGCACAATCTGAGTGATCTAGTCTAGAATATTTATTTATTAAACCTATTTTTTATTTCTATTCTTATTTTGTATCGATTGTTAGCTTATTGTTATGGCTTATTCATTGTTCATTGTTTTATTGTTTTGTGTTGCATCAAATCACCAAGACAAGTTCCTATGTTTGTGAATTTTTTTCGTTGACAATGGCAATAAACCCCTCTCATGTCAGGTGACGGCCGCTCGTGTTCAATCTGATTAATTTTGAAGATGTATTGTTATTTACGGCTTCGTTTAATGACAATGATGAACTCCAAAAGCAAAATGTCAGACTCGCTCCCAGTCATGACACTCATTATATCTTCCCTGCCGTAACGGTGTCTTCAACACGTTCAGTTTCGTGCTGTGGGGGAGTATTCTATGAGTGCAATGATGTTTGGCCTGGTTTATAGTTGATATATCTGTAAAGCACAAATAAAGTAAGTCGGAATATATTTTGCACTGAACGGTGTCATTAATGGTGCTCAAACAGACACAATTGTTGCAGTTGAATATACTTAAAGCCACAAGCTAATTATGAGAAATCTGTGGACCCACTCCCAAAAAAGAATCAATTTTGGTGGTTAACAGCCAAACGCTCTAAGTGCTTTTAGTTCCCTTCACTCCATCTGAAATAAACTACATTTTAAAACATTGTGGTGAATGACATAAAACATTGGGGTGGTAAATGTTGTGTTTAAGTGTAATTTCTGTGTACATAGTAAGCAGATTTAAATAGTTTTTCTTTAATGCGTGCCCTTCTTGATTCTATATATGTCGTTTTATCATTGTTCATCGTTTTATGCCGCACCGAATCACCAAAACAAGTTCCTATGCTTGTGATTTCTGTTCATTGGCAATGGCAATAAACCTTTTCTGATTCGGATTCTATTGATGGTTGGGCCACTTGACTGTCTTTGTTCTGCTCTCGCACAAATCAACCCTTTCTCAAACTCACTCGGCGCTCAGATCTGGGTCATTTTTATTCAAGTGTTTGTTGTGAGGGCTCCCTGTGCAGATGGCCGCTCATGCCGACCTCCTCTGACACTTTGTCTGGGCAGAGCGGCATGATTCCTGGGCGAGAAAAAAGGCGTAACATATGATTAAATTAGGAAGATCTTGACTACAACCGTACTAAGTCACGGGAATACACTTCACTGTCCATTCAATTGAATTCATCATGTTTATTTTTATCCATTTTATTTGTTCAACTGGGACGATACAATTAAACATTGCCACCAAATAGGCAAACACTACAGGAACAGAAAACACTACAACAGAATGTTAGTTACAGGCATAGATTAGAGTACACAAAAGAATAATGTATACATCCCGGGGCAGTTTAGAGTTCACGCTGTTGATTTTCTCTGCAGTTTTGTGTTGAAAAGTCAGATTTCTGGCAGTGAATTCGAATCCAGCGCCAAAGAATTCCTTAAATGTGAAGCTTTTACTGAGAACGCAGAGGAACTGACTGATCCAGAGCTGTCCTTTTCACTCTGCACTTCCCACTTATTCCATATTCTTCGCATCTTCACTTTTTCTATTATATTTTTGTATCAATTCACACATTAAACCAGGAGCAAGATGATTAAGACAATGGAATATTTCAAAAGTTTGAAGACAGGGGTTGGTGGATCCTTTATACACTCATTGTGGTCAGTTTCCTGGTCGTAGGGGTCAAGATAAACACAACACTTTTGTTACATTGAAATGCCCCAAAACATCATTGATTTGTTCAAATTTGTTAGCAGTTTTAATTTCTGGTAGACGTTTTTTGGGTTTGCAGACTTTAAGACTTTTTGTATTTCTTTTACTCTACATTTTAATATCTTGCAATAATAATGTAACTGATACTTTGATAGTATAATATGAACATGGGTTGACAATGTTTTTTGAATAATCCAATTGACAAAATTCAGACAACATTTTCTGAAATCTGCTAAAAACTTGGTTGAGGTTGAAGTATCGCATACAATTGTAGAATGAACCACATTTTACAGATTTGGAAGTGTTTTCTTCTTTATATTTCTCTGCATGTTTTTTGCAGCCTATTTAATCTATCTTTTACAGACATTTCATTCAATATTGTAACTAAGCATACCCCCAAAACAACAACGACAACAATGACCCTTTCATTTTACATTTCTACCACCTTCAATAATAACTACCTCAGGCCTGGCTTGCTCGCAGACAGCTTTATGGGGTTTTCTGCGAGTGGGTGGAGTCCTACATGACCACTGACCTATATTTTGGCACACACTCACAAGAGGCGTTGCCATGGCACCCGGAGTAGCAGATGCAAAAGAGGATGGAGTGATTTTTTTTTTTTTTTTCCAGGGACAAAGATAATCATGGTCAGCCAGACTCTCACTGTCACTGTACAGCACGTCATAAGCTGGCGTTTACCAAATAAAATCTAAACTTAATCGATCCCCAGGTACTACTCGATACTAAACAAGTATCAAAACTATAGTTGTTAGAAATAAGTATTAACATTTTCAATTGCAAAACGACACGAAGTCGCGGGTCACCGAGGCTCTCTCTCTTTCTCCCTGCTCAGGTCTGCGTTCAGCACAATCTTGCAGTTTGTCAGGACAAACAACTATTTGAATCGCAAACTACGCAATCATCAACAGTGAATTACTGAGCTTCATTTGGTATGCCGCAAAACGCAGCAGAAAACATGGACGGCTGGAAGGCGGTCGCGCGGGAGGCGAGAGACATCATCGCCGCAACCGCGGCTTTAATTTCCACTTGTGACTTTAGTTTTGTCGTGTCGCTCTTTTGAGTCTTATTTTTTGTTGCCAGTTCTTGTTTCGTATTGCAAAAGAGAAAAGAAAATAGCTAATTAAACCTCAAAAAAGTGTTTAAAAAAAAATATAACATTACGATTTTTAAATGGTGTTGCGTCTTTTCCAAGGCCAATCAAAATCCATTTAATTTTGAATAATACTCTGTTTTGGACACTGAAGTACCCACGCAGAGCTCCTCATTTCAATGTTTCTTATTCCTATCAAAATCAATGTTGAAATGTTAGCATTGTGATCGCGCCGAGCTGTGATTTCTCGTTGCGACGCCTGCGGGGGATTTTGGCCTATATTTGCAGTATACTCACACAAAGCAGCTGCTCGTTCTTGCGCGGAAAGAGAACATCCCATCAAATATTTAGGACTTGACGTGGTAGAAACACTCAAGCCCGCCCGAAGAGCTGTCGCGGACGTTTTTTTAAAAGTAGAAACTAGGTTAAGTTCAGCGCGGTCCGTGTCACGCATAAAAGCACTACATGTGTCACGTATAAACACTGCGGCGAACGGAAACACGCCATGGCGAAATCATATTGAAGTTGTTATTCTGATTAGGTGGGAATAATCAGAATAACACGTGTATTGTCTATAATAAGAAAAATAATTTAAAAAAAGTTGTTTAAAAATGTGTTTAATATGAAATAAAACCGAAACAGGCAATAGATTATTTTATTGAAATGCCTGCGCGTCTCTATGGAGAATGATGATGATGTTATTCCTTTGCCTCAAATAATCCACTGTATGGCATTAAACCAATCTATCTCCATGGAGACCAGGCCAAGATACAACAAGTCAGGCTTTTTTTTGGCAATAAAACCAACAGTAATTGAATAAATGCAAGTTACAATGCCAAACTGTGGAACATTGAGAATGACTTTACCAAAGGGAAATCCTATTTGCTACAGACAATGAAATAAAGTTATCAAAATAAAGAAGGTCAAATGAAATATTAGTATCTTCGTAAGATTAAAAAATGTCTATTATTAGCTAAACCCCAGTACAAACAGAATACATTTACACTGAAAAACCTTTAAATTTAGAGTAAACTTTTTGTTCAAACGTGAACGTCTACTGCAATTTTCTGCAAAACACGATCCGAGTATGGTTATCGTGAGTCATTTTTGTTCCCATCGCCCGCCTCCGATGCCAGGTTGTAGCCGCCTAGTACCGCCATCATTTTTGGGGAGCAGAATGTCACTCTTTGATTCAGCGTGTGCCGGCAATTTCATCTGGAGCGCAGGGGATTTGAGCCGTACAAAGAGACTAACTGTTCGTGCTCGGACGCCGCCATCGGTCCTCGAAAATAGCCACAGGAAAAGACCACTGATAAATCAACTCTTTGTGACAACACGGGACGAGGGATGTACCGGTATCACATTTCAGCGTTAGGATTTTGTGAGAAGAAACGTGGCTAATTCACGAACATTTACGTCCATCAAAATACCAACAAAATGACCGTGAAACACTTTTCTCTCACCATTTCTCTGATCAGCAACAAGAAATTGACCATTCTGAATGATAAAGTAAAGATAAAACAGTGCTTTAGTCGTAGGTTTACTTCACATTGTCACCCATTATAATTCTCCAGTTCTATTAATAGTTATTTATATATTTTACTCCAACAACTTTGAGGCGGCTAAATTCTTTGTAGCCGTCGTTTGCTCATCTGCACTGTGTTACGCTCTATTGGATGGCTTTTTTTTTTAAATAAAATTGGTATTTATGTGTAAATGAGCTCCACTATGTTTGTTGTTTGACCGCTTTGTCAAACAGTTTTTCTTGTATGATTCTGCTCAAATGAATTGCCCCTGGAGAGACAAATGAAGCCATCCGAATCTGAATGTAGTTCTATTGTCACGTCATTGATTAGTTACTTGACATCCCTATTGGACGCTCCCTGCACTTCAAGCAGAGATGCCTTGCGGTTGCGCTAAATTACCGCTATTTGCCGATATCAATAGTCCATTTAAAAAATCGATAGCGAGACCCATGAATTACACTTTGGCTTCATTGCTTATATATTTAATGCCCACTATAAAGGAGATTTTCACGCAGCACGTTGTCAACGGCCAAATGATCAATATTCCTCTAATTGCATCATTGCCCACGCCACGTACTGACAAATATAGTGTGACAACAAGTCTAATAGGAAGATACTAGGCACAGGATAGTCTGCAACAACTAATCGACTGGGTGTGACTAGTCGATTATAAATAAATGATAGTGTATTTTGAAAGTTGTACTCGTTATCTGGACAGTCACTCTAAAACACATATGAAAAGACCTTGTTATAACGACAGCGAGTGGTGTTATTAAATCAAAATGTCAAAAAATATTAAACAATTTGTAATTTTACTCAATACGTCTGAAAACAGCTGACAGATATAAGGGTGACCACCTCAAATTGTAGAAAAAGAGGGCCAAGTGGGACATGGTGGGACACACTTTAACTTATCGATCAATAACGCACACAGAGAGATTGCAATAGTCATAGGCGCCAACATATTACAAAGAAAGCTAGTTCAGAAAATGTTGATTTCTTACTTTTCATACAATGCATGTGGAAGGACAAAGGTGGACATTCTCTGAATAAGTGGGACGAGGGACAGGGCCCTTTATGGCCGTAGAGGACGACCACAAGAGGAACAGGTGGTCAGCGTGACAGAAGCCAAGCTGAGTGACCTCTGGAAAGCACAAAGGCCACAACCTTTATTGTCTTGAGAAACCCCCCCTCCCCTCAGCGACACCCTTTACTATAATGTCAAATCCCTGCCTATTTCTTTGACGATATTGATGTCCAAAGTGGTCTAAAAATATTGTTAAGGAGGTGAAATCATTACAATGAAAAGCCTCATAACGTAATTGTTTTGGACAAAGGTTTCAGTTTGAACAATAGTCATTCATTAGAGAAGCCCCAAACTAAAATCAGTTTACTATAAAAGTATATCGTCAATATCACTATTATTATTTCTTTTGACGCCCAACATCCTCAACAAATTTACAACAAAGAACATTAAAATTCACCTTGAAACCTGAAATAATTCCAAGCACAATGAACAGCCACAGAAACATTTGATATGGGCAAAGTAAGCAGTTTGTCACAGAACTGAAGAAGCCTAACATGTTCTGTTTACTATATAACCTATTCATGTTATTTGTGTAATGATGTTTACGTCCACAATCATCCAAAAGAATCTAAGGAGGTGAAATTGACATCTTCTATTCGATTTCACAATTTTCACAAACCTGAAATGATTCCAAGCACCCACCACAGCAATGAAAACATGAAAACACAAGCAGTTTAAACATGAGTCTTATATTGGAATATTGGTGTCAAAGCTCTGTTGTGGCCTGTAGCAACGGGACTGTCAGATTCTCACCGTTACACCACTGAAACGGGTGCATCAATGCGCCAGAGGGAGTCCCCTGCAGCCGCCGCTAGCCCCGCGCTGTTTACCAACAAAGCCGCAAACGCCCGTCCGGATGGAGGCCCCCCAACAGCGGTCCAAGGAGCAGCCCACGTGGTGACGTCAGCCCGCAGTGGTGGTGAAGGTAACCGAGACAATGACGGAGGATGGACCCGCGGAATAAACGGTTAGTAACGAGCCGAAGGGACAACTGCACGTGACATAGTCGTGGACGCCGCGTAATTCCGTGTAAAAGATGGAGGGTGGATATTCATCCTCGCGTGGGTCAGTGTTTTAGAGATGGGTGTCCCACTGACCCAGCAGCAGCTCCAGAGTGTGGGGGACAACCAGAGCACGAGCTACATGTACTAGTCCCGCCCCGAAGACGTGAGAGGCGTGCAGCTCGACCAATCACAAGACAGCGTCTGAGTTTATCCTGTTCCAATCTGTCATGCAGGCTTAAAAAGGGTGTTTATGCATGAAACACACACTTATACAGGTAGAAGGACAAGACGTGCATGTACGTGCATTATCATTATCATCATTATCAACATCATCATTATCATTATTATTATTATATTTATATAGGTTTATATAGGTTAAAAGGGTGTTTATGCATGAAACACCATGTGGGACAATAAAGGAATATCTTATCTTATCTTATACAGGTAGAAGGACAAGACGTGCTTGTACGTGCATTATCAGCATTATCATTATCATTATCATCATCATCATCATCATTATTATTATTATTATATTTATATAGGTTTATATAGGTTAAAAGGGTGTTTATGCATGAAACACCATGTGGGACAATAAAGGAATATCTTATCTTATCTTATACAGGTAGAAGGACAAGACGTGCTTGTACGTGCATTATCAGCATTATCATTATCATTATCATCATCATCATCATCATTATTATTATTATATTTATGTAGGTTTATATAGGTTAAAAGGTTTTTTATGCATGAAACACATACTTATACAGGTAGGACAAGACGTGCTTGTACGTGCATTATCATTATCATCATTATCAACATCATCATTATCATTATTATTATTATATTTATATAGGTTTATATAGGTTAAAAGGGTGTTTATGCATGAAACACCATGTGGGACAATAAAGGAATATCTTATCTTATCTTATACAGGTAGAAGGACAAGACGTGCTTGTACGTGCATTATCAGCATTATCATTATCATTATCATCATCATCATCATCATCATCATCATTATTATTATTATTATATTTATATAGGTTTATATAGGTTAAAAGGGTGTTTATGCATGAAACACCATGTGGGACAATAAAGGAATATCTTATCTTATCTTATACAGGTAGAAGGACAAGACGTGCTTGTACGTGCATTATCAGCATTATCATTATCATTATCATCATCATCATCATCATTATTATTATTATATTTATGTAGGTTTATATAGGTTAAAAGGTTTTTTATGCATGAAACACATACTTATACAGGTAGGACAAGACGTGCTTGTGCGTGCATTATCATTATCATCATTATCAACATCATCATTATCATTATTATTATTATAGGTTTATATAGGTTAAAAGGATGTTTATGCATGAAACACACACTTATACAGGTAGGACAAGACGTGCTTGTACGTGCACTATCATTATCATCATTATCATCATCATCATCATTATCATTATTATTATTATATAGGTTCCCCCCATTAATTTCAACACAGCCAATGCTTTAATAATATAAGATAAGAGAACATGTATAGTTAATTTGTCACACAATGAGAAAATTACAGTGTTGTAATGCACATTTCAAGAAAAGCAAGAGAATAGAAATATGCAAAAAAAAAATTCAAATATACTTAAATCCAAGCGATATTACTAGAATATAAAAAAAATACTTTGAATAGATGAACAATACAAAAAGATGCAAGGGTAATACAACAGTGTACATGATCATTTTGCAACCTTAATTTTACTCTGCTTGAACAGAGTTGTACAACACATGTTTGTAAAGTATCTGACGACTTGTAGCTTTTCTTCTTTCATCTTTTTTTATCAGGGGCTTGTTGGATGTGATCCGACTCATGTGACAAACTGCTATTTTGGTGATGTTGTCAAATTGTAATTCAGTCTTTTTTCTGGTTATTGCAGCTCTTTGCTCGTAAACACCTTCCTTCCTTTTTTTTTTTTTAGCATATCCTCTAATCTACCCCAAACTCATTGTAATGTGAGCAGTTTCCTTTCATACACACAACCTTTAACTACAATGAGGAAATGTCCCAAAACATGATGATGATGGCAAAGTAATTAGTTAACAGTTTATTGGCAAAAGTCTCTGCCCGCTGGTGTAAAAATAGCTGTTCTGTGACAGGAATACATTGTCATCAACACTGACTCACGCTGACAGCTGCGTCAAAAAAACAACACTAACATATTCTCATTCACACGTTCCTCTGTGCGTCAGAAGAAATAGACCTGCTCGTACCCTGTGAAATTGGCAGTGTAGACCGGCGTGTAGTTGTAAATGAGCGCCGCGGCCTCTTCGTCGGGATCCTCAAACTGGTGCAAGCTTCTCCTTCCTAAACAAAGCACAAGTGGACACTGAAGAGAGTATCTAATAACTGTATTGTGGAAATGAGCGGAGCAGCGTCATCGCTTCAACCCAAATGGTTCTGACCTATGCATTAAGATAAATGATCATGTTTTTGTGTTAACATTATGGCACATGCTCATTCTGCTGATGTAACGTTGACCAATTGTTCCCTATGAACGTAAATTGTGCTGACCTTTGCTCTGAGATAAACGCTGTTAGAGTCTGGAACATGTGTAATCCCATGTGTGTATGTGGCTTTATTCCTCATTTTAGTTTGGTAGAGTATTTATTTATCATTATTATGATGTTGTTTCATCTCCAGGGTTGTGTACAGCACTTTGGTCAACCACATGTTTGCAAGGTGATCTGAAAATGAAGCTGGATTGGCTAAAAGGTATGAAATGATTAAAAATGATTTCATTTTTTCAAGTTCAACTTGATAACTATCACTATCACAGATCACTAAATTACCAGTGACAGGATAGAGGAACAACGTAGAAGAAATGCCAATGCAGTCGCTCTCATTTTATTCTCTGGTTTTTAACACTCCAGGAGTTCTCTGGTCCTCTGTGCCTTTCATTTTTGTATAGTTTTTATCTCTTATTGCTTTTATTTATTTATTTATTATATTGTTACTGTTATTTAGTTAACTATTTATTTTCATTTTTCATTTTCACAATTGTATGTTTATGAAATGGTCCCTTTAACTTTCGTTAACGTTCTAAGCATTCTAAGCAGGTACTATTGAAATTGTATTTTATTTTTGTCTTACCTTCATTGACAAAGAACTCAGCCAGCAGACTGGACACCTGAACAGCGTGATACGAGTGAGGGAAGTTATCCTTGCTGTTCCAACTGAAGCGGTTCACTTCAGGGTGCCACTGTACTCCATAAATGGGATATTTCTTGGCTGAAATAAAATAAAATAAAAACTATGAACTAAAAAACAGTATAATTGGATTATGGTTAAAGGAGCGCTGATTGCTTGTCTCCATTCATCATTGCCTACTATCCTACTGCAGTTCATTTGGGCAAATAGAGACAATGTTTTGGCCCAGTTTTGTTTCATCTGGCTGTGGAGAGTCTGCCGCCTTCTTGTCTCCATGGAGAGGTTATTGCTTTGCCTGGAATGCTTTGCGATATGGCATTAAACTCATCTATCTTTCGTTTATGAAACTACAGGCATTTTACTTGCTCAGAAATACCTTGAAAAACATACAGTCCATAGATATGGCTTGTAACATAGCCTGATGGGGCCACCTGAATTACTCTATGGAAATGGATAGAAAAGTTACTTGGATTTGATATTGAGCTAATCCCAAACTTAAAGAGATGAGGTCTAACATTTGTAGATTTTCTTTTTGGACAATTCACAGACAGACATCTCCGTAGAGTTTCTGTTATTGCCGTGACCTCCATCTTATTAAACGACTCAAATTGTAAATGGTGAACATTCAAACCTTCTATTGTGGAGACAAAGTGGGCTCCGTTGTCAGCGATGTTTGTTGACAAAATGGTGAAAAAGTTGTTCAAATCTTCATTCCCCAGGAAAGTCTGAAAGAGAAGATGTTTTGTCACAAGATTGAATTAACCCCGACAAATATCCCAAATGATGAACTGCAATGAGAGGAATGGTGAAAATGCTTGCATACATTTACTGTGAGCCCATAGTGGTGAAAGTTCCCAGTCAGAGGCTCTTGAGCGATGGCTTTCATCAGGGCTGGTGGAAAGTCATGGAACATCCTGCTTATAAAGGCTTCTGCAAATTAAATACAGTGCTGTTTACTGCATTTGAACAAAAGGAGTAGAGTCGTACTTAGAATACTTAAAATTACTTGTATTCAGAAAATGAATCTTAATTTGAAGTAGAAATGTCATACAAAAAGTCAAATATTCAATAAGTAAACCTTGTAGTAGTAATAACGTACTTATTATCATCTGTTCAAACATTGAAATAAGCTCACAATGTTTATTTGTCTTAAAAAATGTGTTTGTGAGGCAACATAGCAAGTCGATTTTTTGGAAGCAGTAAGTTTGTCTCTACTGACACCAGCTGGCCAGATTGAGTACATACATTTTAACAGCTTACATGATATTGATATTTAACTTATAGACTCAATTTCAATTAATTGTCACTCCCTAAAGAGCAATAATAATTTGTCATATTGTGCATATATTTGTACATATTTTATGACACTATGTAATCAAAGGCTTGTGCCTCAGAATCTAAGGTATAGTGTCAAAACCAGTTTTGGAGAGACTTATCCATGCGTTTGTCTCCAGTAGATTAGACTACTGTAACGGCCTGCTCACTGGACTGTTTAAACGAGCTGCAGTTCATCCAGAACGCTGCTGCTCTGGTCCTGACAAGAACCAGGTATGATCACATTAGTCCTGTTCTCAGGTCTCTGCACTGGCTCCTGTGGCTCAGAGAATAGACTTTAAAGCAGCTCTGCTTGTGTACAAGTCTCTCCATGGACTAGCACCAAAGTACATCTCGGATATGTTAATGCCATATGAACCATCTCGGACTCTGAGGACTTCAGGGACCGGCCTCCTGCTGGTGCCCAGAGTCAGGACTAAACGTGGAGCGGCCTCCTGCTGGTGCCAGAGTCAGGACTAAACATGGACCGGCCTCCTGCTGGTGCCAGAGTCAGGACTAAACATGGAGCGGCCTCCTGCTGGTGCCAGAGTCAGGACTAAACATGGACCGGCCTCCTGCTGGTGCCAGAGTCAGGACTAAACATGGAGCGGCCTCCTGCTGGTGCCAGAGTCAGGACTAAACATGGATCGGCCTCCTGCTGGTGCCAGAGTCAGGACTAAACATGGGGAATCTGCGTTTCAGTTTTATGCAGCTAAAATCTGTATTTGTATTGTGGTCTATACTTTGAATTACCGTACTTTGTGTGTTTTCCCTCTACGGATCAACTTGCCTATAAAAGCAGAAGTAAGATATTACCTGCTGTAAGGTTCAGAGGCAAAGCTTCATTTTCCGCTGTGGTTTTTGTGAGCAGATTCTTCCCGGCTACAAGAACAGACAGCTCCTGCATTCCCATACACGTGCCCCAGATGGGAAAGTGGTCCCCGGCATCATTGGCCTATAGCACAAAATAAGGTTACGGTTGAACATAAAATTTGTTCTCTGCATTTGACCCATCCCTCAGTGCCACTGGGGCAACCTGTCAGTGGGCAGCTGCAGCGCCTAGGGTCCCCTCTGAAGATCTTGTGCTAGGCTTGTTTAGGACTAGATGAATGATTGGCCAAATGTGCAAGTTTTGCTTGATGGGGGCTTTTTATGCAGTCCTCTAACACCAACTTGTGTAGTTAGATGACAGTTACTAGCCCTGATAACATTTTGTTACTTTTTCCCGGTCAAAAAAGTGTGTGATCCATAGAACTGTTTTGTAAAATATTTAAAAAAGATAAACAGGCAGAACATGCAGCATTATCTTTTGGTGACAGAAGCAGATCAGCTGTGAACCAAAACACATACAACTATGTTTCTGGAGACTGTACGCTGAATACTCTGCAGTTTATTGTAAATTAGTTTCAATAACAAAGTTTAATGAGTGGGAAGATTTCACTTTTAACTTAAGTATTCTGCAATCTAATTACTAAATAAAGTAATCAGTAGTAATAAGATTACTTTTAGAAGAAGTAATCAATATTCAGTCATCAAATTAGCTTAAGGAAGTAATCTGAACAACAATGGATGGGGCAAACAAAAGAAAACCTAACCAGACACAAGGATGTAAACTTGAACACATTTATAGATTAGTATATATCTTTAGAAAGTCTAACCTTTAGGGCAAGGTTGAAAAAGATCTTGGCCACCCTGGCAAAGTCAGATGTCATCAAATCTGCAGCTCCACCAATGAGAATGAGGCTATACGCATTGACATGGTTTCCAGGAACAAGTGAAAAATAAAAGGTTGTTGCTCATATCACTTTAGCATGGTGCGAATTTTGTTGACATTCTACCACTTACCCATTTATCTTCTTAAAAATGTCTTCATAATACTCTGCATCATAAGTCACTCTGTGCGGGGAAAACATAGGAGGAAATTATAGAGCACACCGAAACAAGAAAGTATTGTAATATAAAGATAACGAACAAAATAAACAACTCAAATACATAAATACGAATACTTAAAAGAGCTTTGAGATGCTTTGTTTCTATAATTACAAGCTCCAATTATATTCTAAAGTGGGTCCCAGGTTGTTTCTATGATTACTTTGGAGGTGATAAGTTTGGGAACCCACCGTTTTACTGAACTTAGTGACCCACCTGACTGGCATAACTCTACTGCCTCCAGACTCTATGTACTTTACATATCCAGAAGGTATGTAGGTCTTTCCATAAGGCTTCATAACATCATCAGTCACTATTTGGGTCAGAATGCCTGTGAAACAAAACAGGATTACTCACGTAAATCTATCATTACTTATTTAGCAGAAGTCTATGTTCACTTACCAATCACTGGTCTGTTATTTGTGTTTTCGCCAAATCTTGCCGGCGTTGCTGTAACATGACTTGCAAAAAGCAGGCAGGTAACAGCAGCCAAGTTGTTCAACATGTTTCTTGAAATAACCAGGTGACTCTTGGCGCTCTGAAGCATGCAAAGGTATTTATACATTCTGACGAAAAAGGATGTGACTTAAAACAGGAAGTTAGGAATATCCAAGTGCTGCATGTGCCGGTCAGGCCAGGCCACCACTGAACTGAACACTGCCGACCTCAGGGAGTTTTGGAAGGATTTAGATCCAGATAGATTTTGTTGTCTGAACGGAAAGACCTGTTGTGTAATTACTCAAGATTATTGAGACACATGTAGACTCCATGCTGTCGAACAAGTCTTTGCGTGGTTTCCTCTGTGGCAAAAGAAGGAAGCAAATAGTAGAGGGCCGCCTTTAGGTATCAGTAGGCCCTGGGGCTCATACTTTTATTATGAGGATGAACAACAGTATTTAAGAAATAAAGGCTAATGTCTTTGTTTCTTTATTTTTCATTAAAACACTTTGATTAAATATTGTGTTGGCTTGTAATATAGTAAACACTGAAGAATATGAACTAATGCTGACCACAGACAGTTCAATACAGGCCAACATATTATGACAGCTCAAATCAAGATGTTTGATGAACTCACCCTGGGCCTGGCATAACAGATACAACAGGCAGTAACACTGATGCCTGTGTGCTTTAAGTGCTTTACTAGACTCACAACTGGGAATATAACCAACATAAGCCTGAAGGTGTCATTTAAACACAAACACATAAAAACAAACATTCAGGTTTAGTCTCAAAAGCTCGTGTGTTAATAGAAAGTGCATACCTTGTGGTGTTAGGGTTAGGGTTAGTGTTCATCTCTAAAGTCTATAGTCTCTCTAAGGATCTAAGTGTCAAGGTCAGACCTGAAGACAAAGTGAACAACTTGAAGCATGAAGTTCAGGGCTGCTGCTGGTTATTTGGGCGCCATAAGTAGAAATGTGGTGCCCCCAACCCACTTGGCACATGTAAATAATACATAGGGGTTTGATTTCTGCAATACAACCTTAAAGTGACTATTGAGTTTATGTTTGTTAAAATAAATACAATTTTATAAATATTGCATAAATAGAATCCTAAATTGGGTCTGGGGCCTTCAACCAAAAAACTTTAAACAAAAATCATATAATATTCTGTATTCTGGTGAAAACCTGTCCCTAAATTTGCTCCATGTCACCCGGGCCCTTCTCCTGCCCTTCTGCAGAACAGATTGAGAAAACGAGACACTTTCTTTTGCATTTATGAAAAACATGATTAAGACGTTAGTGAGAAGTTGAACCACTTTGCGCACGCGGCGGTGTCAGCTGGACGCATCGCACGTGGTTTGTCACTTTCGCGGTTTTAATTGAATAGGGTTTTGAACTGATAAAGAACTAAAGACAGAGTAGCCTCCCAGTTTAAATAAAAAGGGAATTGTGTAGCTGCAGTACAAAAAGCCTATTCTGTCATTCCCCCCAAACTGCCTGGTCAGGTTGGTGCGCTTCGCTGCGCGCGTCATGTACGTCAGTTGCGTCAGTTGCGTCAGGTGAGCGGCTCCACATCCAGTGTGTATAAATCCACCTGTACATTTTTTATTTGTCCTGGGTGTGACACCTCACTGTTTCATTTACTTCTGAATCCAGGACCTTTCCGATATGTAATTGTATATCTATTTGACCCCATTTGCCCTTTGTGTCAGATAGCAGTTTATTGACCTTACCCAATTCCATATACCACTTCTGATTGGCTGCTGTGGGCCAATGACGTCTCAGGTGTCAGATTTCGTCACGGGAGGGGAGGGGTGCATTTTAATGAGATTAACAATTGTACAAAACATTAAACTTTTGACCCTATGCTGGACAGTTATCTATGAGCTAAACTCCAGTGAACATGGTTTAATCTGTTTCTCTGTTTCATTGTCGCACATCGAGGCAATTGTGATTTTGGGCATTACAAAAATAAGTGGAATTGAATTTCCTGGTTCAAGTTACAGCACAAGAGCAGGAATAGAACAATTTATCTTTGAAAACACGTTTGAAGCAATAATAACCAATTGTTAAATGCAGTTATAGACCAGAACATTGCAAAGACTTGATGTCGTTTTCACAACTGGTCCGACCATGTAATAGGGCAGTGTTTTGGAGCCTTTTTTGAAAATATGATGCGAGACACCATCCACTTAAATCATATCATATCGTCCTATCGAATACTTCAATTAGAAAAAAGGGTGTCTGTGTCACTATGTCTGGCTCTTGACATTTAGTTTTTGTGTCTTTGAATCATAACTTTGCTCTAGGTGCCCCAAAATGGAAATGTATTATATTTAATTTACCCATAACTCGACTGCAGCATTTCCAGTAAATGAGTCACCCACCAGGGGGAGACAAAACCCAACAATTACATGACATTTTCTTCTCTGACTACAGAAGTCCATGTACTTCTACTTTAGACAAATGTAATGATACGTTACTTTAGAACGTAATTTTAAATCTATAAATCTCATGAACAATATAAGGTTCACCACCTGCTCGTCTCCATGGAGATATTATTGCTTGAATTTTCCTGAATGTCTCATAGTATAACATTAAGCACAGTAATCTTACAATTATTTCATAACATGTGTTTTTATAGCTCAAAAATACCTTAAAAAACATGCATACTACTACTACTTAAGTGTCACTACATAGCTCACTTGAAACTTGGCTCGTTGTCTCCATGGAGATAAATATGTTAAAAAATGTCAATGATGCTACTTCAAATTTTATTCTTTTTCTGTGGAGAAAACAGAAAAAATAATTATTTTGCAAATTAACAGTTCATGGTATTATCTTTTACCTCTGAGCTCCTCTATGATTTTCATAACATCCTTGTACACAGAATCCAACACTTGTTCCTTCTCCTGCAGCCCATCTATAAATACTGAAAAATCAGGGCACATTTTATGCTTAAATTAATTAACAAAAAAATAACAATAGTTTTTATTTCATATTCCTATATTTGCAGAAACTTGCTCAAATGTGCCTGTTAATGTTGTGTTGGAGGTTCAAGTTTCACCTTTTAGCAACTCGTTTTGCAGCTTTTGCACTGTTTATGTTTACTGATGGAGGGTCTGCCACCTGCTTGCCTCCATGGAGATACATCTTGCATGAATGCTCTGCTTTTATTTTATTTCAGTTGACACCTTATTTTTTATGGATGCCTTTATTTTATTATAGTTTATATTTTACATTATTATTCATTGTTTTATGTTGCACCTTTGCCGTTCCTAGTTCCTGTGAATGGTCACTTTGGTCACTAACAATGGCAATAAAACCTACTATGATTCTGATGTTTCACAGTATTTCACACCATTTGTAGTATTTGTCTCCAGGGAGACAAGCAGGTGACACCGCCAGGCCTAGTTCCAGGTCATATCTGTGGAGACTCAAACCTGCCCGCATAGGTATTTTGACCTGTTATTAAATAGATGCACACAGATATGTTTAATCCCCTATTGTAGAACATTTCAGGCTATGCCACAGCATCTCCATGGAGACAAGCAGGTAGCAGACCCTCCATCATAAAGTTACAGTACATAGGCTTCGTTAACTCTACCGGTCGAATCAGGCCCCAGATGTGACCTGGATCTAATTTTTTTTAAATGAGTGTTAACATCCCAAATCATTTTTTTTTCAAATGCGATCCAGACCACTTTCGTATCTGGTACTAAATCTGCAAAGTGTTTGCAGTCGGAAAATAAACAAATGAAACCTTCAAATGCATGCCAGACAACAGCAGCAAAACAACTGAATTGGTGTTGTAAAGTGTGACCAATAGGCTTGATGACTAAATGAAGCTTCCTCATTATAGTCTATCTTAAAATGTGACAACAGCACAACTCCTGGTTTGTCCCGTTTCCTCTCCACAGTAAAACACTTTGTGACTGTTGCGTTCACACATGAAAACTGATTTGAGTCACATTTTATTTGCATTGTGAGCCAGCATTACAGAAAAATCTGATTTGGGAAAAATTCTGAATTGAGCATCAGGACCTGAAGTATGAACGTTGTCATAGTGCACCTTTTAGTAAACAATATCACCCACATTAATATACAGTGCATCCGGAATGTATTCACAGCACTTCGCTTTTTCCACATTTTGTTGTGACAGCATTATTCCAAAAAGGACTGAATTCATTATTTGCCTCAACATTTTTTGTCATAATGGGGTATTGTTTGTAGAATTTTGAGGCAAATAATTAATTTAAACTATTTTGGAATAAGGCTGTAACATAACAAAATGTGGAAAAAGCGAAGCGCCGTGAATACTTTACAGATGCACTGTATATAAACCGTCAGTCAGGGTTTTTGTTTAAATTATTTAAAACCTCACCTATGTCCGACATCATAGCTTCCATTTCTTCGCGGTTTTTCAGGTACATTGGCCACACCTGTCCATCAAAATATCCAGGAGGGTCCGGGGGCATATATACGCGAGTACTAAGAAAAAATAGATTCAGAGGCACGTCTTAAACTCTTTAATTAATACACTTAATGCGCTCTTACCTTCGTCTCTTCTTGCAAATATTGTATGGTATCTCTATGAAGTACTTTTTGTCATATAAATAATTCATTGGCCTGTAAATGTGGACGAAGTTACAACTTTTATGACTGAATGTAAATGTAAACACAGTAAAACAACAGTGATCTGAAACACATTGAACATAACAATACAAAACAACACAAAGCTTGAACAGAACAGTTCCACTAAGAGATCAAATGATGTGTGGCAGTGAGACAGTTTATTAGTGGATTTTTAGAGTAACTGTTGCATGTGGAAGACAAAGTACAGTTTAAAATATATCATCACATTTATTTGTATTCATTCATTCATTTTCTACCGCTTTTTCCCATTAGGGGTCGCGGGATGACTGGAGCCTATCCCAGTGAGTGACTTTGGGCCTTAGGCAGGGTACACCCTGGACAGATTTGAACAATCAGAAATAAATGAAATGACTCATATCAGATGAACTGTTTACATGGCATTTCAATCATTTGACAACTCCAGAAATCACATGATGATCAGATTTTTGGTGCGTCTGTATCATTCACTATCCAGACGGTAAGAAGTTTCAAATATAAGTACAAGTGGCGATAGTGGTAGCTTAACACACAGAATATGGAGTGAATCAATATTGGATGTCTTGAAGGTGCTTTATGAAGGCGCTTTATAAATCCATTGTGTCATTATTATTATAATTATTATGATTATTACCTGTAGTTGAATATTAGGAAGCCTTCAACGATCAGCACAAACACCTGGCTTTCTAAAGACTCTTGTGTGGTTCTCAAGCCTATCTCTTTCATAAACCTCTCTGGGTCTCTCTTCCACAACTCCATGTTATTCATCATCTTCTCCATGTAAAGAGCATCAAGCACTGAACGAAGCAAAGACAAAAGATCATGTTTCTGTTGCACTCAATAATAAACAAACATGTTGTAGAGGTACAAATATGGAGTACATATGTTCCAGTAATAGGAAAAATGTCAAAAAGAAAATAAATAAATTTATCTCCAACTTATCTCCATGGGTGCCAGCAGGTAGCACCAGATCTGTGGAGAGGCGAGCCCACTCACAGAAAGAATACAGTTTTTTTCAAGTTATTTAGTTATTTATTCATTTTTAATAAAAATACAGACCATTAGTTTTACTGTCCTTGAGCAAGACATTTTAGCATGTTTCTGATGCAGTTTGATATTTGTTATTTTAACAAGACAAATATATAATTGGGTTTGTCTATATATTCCCCACTCCAATATCAACAATTGACAATAACTTTACCATCATAAAGCTTAAATCCGTTTGAATCAACAGGCACATTAGAATCCTCCTGGACAAAAAAACAACAGCACAAACATCAGTGAGAACCACAACATCATATCATAAAATGATCATAATCAAGCAGACTATACCTTAAAGTATGCATCTTGAGCAATGAGACAACTGTTAGCTATTTGCAGGTGCAGCCTTGTTGCAAGAGTAGATTTCCCCCCATTGGTCATCCTAGAGCAGTAACTTATTTTTTAAACGCATTCACTTATATATCCTACAAAATAAGCATTCAAAAATATATAAAGCATGTGGACGTAAACATTGAGACATTTCTTATCAGTCTTCAACACTAGTGTCACATGCAGACTGTTGATTAAATCTGTCCTGAGGTCAATTTATAATCTGAAGTTACATTATGAGACAATGTACTGAAAACTGGCAGAATTAGCCTATTTTAAACTTTACACGCATAGAAGCAAATTCCTTATGCTACTGACAATGGGTTGACATAGTAACACAGAAAGTATGTCATCTGAAAAAGGTCAAAGACCTCCAGACCACAAGACCACATATGTTTGCTTTACTTACCCTCCAATCCCCACAATAATTGTCTTCATCTTAGTTTCTTCTGTCTGCGATTGCTTTATACTGACCTACATACACTGTAACAATGCAATAACAAACTGCACGTTCGCAGAGTTCCTAAATCCAGAAGTTTTGCCCGCTTTTCCCTCTTTGATCTCGTCTGATTTGCTGTTTACACTCTGCGTCACAAGGCCCCGCCCCTCGGCGCAGATGGAACACAGATGTGAAAGTTTGTTATGCGTCACATCTGCGTCGGCGCGTTCGAGTTTAGCTGCGCCTCGTCTGGATGATCCACCAGAGCGGAAGTGTCCAATGAGAGCACTGGAAACATGCACCGCCACCTCGTGCAGACCAATAGGGTTATAGCCCACCGTCGATCAACACTTATTTATTATTAAAGCTGGGGTAAACCTAACTGATTCTCAAACAGTGAAATAAGAGAGTAGGTATTTAAACCTTTCTAACTCATTCCTAGATAATATTGACATGCATCGATTTTTTGGCCTCTAACACAGTTTTATATCAGCTTTTTCAGACACAAAACTGAAAGCGGGGTGATGTCTCTAGTGTCATTTAGTGACTCACATGGTTCTTTCTTGAAGATGAAATGTTTAATAATTAGACGAAGACAGCATGTAGACGTCTGATTTATTTATGTATGTATGTGTTGTGTACTCCAGCTTTAGTACTTCCTTGATAGTGAAATAATAATAAATAGTTTTGGACGTGATGAATGTAAAACGATAGGACCGATGACAGCCAGGTCCAGCGCATGCGCAGTCTTACCTTTCCGCATGGTCTTTGGCGTAGTGCGAACTTCCTCATCGCGAGTCAAAACTTTACAGTCCAGCGACGTTTCTTTACAGAATAACCCCAGGATCCCTGTTTCCTCCCTTTTTAACTTACAAATGTCGAAGCCCCCTCCCAAACCGGCCAAACCAGGTAAGACAAAATGCAGTTTGAATAATGAATAATTGTTGAAATGTCAAACTTGTGCAAAGGGAAGGGTAAAACTCACCTTGTTGGCGGCGTAATCGCAATGGGCGCGTGTCAAAGCGCGTAAAACAGAAGACAACACAATGACAAAACAGAAGACAACACAATTACAAACAGAAGACAATACAATGGTTACCGACTGTTTATTAAAAGCAAAACAAAAAGATCCTTACTAGGACTTTTCTGTATTAACTTTTGGATTCAGTTCCTAGCAGCAGCAGCAGGCCTTTTTAACTTCCCATTTCTAACGTCAAAGTGGACAATGATGTCATTCATGATAAACTGCACTTTTCTCCCCTTTTCTTTGTGTTTTATTTTATTGTCTTCCTGTGATCTACCTGTGGTCCTTGTCCTGCACATTTAGAATCATGCAAATGGTGGACACAACAGAGCAGCATGCACAGTGTTATGTTTCAGCATTAGAAACTAGCAGATCATATCTAATCTTAATATGAGACACATGTTGACAGATGATGATTATTATTGATTCTTGCAAACTAAACCACTGACATGAGTGTTAAACAGTGTCAGTAATAAGGCTGCAACATAGTGTAGTGTAATGTTTATTGTTAACTGGCTCTGTTAGCTCTCTTAAAACACAAAAGAAAATAACTTTTATAACAAATGGTGGAATTTATCAAAATGTCAAAAAAAGTATGAACATTTTTTTTATGTTCTTCAATAGTACTTTTTGTTCATATTTTGTACATGTTCTCTATCTAGAACATTTAGGTACTGCATTGCAACCATTTCATTGGTTAAAAAAGTATTTTTTAAAGAAATCATTATTTGACTCATCGACTACTAAAATCGACGAGTCAGCGATTATGTTTTTAGTTCCAGCCCTTAGTAATAGACTATTTTAAGACTAGAAACATGATGCAATTAGTAGCAGAGTTGGGTAGTAGATCATAAATTAGATTTATGGACCGTATATTCCTGGTATAAATCGCACCAGCCCAAAAATTCATAATAGAAAAGAAATGTATTTGATAAAATCCAGGACCAAGAACAGACATTTCATCTTGAAATGCAATTTAAAATAATAACATACTAGAGAACATGGTGAACAGGTGTACGTATGCTAACATAACCCCTTCAGCTACATGACGCACAGACAACCAACTGTGGTTGGTATGTTAACGTAACATATGAACAGTTCTTCAGATAACTATAGCATAAAGAACATGCTAACAAGTTTACCAAAGCATCAGTTTTACCCCAAATCACTAAATCCATTGAATTCTTCTTCCTCTGTGTCACTTCTAAACAATTCTGCAAAATCTGAAGGTAGAGGAAGTGCAGATTCTTCTTCTGCGTCGCTTAGAGCCTAGAGCGCCCTCTTGTGGTTGTCAGTGTGAAAATGATGAATAATATCACATATAAGTTGCACCCCGGCCAAAACGATGAAAAAAGGTGTGACTTCTTGTGCAGAAAATATGGTAGTCGACAAAAAAAAAATCTTGTACTAAAAATGTGCCCTGTATATTCCTGTGGATGATATTGACAAAAATCACTTTAGGCTCACGATATTTTCCCAAATCTTGAGGAATGTGTTAAAATATGCTTGTAAATCATGTTTGAGGTTCACATATTGCAAAAGACGTGAATGGACGTCAATTTACCAGAAAAGTGAGGAAATATAACTTTTTACTCTTGTTTAGGATATTACAGTTTACGTTTCTCTCTACGCGTCTCTTTTTGAGATGATTTTGATTATAGACGATATACTCAATATTAGATTTTGTATACAATGAGGAAAGTATTTGACCCTGCGATTTTGCAAGTTCTCCCACTGAGAAATGATGGAGGGGTCTGAAAGTTTCATCATAGGTGCATTTCCACTGATGACATGATTTTCTAATAATTTATTTGTTTGTATTTCCGCAAAAAAATAAGCTAATATTTGGTATAAAAGCTTTCTTGTGGTTCTTGACCAGGTTTGAGAGACTTGGTGTAGTCTAGAGGTGGCTGACATTTGCAAGAAAAAAACAACAAGATATTTTAATATTTAAAGCCTGCAAGAACACTGGTCAAAAAGCTGCAAAAAATAAAAAAGAATAGAAACGGCAGTGGATGATATACATCTGATTTACAGCAAAATATTGAGTAATTATTTTTTTCAATAATGCCCTTGAGCTTTCGTCTTAATCTGCGTGTTTGAATGGTTAAAGAATGCAGGGGGATCTTTATAGCCAGCCCAGTACAGGCCCATTTGTGCGCACAGACGTGACGGGGCCTGCAGAGGAGTCATGTCGTGTTTTAACAGAGCAGAGTTTGTGCAGCCGCTCCACAAACACTGAGGCCGTGTGTGCGAGCGAAACACAAGGCGCAGTTCACTGCAGCAAGCGAATGATGGCTGCTGGAGAGACGGAGCGAAAGAACCATGGTCACTAGTGTTGTAGTAGTATATAGAATAGAATAGTGACTATATTTCATGATTGGGGATGTGACAATTACCAAAATATTGTAGTATCCTATTGTGCTGTCAGCAATATCTCAAATTACAAGCTCCTTTGCTTAAATGCATTGTTTTGCTGCAGCAACAGTGAAAAAACCCAAACCCAACTTTTCCTCCATTATTTATTATTTGTATTAAATGTATTTGCACCAAAGGCTTGTCCAGGCATTTTAAGTGGAAAAAGTATAATATCGCAATAAATACCTCTACGTTTGATTTAGGCATGGGAGTCTCGAGATGAAAAAGTCTCTAGCTTTTCTTTGTAACCAATATAGTTTAGTGAGCTGACGGTAAATGCCCTTTGTATTTCTCTCTCAGTTACATGAAGCAACAGTGCAACAATCACGCTAATAATCACATTCCAGTAATGTGCCAGGCAACCTATTCAAGTCTGAACGATTCATCAAGAGCAATTCAATTAGACAATAAACTTTGATTGTTATTTCATCGTTTTGATGATTTGATGTACAGACAAGCTGCTTGTGTTTCGTCAAAGAGGTCGGGTTTTGAGGTTGTTTGTCGCTAACTTTTTTTCATATTGCATGTGTTTATGTGTGGTATGACCTAGATAGTAGTGTCATTTTTGGTCAAACCTCATCCAGTCGAGCTCTTCAGTATCCATGACAATCATGCCCACGTGCATTTGGTGCTACTTTTCTGCAGTAAGTCTTTTCATTCCACAAAAATGAATAGTTTTGATGTCTCAGTTTAACCCTAAAGTCTGTATTTAAGGGTGGGAGGGTCACGATATAAAATGTTTCTGTTACGATTATTGTGAGAAGAAACATCACGATTTAACTATTATTCACGATTATTGCAACCAAACATTAGTGAAATCTTAAACTTCCTTTCATTCATGTTACTGTTCCTCAAGTTTGTGACCGGCTTTATGAAATGTTGCTTTTCCGAAAGACAAAATAAAGTTAAATTTGACCAAAACAACCAAATATCTATTTTTCGGACGATAGATTGGACTAAAAAATAAAAATGTTTGCTTCTAAAATTGTCACGATTATTATTTTTGGGTTCTCACGATTATATTGTGACCAAAATAATCACAATGATCGATAAACCTAATAAACTTGACACCCCTCGGTGGGAGAGATGCCAAAAATGTCCTCCGTCATCTGGACCTGGACCCGGCTTGGATCACAGTAAAACCAAAACCAAAATGGCAGATTGACACATCAGATCCCGATTTTTATTTAAATTTTAATTGCCGTATCAGCCTTTGCCTTTTTTGTACATCTTCTCATGCATTTGTTGTTTCATTTTCAGGCCAAGTGAAGGTGTTCAGAGCCTTGTACACCTTTGACCCCAGATCGGTATGTTTATTACATTATATCACAATTGGATATAATGGGATAGAAAAGAAATAGAAAATATCCTATCACTGTATCTTTCTGTTCAACTTACACTCTATTAAATTATTATCATACACATTATACACATTATTTCAGCTTTTTGTCTTCAGGTTATAAATAATGTGTTTATTAAGATCATTTAAAAACATTTCTGCCTGACTTAATTTTAGAGCTTTGTCTGTTTTTTAATTTTTGAGTTGCATTTGTGGAACTAAAACCTGATAATTTTATTGTCGTACACTTCTGACAAGGAAATATAACATAAATATAACATAATATAACAGCATTATTTACTTGTATTTGTTGAAATCTTAAGGCATGAATTGTGATTGATTGTTTGATTGATTTAATTTCCCCTTAATTTTAAAACAAGTCACATTCAATTCATGATATTAACAGTATTTTTTTACAGACGGCTGAACTGTACTTTGAAGAGGGAGACATCCTGTACGTCTCTGACACAGTAGGTTATTCAGTTTGCTTTCTTTGCCTACATTTTGCTTCTCTAAACTCTTCCTTGGTTTGAATTTCTCGTGTGATTTTACTCAAACCATTGACTTGGTGCAGTTCTAAAATGTCTACCTTTTGGTCTCTCCAGAGTGACAGTAACTGGTGGAAGGGAACATGCAGAGGAAGGACGGGATTTATACCAAGCAACTACGGCAAGTCACACGACACGTCACAAATCAATCAATCAACCTTTATTTATAGAGCCTTTTACAAGTGCTTTAAAGTGCTTCACAATAAAATCAAGGCAATACTATCCTGAGAGTATTGTCACTAATAGTAACATTTCAAAGTCGATTTCGATACTAAGGAATTGGCTCGATACTCTAGGCCGTGTGGAGTGAGTTTTGTGACTTTGGGAGTGACACTTTACATAATACATACACTGTTTCCTATTAATAGTTGTTTTTGCATAAACCTCCGTGCAGTCGGTGTCTTCTGAGTGCAGCTTGTGTCAAATACACGGTCAGATCATAGGAATATTGCATAGTTTTGAGAGCTTTTTCCTTGGTACCTTTTTAGCCGACTAATTGATTGGACCAACATATACATTCACATCTACTACGGTTGAACTTGCAGGACTTTTACTGAATTATTCAATCGATTTGTCATTGCAGTGGCTGAGAACGCAGAATCCATCGACAACCCGATGCACGAGGCAGCCAAGAGAGGTACAAGAGTTTAAAATCTGTTTGTGGTAATAATCATTTACAAACCCAAAGTAGCTATTTTTCGAATTGTGACCCAAAATCTTGTCAGCCGTAAACATTTGTGTGTGGAAACAGGAAATCTGAGCTGGCTCCGGGAATGCCTGGAGAACAAAGTGGGAATCAATGGTCTGGACAAGGCTGGGAACACTGCCCTCTACTGGGGATGCCATGGAGGACACAAAGGTAAAAATGCAGACTGTAAAATATAATTGAGCTGAAAGTAGTTTCTCAAAAGCATTCTGAAGTCGGTACACAATGCAAAGCGCTTAAGTTATGCTAAAGCAAGGTAGGTGGAAATTATAAGGATGCAGGATTACTCGCACTCAAAATATGTTATATCTTATTGCTGTTTTTGCAGTTTGAATGGTCACAGTAACAAAACTACAAAGCATGTTTTTGTAAAGTCTGCACGTTAACACGGGCCATGTCCTGACATGCATGTGATTCTTGTGAATTTAGCTGGTCATTAGGACTGTAACTAACCTTTATTTTGGTAGTCGACCAGTCAAGTGATTGTTTTTCTGGTACATTGAGATTTATTTTACTATTTTTAACAAGGTAAATAGGGTAAAAATAGATAAAAATGTTTACAAACAAACTATTATTGATGATGATCAAAAATAGCTCAATGTGATTTACCATTTTGATTTAAGAATGCTGTTTTCTTTGTTAAAAATGACTTCTGGCAATGTGTTAGTCAATATAGTCCAGATAACGGTATTAAAATAGTCAATCATTGTTTTAATAGTAGATTAGTCAGGATTATTCTGATTATTAATTAATTGTTGCAGCCCTACCGTTAGTTGCCTTTACTCAAATATGAAGCCTATTTAATGCAGTCACAACAGAATCCCGATCAAACCACAGTCACAAATGTAATAGCAGTGTTTAGGAAATTGCAATCAAAAATATCTGATCACAACAGCATTGTTCACTCAGTTGGAGCTGGAAGTTTGCGTTAGACTCTTCTCCATTAGTTCCTCTGTCGTTGTTTTTGTGATTATGTGTCATGTGTCATTTGAACTTTGAACCATCAACACTTCTCTTCTTCTGTTTAAGATGTGGTGGAGGCGTTGCTAAGCCAGCCGAACGTGGAACTCAACCAACAGGTCAGCGCGGTTCAACTTCTTTTTAACAGTTAATGTGTCTACCTGTTCTCTTTACACCTGCATTAACACCACGAGCTCTTCAAGGATCAAATGTCACGTCCTAAACTTAGACTTAAAGTTACACAGCTCTGTCAGCCGCTCGTCTCCGTGTGCATTTTAAAGCTTTAGCGTAACCGTTTGCGTGACATTTCGAGAATCCGATTACTCCGTAAATCCGACAACAATCAGTGTGTGCAGTGCACGCAAACGGGGCCGTAGTTGTATTGTGACAGATCATGTGATGCGCAGATTTGAATTGTGGTCCCACATAACCGCGACTGTGCTCTGTGCTGTAGAATAAACTCGGAGACACCGCTCTGCACGCTGCTGCTTGGAAGGGTTACGCCGACTTGGTGGAGATGTTGCTGAACAAGAGTGAGTATTAAGAAAACAATCATGTAGATTGCCTCAAAGCAAGGACGTCTTCGCTTTCATTCACAGGCTAAAAATATGGACCTATGTTCAGACAATCATGCCAGAAATGATTTAAAATCCCAGATGAATACATTCCATTATTATTTTTATGGATATTGGGCCACATCAGCAAGCCAAATATCAGATATCGGTATTGGTTCAAAAGACCCCATCCCCAGTGCTTATGGGGACAAAATAGTTCACTTTAACAGTCTGATGAATTGTTTGAATTGTTGTTGTAATCTCTTATTACAGATGCACGGACAGACATCAAGAACAATGAGAACAAGCTGGCTTCAGAGATGGCCACCAACGCCCAGAGTGCGTCGCTTCTGAAGAGGAAAATGGGAGGAAGTGAGTACAAAATGACCAAATGTATTTACTGCCAGGTATTCCTCACAGATTCTGAAAGGCAGGGTACGTAGAAGTTTTATTTCGAATTTCATAAACGTGACGGATGCTGCTTTCACGTGCCGTTGGCTGTTTGGGTGGGAGATTTCTTTGAGGGCGGATGCTGAGAACACGCTCTTTATCTGTTTGTGACTCTAGATTTTGAGCCGTTTCATGAGTTTCTGACAGTAGTTTAAATGTTACTTTGGTACAAGCTGTCAGACTTCCATCAATCAAAAGGACTTGGTTCGTTCAACTTGATTTTCAGGACTTCAGGAAACACTTCCGCTCGGAGTCAAACGTGTCATGATAAACTATAATATTGAAACTACACAATGCCTCAGAGCCACTCATTCTAAATTAGGACAAGCCCATTAAACCCTCATCTGCAATAAATAAAAAGCAGAATTAAACACTTAAGTACTTATTTATTATCTATCATAGTAGTTACTTACTGTGTTATTTGACCGGCTACAGCTCAAATGTTATGGTACTACAAAAAAACGACAATGCAAAAAAAAAAAGGAAGAGATTATTTATTGAACGATAAATCCATTATTGTGACAGGCATACTTGCACATTTAGGCATTGGGAGCCCGGGTTCAGTTCTGAAGTGTTTAAAAACCAGTAAGAGCGCAGGCTACACACGCTCCCTTTTAACTCAAGCTCTCCATTTGTGTTTTCAGGCATCACTCGGACACATAGCAACGCTGAGGAGTATTTGGACGACGAGGACTCAGACTAACGGTTCGAGCTGGTTACGTCGTCTGGAGGTTTTTGCTATCAAACGATAACACGAACTTGCCGCCGGCTCCATCCGTAACGCCATTGCAGTGAATTGTAGTCTATGTGTACACTTTACCGCCTTTGCGTTACTTAGGTTTAGCGTAGGCGGAGGGTAGAATAAATTATGTACATACCGGAAAAGCGCATTCCAAACACGGCTCACATTCAGCACATCTAGACGGTGCATTAAAGAGCCAGAGCAGATGTATGTGTGTCTGCTTTACACTCAAAGGCTGTGTCTAAGTTTTATATATATATATATATGCTCCACAGTCGTTGGTTGAACAGGGGAACGGAAATGTAAAAGTATGTTAAAAGCTTAATGGGAGAAATGTACGTTTTAAGCTTTCTCACTTATAACATTTAATCTCCTTCACCAGTTTTACCTCTGCGATCCATCATTCCAATTTGTACTGTCATCAACTGCCTTTTTAAAATGTCTTCTCATGCTGAATAGCTTTTGATTTTTCATTCTGGGAGTATATTTGTCTGTTTACTGCTAATAAAAGTGCCTTGTGTATATTAAGTTTCAACGTTCTTTGTACAAATCTGATACATTTTTACAACCCATGCCATTAATGGATGTTAAGACTGTCTTAAGTCCTGGTTGTAAGTAACTCCCAAATTAAACATTTATCCTTTCACACTTTTCATTTTTGTTTTGAGTCTTTTGTGTAATGTTCTGTAGTTATAGTGGCACAGTGGCTAGATCTCAGGATTCGCAGCATAAAGGTCTTTGGTTGGACTCTTTCTGAGCAGAGTTTGCAGGTTTCTCCTTGTCCGGGCGAGTTTTCTCCCGGCACGCATAATAAGTAGAGGTCCTGAACTGAGAAAGTCTGGCACATAAGTCTGGAGATGGGTCCCCGGGTGCTCCACTGTGACCCACTCCTCCTGACCGGTTTAACCCTGGCTCTAGTGTTTCGCAGCCCAGTAGAGACAACATTTCACATTATATACACTGTCCTAAAGCCTACAGGCCAGAAATGGTACAAATAACCCCAATTCTAGTTCATCTTGAATATTTGCCTGACCAGAATGGAATTGTTTAACTAATAAATAACCCAGTGGAGGCTTGGAACATCTAAAGCAGTTATTAATAGATACGTCTGAAGTTGTGTAACAAATGCCAACAATGTTTTCTTTCTTGCACATTAAGAACCAGGAGAACATTTGATAATGTTTTCTTTATTACAAAGTCAGCACGTTGATGACAGGTCAATTTAAAAACGTCTTTCATGAGTGATCCAAGTACATGCTACATCGGCGCCGCTAAGATGATTTCATGAACTCCGACACACCGCTGTACCAAAGATAGTGTTAATTTGTCCTAACTTTGCATTTACAAACCAGATGAGGGGAAGGATGTGACGGCAGCAAAGTGCAAGACCAGCTAAACCGTTTTTAGAAAGTATTAGAAGAGGGCAGTAGTAAAATTAAACACCTTGAGTCGCTTTTGGAAGATTTTGTTCTTCCATTAGTTTTATCATACTTTGATTTAACTTCATATCTTGAAGTAACAGCACTCTTGAGTAAAACTGTCGGTTACTCTCACTGAGTATTTCTTTAAATGACAAAAGCTTGAGCTTGACTTGTGTGGTCAAGATATAAACATTTCAGACTAGTTTGATACTAAGAAGACGACAACACACAATAATAGCAGTATTTCTAGTATTTAAATTAAAGAGATTTTATTTCCCAGTATTAATACTTGTTTATCTCGTTTTGATTAGTATCTGGATATTGAAAACCCAAATATATTAAATGTTCTTCCACTGATTTTGCTTTTATTTTTACAGCATTTTCTTTTAAAATCCTTGCATTGTGTAAAATTTGGCAGATTAGACGAACTTTAAATCAGATGTTACTTCCTTACAGTTACTCGAGTACTGTAGTATATTCACAAAAACCTTTAACGTACTTAAATCATTTCAGTCAGTATTTAGTTTACTTCAACTTTAGTAATGGTACTCTTTGTGTACATTAGTTTTTGCTCCTCTACACATGTATGTACAGTATACTTGGTGTTACAGCACTATGCAAATCAATAATTGTACTGCAGTTGAACAAAACCAAAAGCGTAGCTACTATGTCGGGGAGGTAGGTGTAGGCTCGTAACACTGGGCCCAACTAAAGCTTCACATTGCATGACTGAGGAACCTTTGCCTGCAAATACAAACACATTAGATTTGGAAGGAAGCATTTTGGGTTTACCGTAATAAATACAAAAATGAAGCCGCAATAGAGATAAATTGAAAGCGTACAAAAACTAGAAAAACACATACACGCTTCCTAGACGATGGCCGCATACAGAGATTCAAAGGCTACAAAAATACTGTAAATCAAAATGAATTAGAGGAGCGAAAGGACTGTTGCAGATATGCGGAAACACATTTAAAATATGTTTACAATAATAGCGGCTTGTAAGCGCTGATTTGCTTTGTGTAGATTGAACAACAAGGCACGTTTGAGCGTAAAACATGCTGTGTACGCTTTTGTAAGGCTTTTTGACATGCTGTGGTTCAAGTCTCGTGAAATGTACAAAATCCTTCCAGATTTGTCAATATTCCAGAGGTTGCGTTCATGTTTTTCAGATGGAAGGCGGGGGACAATAAAACTCAAAAGGCAATGCACAATATTTGAATGAAATGTTGAACCTGATCATTTTTAAAAATTGGTACAAAAAAATAACTTGCCATTTAAGAGCCTGTACTTAACTTAATTCTTCTAGATCAGAAAATGCCCTTTACATGACCTAATGCTTATACATTTCAAAAAGCATTTTTTTTGGGATAAGAATGATAAGAACAAGAGCATTTAATAATGTTATCAATCGCAGTCACTGGATAAGAACCATGTGGTGAAACCACTGCCTGTGACCGTCCCAAACATGTTCTTCACTTTCATCTGGAATTCTATTATGTTGAAATGATTGTTTGCGACCAAAAACAGTAAACAAGTAAAAATGGCTAGTAGTAATGATTTCATGAACATAAACTGTACAAATTTATATTCCAATTAATTTATAGTGCCATTTAACCCATTATTATTAATATTTCATCTTCTAAAGTCTGATCTCTGCTCAAAACCACGTCTTTACTGACAGAGGATCGACTGTAGACTCTCAATTAAAAAAAAAACTCCCAAATAATTGACAAATTCACATGACTCTACTTTGATCCATTGATGAAATGCCCAGTCCTAGATATAAATAAGTTTGGAAATCACAATATTGTCTGATGCAATAATCAATATTGCAACTAACTAAATATATTTCAACACCACCAAGGTTTCTAAAATGAAAATGTTGAATATGGCCTATTTTGATTCATGATTCTCAGAAGTGTCAGATTTATTTTTAGTCAGAGCTTGACTAATACATTAAGGAATTAACGTTTGAGTTGTAATAAAAATGGTATCAAATATATATTCAAATATTACAATATCAGAATTGCTGAAATGAACAGCCATATTGCAATCATTTCCAATATTGTGCAGTCCTAATACGTTTTTTGACACAGTAGTGACATTTTAGAAGTATATTTAGAAGTACATGTGTGTTAGAGATATTAACCATAAACCAGGTCTACACATCTGCAATCTCTCATCTGAACCACAGAAAACTGACCCGTGTCCACTTCTATATTAAACTGTACGCTCTTGTGACTGTTGGGACGTCACAAGAGCGTGACCTCTAAAAAGCTTTTCTTTGTGTGTTTGGCTTGTTGTTGACATCATGTGGGTATTAGCATCAGGTAAACATGTAACTTAGGCAAAAATTAAAGCACTGTTTTTTCCCATCTTGGCTGTTTTATGTTTTACTTTATTCTTTCCTTCTTAAATCTTCCCCTTCTTTAAAAAGGCAGTAAACAGAGGAAGAGACAGAAGAATGAAAAGCTTGAAGATTGGTGCTGGACTGGAATACTGAAGCACTGCTACATCGCACTCCCAGTTACTGCCAACAAAATGTGATATGGATATCAGGGCGATATATCGAGACAAAAACATGACCATTTTCTTAAAGCTTAGATCACGATTTTGCAAGACGCAGCTTGAATAACAATTTACAGATTAGGGATGGATGGACATTTTGCAGCAGATCAGCATTTTAAATTCATAACGAAGCCCCACAAGTTCAAGTTAACTTAAGTCTTACGTTTTTATTGCTACACTATAATGTTTGTACTGTTTATGATGATTCGGATAAACATAGGGACACATTATTTTTATCTTCATTACTAATCAAGTTCCCTTTTCTTTTTTAATTTTATTGGGGCATTTTGTAGATTCACTAGAAAGGACCACACCCCCAGCTACGATGCAAAGTGTTTATTGGCATACGAGAAACATAAATCACTATTTTGAGGCTCCCGGGCCTCGGTACCCCCATCTTTGTTTTTTGTTGTTTACTTCTGTACCTACTTTGTGTTGCAACACTTGAATTTCCCCATTGCGGGACAAATAAAGGCTTATCTTATCTAGAAGATAAATTAGAATAATAATTAGAAGAGGGTCGAGGGGATGGGCACAAAGCTGACAAACGCTGACATGTGTGACCTGGACGCCTAAATTGCACAGCAGCAGGAAGGGACGTGAGAGGGGTGTGGCCCTGCTCCCGAACCCAAGATAACAAACTTATCTTCAT